>NC_092762.1:87630575-87967241 GCF_047496795.1 Chiloscyllium punctatum | reverse complement strand
CCAGTGTGTATTGAATATGTGAAATGTACCCAGTGTGTGTAGTGAGGCTGTGAAATGTATCCAGTGAGTAGTGAGGGTGTGAAATGTACCCAGTGTGTATTGAATATGTGAAATGTACCCAGTGTGTGTAGTGAGGCTGTGAAATGTATCCAGTGAGCAGTGAGGGTGTGAAATATACCGTGTGTAATGAGGGTGTGAAATGTACCCAGTGAGTAGTGAGGGTGTGAAATGTACCCAGTGAGTAGTGAGGGTGTGAAATGTACCCAGTGTGTAGTGAGGGTGTGAAATGTACCCAGTGAGTAGTGAGGGTGTGAAATGTACCCAGTGAGTAGTGAGGGTGTGAAATGTGCCCAGTGTGTAGTGAGGGTGTGAAATGTACCCAGTGAGTAGTGAGGGTGTAAAATGTACCCAGTGAGTAGTGAGGGTGTGAAATGTACCCAGTGAGTAGTGAGGGTGTGAAATGTTACCAGTGTGTAGTGAGGGTGTGAAATGTACCCAGTGTGTAGTGAGGGTGTGAAATGTACCCAGTGAGTAGTGAGGGTGTGAAATGTTACCAGTGTGTAGTGAGGGTGTGAAATGTACCCAGTGAGTGTCGAGAGTGTGAAATATACACAGTATGTTGCGAGGGTGTGAAATGTACTCAGTGTGTAGCGAGGATGTGAAATGTATCCAGTGAGTAGTGAGGGTGTGAAATGTGCCCAGTGAGTAGTGAGGGTGTGAAATGTACCCAGTGAGTAGTGAGGGTGTGAAATGTACCCAGTGTGTAGTCAGGGTGCGAAATGTGCCTCGTGTGTAGTGTGAAATGTACCCAGTGTGTAATGAAGCAGTGAAATGTAACCAGTGAGTAGTGAAGGTGTGTAATGTACCCGGTGTGTAGTGAGGGTGTGAAATGTACCCGGTGTGTAGTGAGGGTGTGAAATGTACCCAGTGTGTAGTGCGGGTGTGAAATGTAGCCAGTGTGTAGTAATGGTGTGAATTGTACCCAGTGAGCAGTGTGGGTGAGAAATGTACCCCGTGTGGAGCGAGGGTGTGAAATGTACCCAGTGTATTGTGAGGGTGTTAAATGAACCCAGTGAGTAGTGAGGATGTGAAATGTACCCAGTGATTAGTGATGGTGTGAAATGTACGCAGTGGGTACTGAGGGTGTGAAATGTTACCAGTGGGTACTGAGGGTGTGAAATGTTACCAGTGGGTAGTGAGGGTGTGAAATGAACCCAGCAAGTGCCGAGAGTGTGAAATATACCCTGTGTATTGCGAGTGTGTGAAATGTACCCAGTGTGTAGCGAGGATGTGAAATGTACCCAGTGTGTATTGAATATGTGAAATGTACCCAGTGTGTAGTGAGGCTGTGAAATGTACCCAGTGTGTAGCGAGGATGTGAAATGTACCCAGTGTGTATTGAATATGTGAAATGTACCCAGTGTGTAGCGAGGATGTGAAATGTATCCAGTGAGTAGTGAGGCTGTGCAATGTATTCAATGAGTAGTGCAGCTGAGAAATGTACCCAGTGTGTTGTTAGGGTTTGAATTGTATCCAGTGTGTAGTGAGGGTACGAAATGTGCCTAGTGTGAAGTGGGGGTGTGAAATGTGCCCAGTGTGTAGTGGGGGTGTGAAATGTACCCAGTGTGTAATGAGTTGTGAAGTGTACCCAGTGTGTAGCGACGCTGCGAAGTGTACACTGCGTGTAGCGAGGGTGTGAAATGTACCCAGTGTGTAGTGTGGGTTTGAAATGTCCCTAGTGTGTAGTGAGGGTGTGAAATGTACCCAGTGTATAGTGAGGGTGTGAAATGTACCCAGTAAGTAGTAAGTGTGTGAAATGTACCCAGTGTGTAGTGAGGGTGTGAAATGTACCCAGTGTATAGTGAGGGTGTGAAATGTACCCAGTAAGTAGTAAGTGTGTGAAATGTACCCAGTGTGTAGTGAGGGAGTGAAATGTACCCAGGGAGTGGTAATGGTGCGAAATGTACCCAATGTGTAGTGAGGGTGTGAACTGGACCCAGTGTGTAGTGAGGGTGTGAAATGTACCATGTGTAGTGAAGATGTGAAATCTACCCTGTGTGTAGCGAGTCTGTGAAATTACCCAGCGTGTAATGAGGGTTTGAAATGTACCCAGTGAGTAGCGGGGATGTGAAATGTACCCACTGTGTAGTGAGGGTATGAAATGTACCCAGTGAATAGTGAGGGTGTGAAATGTCCCCAATGTGTAGCAAGCATATGAAATGTACGTATGTAGTGAGGATGTGAAATGTACTGTGTGTAGTGTGGCTGTGAAATGTACCCATTGTGTACTAATGGTGTGAATTGTAACCAGTGAGTAGTGAGGGTGTGAAATGTACCCAGTGTGTAGTGCGGGTGTGAAAAGTAACGTGTGTCATGAGCGTGTGAAATGTACACACTGTGTAGTGAGGGTGCGTAATGCACCCAGTGTGTAGTGCGGGTGTGAAATGTACCCAGTGAGCAGTGAGTCTGTGAAATGTCCCCAGTGTGTATTGAGCATGTGAAATGAACCCAGTGTGTAGTAAGGGTGTGAAATGTACACAGTGTGTAATGAGGGTGTGAAATGTATCCAGTGTGTAGTGAGGGTGTAAAATGTACCCAGTGTATAGTGAGGGTGTGAAATACACCCATGGTTAGCAAGGGTGTGAAATGTACCCAGTGTATAGTGAGGATGTGAAATACACCCATGGTTAGCGAGGGTGTGGAATGTACCCAGTGTGTAGCGAGGGTGTGAAATGTGCCCAGAATATAGTGAGGCTGTGAAATGTATCCAATGAGTAGTGCAGCTGAGAAATGTACCCAGTGAGTATTGCAGGTGCGAAATGTACCTAGCGTGTAGTGAGGGTGTGAAATGTGCCCAGTGTGTAATGAGTTGTGAAGTGTACCCAGTGTGTAGCGACGCTGCGAAGTGTACGCTGCGTGTAGTGAGGGTGTGAAATGTACCCAGTGTGTAGTCAGGGTGCGAAATGTGCCTCGTGTGTAGTGTGAAATGTACCCAGTGTGTAATGAAGCAGTGAAATGTAACCAGTGAGTAGTGAAGGTGTGTAATGTACCCGGTGTGTAGTGAGGGTGTGAAATGTACCCGGTGTGTAGTGAGGGTGTGAAATGTACCCAGTGTGTAGTGCGGGTGTGAAATGTAGCCAGTGTGTAGTAATGGTGTGAATTGTACCCAGTGAGCAGTGTGGGTGAGAAATGTACCCCGTGTGGAGCGAGGGTGTGAAATGTACCCAGTGTATTGTGAGGGTGTTAAATGAACCCAGTGAGTAGTGAGGATGTGAAATGTACCCAGTGATTAGTGATGGTGTGAAATGTACGCAGTGGGTACTGAGGGTGTGAAATGTTACCAGTGGGTACTGAGGGTGTGAAATGTTACCAGTGGGTAGTGAGGGTGTGAAATGAACCCAGCAAGTGCCGAGAGTGTGAAATATACCCTGTGTATTGCGAGTGTGTGAAATGTACCCAGTGTGTAGCGAGGATGTGAAATGTACCCAGTGTGTATTGAATATGTGAAATGTACCCAGTGTGTAGTGAGGCTGTGAAATGTACCCAGTGTGTAGCGAGGATGTGAAATGTACCCAGTGTGTATTGAATATGTGAAATGTACCCAGTGTGTAGCGAGGATGTGAAATGTATCCAGTGAGTAGTGAGGCTGTGCAATGTATTCAATGAGTAGTGCAGCTGAGAAATGTACCCAGTGTGTTGTTAGGGTTTGAATTGTATCCAGTGTGTAGTGAGGGTACGAAATGTGCCTAGTGTGAAGTGGGGGTGTGAAATGTGCCCAGTGTGTAGTGGGGGTGTGAAATGTACCCAGTGTGTAATGAGTTGTGAAGTGTACCCAGTGTGTAGCGACGCTGCGAAGTGTACACTGCGTGTAGCGAGGGTGTGAAATGTACCCAGTGTGTAGTGTGGGTTTGAAATGTCCCTAGTGTGTAGTGAGGGTGTGAAATGTACCCAGTGTATAGTGAGGGTGTGAAATGTACCCAGTAAGTAGTAAGTGTGTGAAATGTACCCAGTGTGTAGTGAGGGTGTGAAATGTACCCAGTGTATAGTGAGGGTGTGAAATGTACCCAGTAAGTAGTAAGTGTGTGAAATGTACCCAGTGTGTAGTGAGGGAGTGAAATGTACCCAGGGAGTGGTAATGGTGCGAAATGTACCCAATGTGTAGTGAGGGTGTGAACTGGACCCAGTGTGTAGTGA
The DNA here is from genome assembly GCF_047496795.1 of Chiloscyllium punctatum. Taxonomy (NCBI): domain Eukaryota; kingdom Metazoa; phylum Chordata; class Chondrichthyes; order Orectolobiformes; family Hemiscylliidae; genus Chiloscyllium; species Chiloscyllium punctatum. Next base: position 87,963,047 of record NC_092762.1, on the reverse strand, counting down.
GGGTGTGAAATGTACCATGTGTAGTGAAGATGTGAAATCTACCCTGTGTGTAGCGAGTCTGTGAAATTACCCAGCGTGTAATGAGGGTTTGAAATGTACCCAGTGAGTAGCGGGGATGTGAAATGTACCCACTGTGTAGTGAGGGTATGAAATGTACCCAGTGAATAGTGAGGGTGTGAAATGTCCCCAATGTGTAGCAAGCATATGAAATGTACGTATGTAGTGAGGATGTGAAATGTACTGTGTGTAGTGTGGCTGTGAAATGTACCCATTGTGTACTAATGGTGTGAATTGTAACCAGTGAGTAGTGAGGGTGTGAAATGTACCCAGTGTGTAGTGCGGGTGTGAAAAGTAACGTGTGTCATGAGCGTGTGAAATGTACACACTGTGTAGTGAGGGTGCGTAATGCACCCAGTGTGTAGTGCGGGTGTGAAATGTACCCAGTGAGCAGTGAGTCTGTGAAATGTCCCCAGTGTGTATTGAGCATGTGAAATGAACCCAGTGTGTAGTAAGGGTGTGAAATGTACACAGTGTGTAATGAGGGTGTGAAATGTATCCAGTGTGTAGTGAGGGTGTAAAATGTACCCAGTGTATAGTGAGGGTGTGAAATACACCCATGGTTAGCAAGGGTGTGAAATGTACCCAGTGTATAGTGAGGATGTGAAATACACCCATGGTTAGCGAGGGTGTGGAATGTACCCAGTGTGTAGCGAGGGTGTGAAATGTGCCCAGAATATAGTGAGGCTGTGAAATGTATCCAATGAGTAGTGCAGCTGAGAAATGTACCCAGTGAGTATTGCAGGTGCGAAATGTACCTAGCGTGTAGTGAGGGTGTGAAATGTGCCCAGTGTGTAATGAGTTGTGAAGTGTACCCAGTGTGTAGCGACGCTGCGAAGTGTACGCTGCGTGTAGTGAGGGTGTGAAATGTACCCAGTGTGTAGTAATGGTGTGAATTGTACCCAGTGAGTAGTGTGGGTGTGAAATGTACCCGGTGTGTAGTGAGGGTGTGAAATGTGCCCAGTGTGTAGTGAGGGTGTGTAATGTACCCAGTGTGCAGTGCAGGTGTGAAATGTACCCAGTGTGTAGTGAGGGTGGAAAATACACCCATGGTTAGCAAGGGTGTGGAATGTACCCCATGTGTAGCGAGGATGTGAAATGTACCCAGTGTGTATTGAATATGTGAAATGTATCCAGTGTGTAGTGAGGCTGTGAAATGTATCCAGTGAGTAGTGAGGGTTTGAAATGTATCCAGTGTATAGTGAGGCTGTGAAATGTATCCAGTGAGTAGTGAGGGTGTGAAATGTATCCAGTGTGTAGTAATGGTGTGAATTGTACCCAATGAGTCGTGTGGTTGTGAAATGTACCCAGTGTGTAGTCAGGGTGCGAAATGCGCCTCGTGTGTAGTGTGAAATGTACCCAGTGTGTAATGAAGCAGTGAAATGTAACCAGTGAGTAGTGAAGGTGTGTAATGTACCCGGTGTGTAGTGAGGGTGTGAAATGTACCCAGTGTGTAGTAATGGTGTGAATTGTACCCAGTGAGCAGTGTGGGTGAGAAATATACCCCGTGTGGAGCGAGGGTGTGAAATGTACCCAGTGAGTACTGAGGCTGTGAAGTGTAGCCAGTGAGTAGTGAGGGTGTGAAATGTACCCAGTGTGTAGTAATGGTGTGAAATGTACCCAGTGATTAGTGATGGTGTGAAATGTTACCAGTGGGTAGTGAGGGTGTGAAATGTTACCAGTGGGTAGTGAGGGTGTGAAATGTTACCAGTGGGTACTGAGGGTGTGAAATGTTACCAGTGGGTAGTGAGGGTGTGAAATGAACCCAGCGAGTGCCGAGAGTGTGAAATATACCCTGTGTATTGCGAGTGTGTGAAATGTACCCAGTGTGTAGCGAGGATGTGAAATGTACCCAGTGTGTATTGAATATGTGAAATGTACCCAGTGTGTAGTAAGGCTGTGAAATGTATCCAGTGAGAAGTGAGGCTGTGAAATGTATCCAGTGTGTAGTGAGGCTGTGTAATGTATCCAGTGAGAAGTGAGGGTGTGAAATGTATCCAGTGTGTAGTGAGGCTGTGTAATGTATCCAGTGAGAAGTGAGGCTGTGAAATGTATCCAGTGTGTGGTGAGGCTGTGTAATGTATCCAGTGAGAAGTGAGGCTGTGAAATGTATCCAGTGTGTAGTGAGGCTGTGAAATGTATCCAGTGTGTAGTGAGGCTGTGTAATGTATCCAGTGAGAAGTGAGGCTGTGAAATGTATCCAGTGTGTAGTGAGGCTGTGTAATGTATCCAATGAGAAGTGAGGCTGTGAAATGTATCCTGTGAGTAGTGAGGGTGTGAAATGTACCCAGTGTGTAGTGAGGCTGTGAAATGTATCCAGTGTGTAGTGAGGGTGTGAAATGTACCCAGTGTGTAGTGAGGGTGTAAAATGTACCCAGTGTGTAGTGAGGGTGTGAAATGTACCCAGTGTGTAGTGAGGCTGTGTAATGTACCCAGTGAGTAGTGAGGGTGTAAAATGTACCCAGTGTGTAGTGAGGGTGTAAAATGTACCCAGTGTGTAGTGAGGGTGCGAAATGTGCCTAGTGTGTAGTGGGGGTGTGAAATGTGCCCAGTGTGTAATGAGTTGTGAAGTGTACCCAGTGTGTTGTGGGGGTGTGAAATGTACCCAGTGTGCAGTGCAGGTGAGAAATGTACCCAGTGAGTAGTGAGGGTGTGAAATGTACCCAGTGTATAGTGAGGGTGTGAAATATATCCAGTGGGTAGTGAAGGTGTGAAATGTACACTGTGCGTAGCGAGTCTGTGAAATGTTACCAGTGGGTAGTGAGGGTGTGAAATGCACCCGGTGAGTCGTGAGGGTGTGAAATATACCCAATGTGTAGCAAGGGTGTGAAATGTACCCAGTGAATAGTGAGGGAGTGAAATGTGCCAGTGTGTAGTGAGGGTGTGAAATGAACCCAGTGAGTAGTGAGGGTGTGAAATGTACCGTGTGTAGTGAAGGTGTGTAATGTACCCAGTGTGTAGTTATGGTGTGAATTGTACCCAGTGAGGAGTGTGGGTGTGAAATGTACCCGGTATGTAGCGAGGGTGTGAAATGTGCCTAGTGTGTAGTAATGGTGTGAATTGTACCCAGTGAGTAGTGTGGGTGTGAAATGTACCCAGTGTGTAGTGAGGGTGCGAAATGTGCCCAGTGTGTACTGAGGGCGTTAAATGTGCCCAGTGTGTAGTGAGGGTGTGTAATGTGCCTAGTGTATCGTGAGGGTGTTAAATGTACCTCGTGGGTGTTGAGGGTGTGAAATGTACCCAGTGTGTAGGGAGGGTGTGAAATGTACCCAGTGTATAGTGAGGGTGTGAAATCTACCCACTGTGTGGTAATGATGTGAAATGTACCCAGTGTGTTTTGAGTGTGTGAAATGTACTCAGTGAGTAGTGAGGGTGTGAAATGTACCCAGTGTGTCGTGCAGGTGTGACATTTACCCAGTGTGTAGTGCAGTTGTGAAAAATACCGTGTGTAGTGAGGGTGTGAAATGTACCCCGTCTGTAGTGAGGGATGTGGAATGTACCCCGTGAATAGTGAAGGTGTGAAATGTACCCAGTGAGTCGTGAGGTTTTGAAATATACCCAATGTGTAGCGAGTGTGTGAAATGTACCCAGTGAGCAGTGAGGTCGTGAAAAGTATCTTGTGTAGTGAGGGTGTGAAATGAACTGTGTGTAGTGAGGGTGTGAAATATACTCAGTGTATAATGAGGGTGTGAAATGTACCCAATGTGTAGTGAGGGTGTTAAATGTACCTCGTGGGTGTTGAGGGTGTGAAATGTACCCAGTGTGTAATGAGGGTGTGAAATGTACCCAGTGTATAGTGAGGGTGTGAAATCTACCCACTGTGTGGTAATGATGTGAAATGTACCCAGTGTGTTTTGAGTGTGTGAAATGTACTCAGTGAGTAGTGAGGGTGTGAAATGTACCCAGTGTGTCGTGCAGGTGTGACATTTACCCAGTGTGTAGTGCAGTTGTGAAAAATACCGTGTGTAGTGAGGGTGTGAAATGTACCCCGTCTGTAGTGAGGGATGTGGAATGTACCCCGTGAATAGTGAAGGTGTGAAATGTACCCAGTGAGTCGTGAGGTTTTGAAATATACCCAATGTGTAGCGAGTGTGTGAAATGTACCCAGTGAGCAGTGAGGTCGTGAAAAGTATCTTGTGTAGTGAGGGTGTGAAATGAACTGTGTGTAGTGAGGGTGTGAAATGTACCCAGTGTGTAATGAGGGTGTGAAATGTACCCCGTGTGTAGTGAGGGTGTGAAATGTACCCAGTCTGTAATGAGGGTGTGAAATGTACCCAGTGTGTAATGAGGGTGTGAAATGTACCCAGTGAGTAGTGAGGCTGTGAAATGTACCCAGTGTGTAATGAGGGTGTGAAATGTACCCAGTGAGTAGTGAGGGTGTGAAATGTACCCAGTGAGTAGTGAGGGTGTGAAATGTACCCCGTGTGTAATGAGGGTGTGAAATGTACCCAGTGTGTAATGAGGGTGTGAAATGTACCCAGTGAGTAGTGAGGGTGTGAAATGTACCCAGTGTGTAGTGAGGGTGTGAAATGTACCCCGTGTGTAATGAGGGTGTGAAATGTACCCAGTGTGTAATGAGGGTGTGAAATGTACCCAGTGAGTAGTGAGGGTGTGAAATGTACCCAGTGTGTAGTGAGGGTGTGAAATGTACCCCGTGTGTAGTGAGGGTGTGAAATGTACCCAGTCTGTAATGAGGGTGTCAAATGTACCCAGTGAGTAGTGAGGGTGTGAAATGTACCCAGTGTGTAGTGAGGGTGTGAAATGTACCCCGTGTGTAGTGAGGGTGTGAAATGTACCCAGTCTGTAATGAGGGTGTCAAATGTACCCAGTGTGTAGTGAGGGTGTGAAATGTACCCAGTCTGTAATGAGGGTGTGAAATGTACCCAGTCTGTAATGAGGGTGTGAAATGTACCCCGTGTGTAATGAGGGTGTGAAATGTACCCAGTGTGTAATGAGGGTGTGAAATGTACCCAGTGAGTAGTGAGGGTGTGAAATGTACCCAGTGTGTAGTGAGGGTGTGAAATGTACCCCGTGTGTAGTGAGGGTGTGAAATGTACCCAGTCTGTAATGAGGGTGTCAAATGTACCCCGTGTGTAGTGAGGGTGTGAAATGTACCCAGTCTGTAATGAGGGTGTGAATTGTACCCAGTGAGGAGTGTGGGTGTGAAATGTACCCGGTATGTAGCGAGGGTGTGAAATGTGCCTAGTGTGTAGTAATGGTGTGAATTGTACCCAGTGAGTAGTGTGGGTGTGAAATGTACCCAGTGTGTAGTGAGGGTGCGAAATGTGCCCAGTGTGTACTGAGGGCGTTAAATGTGCCCAGTGTGTAGTGAGGGTGTGTAATGTGCCTAGTGTATCGTGAGGGTGTTAAATGTACCTCGTGGGTGTTGAGGGTGTGAAATGTACCCAGTGTGTAGGGAGGGTGTGAAATGTACCCAGTGTATAGTGAGGGTGTGAAATCTACCCACTGTGTGGTAATGATGTGAAATGTACCCAGTGTGTTTTGAGTGTGTGAAATGTACTCAGTGAGTAGTGAGGGTGTGAAATGTACCCAGTGTGTCGTGCAGGTGTGACATTTACCCAGTGTGTAGTGCAGTTGTGAAAAATACCGTGTGTAGTGAGGGTGTGAAATGTACCCCGTCTGTAGTGAGGGATGTGGAATGTACCCCGTGAATAGTGAAGGTGTGAAATGTACCCAGTGAGTCATGAGGTTTTGAAATATACCCAATGTGTAGCGAGTGTGTGAAATGTACCCAGTGAGCAGTGAGGTCGTGAAAAGTATCTTGTGTAGTGAGGGTGTGAAATGAACTGTGTGTAGTGAGGGTGTGAAATGTACCCAGTGTGTAATGAGGGTGTGAAATGTACCCCGTGTGTAGTGAGGGTGTGAAATGTACCCAGTCTGTAATGAGGGTGTGAAATGTACCCAGTGTGTAATGAGGGTGTGAAATGTACCCAGTGAGTAGTGAGGCTGTGAAATGTACCCAGTGTGTAATGAGGGTGTGAAATGTACCCCGTGTGTAATGAGGGTGTGAAATGTACCCAGTGTGTAATGAGGGTGTGAAATGTACCCAGTGAGTAGTGAGGGTGTGAAATGTACCCAGTGTGTAGTGAGGGTGTGAAATGTACCCCGTGTGTAGTGAGGGTGTGAAATGTACCCAGTCTGTAATGAGGGTGTCAAATGTACCCAGTGTGTAGTGAGGGTGTGAAATGTACCCAGTCTGTAATGAGGGTGTGAAATGTACCCAGTCTGTAATGAGGGTGTGAAATGTACCCCGTGTGTAATGAGGGTGTGAAATGTACCCAGTGTGTAATGAGGGTGTGAAATGTACCCAGTGAGTAGTGAGGGTGTGAAATGTACCCAGTGTGTAGTGAGGGTGTGAAATGTACCCCGTGTGTAGTGAGGGTGTGAAATGTACCCAGTCTGTAATGAGGGTGTCAAATGTACCCAGTGTGTAGTGAGGGTGTGAAATGTACCCAGTCTGTAATGAGGGTGTGAAATGTACCCAGTCTGTAATGAGGGTGTGAAATGTACCCCGTGTGTAGTGAGGGTGTGAAATGTACCCAGTCTGTAATGAGGGTGTGAAATGTACCCAGTGTGTAATGAGGGTGTGAAATGTACCCCGTGTGTAGTGAGGGTGTGAAATGTACCCAGTGTGTAATGAGGGTGTGAAATGTACCCCGTGTGTAGTGAGGGTGTGAAATGTACCCAGTGTGTAATGAGGGTGTGAAATGTACCCAGTGTGTAGTGAGGCTGTGAAATATCTTGTAAATTGGAAGAAGGAGGCTTACATAAGGTTGAGGAAACAAGGTTCAGACAGAGTGTTGGAGGGATACAGGATAGCCAGAAGGGAGCTGAAGGAAGGGATTATGAGAGCTAAAAGCGAGGGCATGAAGAATCTTTGGTGGATAGGATCAAGGTTAACCCCAAGGCCTTTTATGCGTATGTGAGAAACATGCGAATGACGAGAACGAGGGTAGGTCCGATCAAGGACAGTAGTGGAAGACTGTGTATTGAGTCGGAAGAGATAGGAGAGGTCTTGAATGAGTACTTTTCTTCAGTATTTCCAAACGAGAGGGACCGTATTGTTGAAGAGAAGAGTGTGAAATGGACTGGTAAGCTAGAGGAGATACTTGTTAGGAAGGAAGATGTGTTGGGCATTTTGAACAACTTGAGGATAGACAAGTCTCCCAGGCCTGACAGGATATATCCTAGGATTATGTGGGAAGCAAGAGAGGAAATTGCAGAGCCGTTGGCAATTATCTTTTCGTCTTCACTGTCAACTGGGGTGGTACCAAGGGACTGGAGAGTGGCGAATTTTGTGCCCCTGTTCAAAAGAGGGAATAGGGATAACCCCAGGAATTACAGGCCAGTTAGTCTTACTTCGGTGGTAGGCAAAGTAAAGGAAAGGGTTCTGAGGGATAGGATTTATGAGTATCTGGAAAGACACTGCTTGATTAGGGACAGCCAGCACGGATTTGTGAGGGGTAGGTCTTGCCTTACAAGTCTTATTGAATTCTTTGAGGAGGTGACCAAGCATGTGGATGAGGGTAGAGCAGTGGATGTAGTGTACATGGATTTTAGTAAGGCATTTGATAAGGTTCCCCATGGTAGGCTTATGCGGAAAGTCAGAAGGCATGGGATAGAGGGAAATTTGGCCAGTTGGTAGAAAACTGGCTAACCGGTTGAAGTCAGAGAGTGGTGGTAGATGGTAAATATTCAGCCTGGAGCCAAGTTACAAGTGGAGTTCCGCAGGGATCAGACTGGGTCCTCTGCTGTTTGTAATTTTTATTAATGACTTGGAAGAGAGAGTCGAAGGGTGGGTCAGTAAATTTGCAGATGATACGAAGATTGGTGGAGTTGTGGATTGTGAGGAGGGCTATTGTCGGCTGCAAAGAGACTTAGATATGATGCAGAGCTGGGCTGAGGAGTGGCAGATGGAGTTGAACCCTGTCAAGTGTGAGGTTGTCCATTTTGGAAGGACAAATAAGAATGCAGAATATAGGGTTAACAGTAGGGTTCTTAGTAAGGTGGAGGAGCAGAGGGATCTTGGGGTCTATGTTCATAGATCTTTGAAAGTTGCCACTCAGGTGGATAGAGCTTGTAAGAAGGCCTCTGGCGTATTAGCGTTCATTAGCAGAGGGATTGAATTCAAGAGTCGTGAAGTGATGTTGCAGCTGTACAGGACCTTGGTAAGGCCACATTTGGAGTACTGTGTGCAGTTCTGGTCGCCTCACTTTAGGAAAGATGTGGAAGCTTTGGAGAGGGTACAGAGAAGATTTACCAGGATGTTGCCTGGAATGGAGAATAGGTCGTACGAGGATAGGTTGAGAGTGCTAGGCCTTTTCTCATTGGAACGGCAAAGGATGAGGGTTGACTTAATAGAGGTTTATAAGATGATCAGAGGAATAGATAGAGTAGACAGTCAGAGACTTTTTCCCTGGGTACAACAGAGTGTTACAAGGGGACATAAATTTAAGGTGAAGGGTGGAAGGTATGGGGGGATGTCAGGGGTAGGTTCTTTACCCAGAGAGTGATGGGGCATGGAATGCGCTGCTGTGGGAGTGGCAGAGTCAGAATCATTGGCGACCTTTAAGCGGCAATTGGATAGGTACATGGATGGGTGCTTAAGCTAGGACGAATGTTTGGCACAACATCGTGGGCCAAAGGGCCTGTTCTGTGCTGTATTGTTCAATGTTCTATGTACCCAGTGTGTAGTGAGAGTGTGAACTGTCCCCAGTGGGTAGTGAAGGTGTGAAATGTATTCAGTGAGTAGTGAGGGTGTGAAATGTACCCAGTGAGTAGTGAGGGTGTGAAATGTACCCAATGAGTAGTGAGGGTGTGAAATGTACCCAGTGAGTAGTGAGGGTGTAAAATGTACCCAGTGAGTAGTGAGGGTGTGAAATGTACCCAGTGAGTAGTGAGGGTGTGAAATGTATCCAGTGTGTAGTGAGGGTGTGAAATGTACCCAGTGAGTAGTGAGGGTGTGAAATGTATCCAGTGTGTAGTGAGGGTGTGAAATGTACCCAGTGAGTAGTGAGGGTGTGAAATGTACCCAGTGGGTAGTGAGGGTGTGAACTGTCCCCAGTGGGTAGTGAAGGTGTGAAATGTATTCAGTGAGTAGTGAGGCTGTGAAATGTACCCAGTGTGTAGTGAGGCTGTGAAATGTACCCAGTGTGTAGTGAAGGTGTGAAATGTACCCAGTGGGTAGTGAAGGTGTGAAATGTACCCAGTGTGTAGTGAGGGTGTGAAATGTACCCAGTGTGTAGTGAGGGTGTGAAATGTACCCAGTGTGTAGTGAGGGTGTGAAATGTACCCAGTGTGTAGTGAGGGTGTGAAATGTATCCAGTGAGTAGTGAGGGTGTAAAATGTACCCAGTGTGTAATGAGGGTGTGAAATGTACCCAGTGAGTAGTGAGGGTGTGAAATGTACCCAGTGTGTAGTGAGGGTGTGAAATGTCCCCAGTGAGTAGTGAGGCTGTGAAATGTACCCAGTGAGTAGTGAGGCTGTGAAATGTACACTGAGAGTAGTGAGGCTGTGAAATGTCCCCAGTGTGTAGTGAGGGTGTGAAATGTCCCCAGTGAGTAGTGAGGCTGTGAAATGTCCCCAGTGAGTAGTGAGGGTGTGAAATGTACCCAGTGTGTAGTGAGGGTGTGAAATGTATCCAGTGTGTAGTGAGGGTGTGAAATGTACCCAGTGTGTAGTGAGGGTGTGAAATGTCCCCAGTGTGTAGTGAGGGTGTGAAATGTCCCCAGTGTGTAGTGAGGGTGTGAAATGTCCCCAGTGTGCAGTGAGGGTGTGAAATGTCCCCAGTGGGTAGTGAAGGTGTGAAATGTATTCAGTGAGTAGTGAGGGTGTGAAATGTAACCAGTATGGAACGAGTGTGTGAAATGTACCACCTGAAACTGTGGTGTGGGCAGGTTCAATGGGGTTTCCAGGCATGGACACTGGGTGATTGTTTGGATAAACGTAGAAACCAAGCCTTTTGGGAATAGGCTGGAGATTGGCTCTGAGTAAGGATGCTCACTTAACAAGCCAGTGTGGGTATGATGGGCCAAATGGCCACCTCCTGCATTGTAACAGTCCTGTGTTTCAGGATAAGATGCTGGAGATGTTTGGGTGCTGAGTTTGCAGAGAATTATCAAAATTACTTGAAGAATAAAGGTGTCTGATTATAGATTCAAGTTGCACTCTTGATTGTTAACAGCAACAAAAAAGTGTAACTAGATATAAATGTACTGCTTTTGGGATCTTGCTGTGCACAACTGGCTCTTGTGGTCACCTGTAACAGTCAAAGTATCTTGTGAGTGTGTCAGATGTGATTGATTATTGGGTTATTGAGATGTGATTAAATACCGATCTAAAGAATATATTTGATGGCTTTGTAGCTGTCTCTGTGTGAAGTGATCTCAGTGAATTGAACATGGCTCCTGTGAAATCCTCCAGGAGAGTCTCTGGAATAGTGTTTTGTGTAACATGTGTTATTTCATCCATAGTTTGTGACTGGTTGATTACTTTGTGACCTTAGAATGATTAATATCATTGTTAAACACGAGAATTAATGTAGAATCTTTTACAGCATAGGAAGAGCCCATTTGAATAAGTACCAACTCTTTGAAAGGTGTCTTTAATCTACTGTCACTCCCTGCTTTTTCCCCATATGTCTGCTGAGTAAATCCATGCCTGTGTTACCATATGCATTACAAATATAGATTTGGGTCAAATATGTTTTTAAAAAATTGGGTGGCATGGTGGCTCAGCGGTTAGCACTGCTTCCTCACAACGCCAGGGACCCGGGTTCAATTCCCGTTTCGGGCAACTGTCTGTGTGGAGTTTGCACATTCTCCCTGTGTCTGCGTGGGTTTTCTCTGGGTGCTCCGGTTTCCTCCCACAGTCCAAAGATGTGCTGGTTAGGTGAATTGGCCATGCTAAATTGCCCATAGTGTTAGATGCACTAGTCGGGGTGTGTTGCTCTTTGGAGGGTCAGTGTGGACTTGTTGGGCCGAAGGGCCTGTTTCTGCACTGTAGGGAATGTAAATCTTCTTCAACTAAATATTTGAAATTACAATGCATTTGGAACATCGAATATAGAAATGTACAGCATTTGGACTAACTTTCCATCTGAATTCTAGATGGCTTTACACATTGGAGTCTGACGGGTACAACAGTCACTGATGAAGACACCTTCATGGGTTTTAGTGATGGCCTCTCACAATCAGGTAAGGGACACAGCTCCAGCCCACTACCTTATTCTGTATTCTGTGTGGCCGCTGGAGACTTGTATGTCTGAACTAACTGCATAGGAGTCATCCTTTCTTTACACATGCACAATACATGGACTCCACACTAGCTAACTCAGAGCCAGTCCCGAGAATCGTGAAAATCTCTGAGACTCCTGTTTATATCTCTGATGCTGCCTGGCCTGCTGTGCTTTTCCAGCACCACACCCTCGACTCTGATTGCCAGCATCTGCAGTCCTCATTTTTGCCTCCTGTTTATATCTGTCAGCCAGGACTCCCCGATCGACCCAGGTTAACAACCCCAAACAGGGAAGTAATACTCAATGAGCTCCATCTGGCCCCCTCATTCCCACCACTACAATATCAGGATAAGTATCCAATATAACTGTGCAGTTAACTGTTCACATGATATACAGTCAAAACCGAACTGTGTATGTCAAACCTTTCATTAACATGAAGGAAAGGTTGCACCCTTACAAAAGGGTCTACATTTTAGGAGAGAGGCCTTTGTTACATGTGGGGAAAGGGAGGCTGATTATATAGATAGATCATATGAGCTGGAAACATATTGTTTAATGTGGAGCTGAAATAAATGTAACAGTCTTACACTTGATGAGTTGGAGCAAACATTGCCATGCAGCACCTTCCTCTGTATTGTACCTCCCACCCCACACACTCTCACAGGCACACGCACATTCTCACAGGCACATGCACACACAGACACACCCACTCTCTCACAGACACAAACACTCCCAGACACACACACTCTCCAAGACATATGCACACACTCAGACACACACACACACACACACACACATACTCTCTCTCTCTTCCAGGCACATGCACTCTCACAGGCGCGCACACACACACACACACACACACTCACAGACACAAACACAAACACTCCTAGACACATGCACACTCACAGGCACATGCTCACTCTCTCACAGACACACACACATTCTCACAGACAGACACACACACACATACACTCTCTCAGACACACTTGCAAACACGCACACTCTCTCACAGACACACACTCTCGCAGACATACACACACTCTCTCTCAGACATGCACTCTCTCGCTCAGACACGCACTCTCTCGAAGACACACACTCACTCACAGACACATTCTCACAGACAGACAGACACAGACAAACACACACTCTCACACAGACGCACAGCACAAAAGCATACTAGTTTTGCCATTACTTTGTCTTTGCCAAGAGTTTGTCTTTGTCAAGAGTTTGAAAACAGAAAAGCTGTACTGATTGTGTTATGAGCTTGTCACCTGTCTCTCCTGTGTAGTTGTATCAGCTGAAGTGGAGATGACTGCCTACGCTCTCCTCACCTACACCTCCCTCGGTGATGTAGCCTCTGCTCTTCCCGTTGTTAAATGGCTCTCACAGCAACGTAACACGTTGGGAGGGTTCTCTTCCACACAGGTAAACACTGCCAGTCGAGTAATGAGTGGATAATGTACGATCAGTTATGTATGTCTCCATAAACCACCCCCCCCCTCCCCAAACTCCACCAGCCAGGTAATACTGAGTCCTCAGATACGTTGTAATTGTGAACTCTCTGAACCAAGTGTGACAGAGACATCAGCAGAACTGATGGTTTGTGATTCTCTCCAGGACACATGTGTCGCTCTCCAAGCCCTGTCGGAATATGCCATCCTCTCCTTTGTGGGAGGGGTCAATCTCACCATCTCACTCGCATCAACTAATCTGGATTTCCAGGAATCTTTTGAGCTGAACAGGGATAACAAGAAAATCCTGCAGACAGCGGTGGTGAGAAGCAGTCAGTCTCCTGTTGTGATTTCATACTTTTTCACATCAAAGGTTGAAGTGTATGTGTGTGTGTGTGTGTGTACACTCTGGTTAAATTTGTGTGTATGAAGTGCTGCAGATGTGTAATTTGCCTGTATGGGGACTGTCAGCTAATAGATGAGAGGCAAGGTACACCATGGCAAACAGACAAATAGTCTATTTACAGAGTCTACTTCAGCAGCCTGTATAAACTACAACATACACATCCCCATCGAAACAGCTACAGCCTCTCCCAGTAAAAGCAGATGATTTCTCCAGCACACTGTACAGTAATTACAGGATTTCCATATTGAGGGTGAAGCAATAGCAGCCACTCACAGCTGGCAGACAAAGAATTAAAGCAATCGTCTTCGTTCTCACTGGGAGCACTGGCTAACTGTGTACGTGTTGGATTCATGTCTAGTGGGTAGGTGGCTGGGATCAAAATATTTTCTGTTTTTTGAAGTCTGTTCTTGAGATTACTTTTTGATTTTCAGGGGATCCTTTTCCAATCTCACCATCGCCTTTATTGGGTGATGCAGGAACATTACCATCTGTATTTGGGTTGATGTATCAGCTGTTTGGACCCATACAGAAGCAGAGTTAGAAGAATTCAATAATATCCTCGATAATTATCACCATACCATTAAACTAAAAGTAGAACACACAAGCATCACTCTCAAACATTGCAAAACGTAAACTGACACAAGGTAATAGGTATAAATGCAACAGATATTTTGTTTAATAAAAACTGACAAACTCTCACACACACAGTCCATCATCACAAACTGCCTTACCATCCAACACTTCTATGGTGTCTCTAACGCAGACACTACACTTCATATAATTCGCTGTAGGTGAGATGGAATGACACACAAATCTTTAGGAAGTAAATCTGAGCAGTGTTAAATTATCCAATTGACAGTGTTTTGTTATGACAGCAAAATTCATACATTGTGCTAGCCTTCAGTTGAAAGATTTAAAATTGCTGTCTCCACCACCTCCACCCCCACTCCAGCACCTCCACACCCCCCCACTACCACCTCGACACCCCCCCACTACCACCTCCACACCCCCCCACTACCACCTCGACACCCCACCACTACCACCTCCATCACCCCCCCACTACCACCTCGACACCCCCCCACTACCACCTCGACACCCCCCACTACCACCTCGACACCCCCCCACAACCACCTCGACACCCCCCCACCACCACCTTGACACCCCCCCACTACCACCTCCATCACCCCCCACTACCACCTCCATCACACCCCACTACCACCTCCACACCCCCCCACCACCACCTCCATCACCTCCCACTACCACCTCCATCATCCCCCCACTACCACCTCCATCACCCCCCCACTACCACCTCCATCATCCCCCACTACCACCTCCATCACCCCCCCACTACCACCTCCATCATCCCCCACTACCACCTCCATCACCCCCCCACTACCACCTCCATCACCCCCCCACTACCACCTCCATCACCCCCCCACTACCACCTCCATCACCCCCCTACTACCGCCTCCATCACTCCCCCCCACCACCTCGACACCCCCCCACTACCACCTCCATCATCCCCCACTACCACCTCCATCACCCCCCCACTACCACCTCCACACCCCACCACTACCACCTCCACACCCCACCACTGCCATCTCCATCACCCCAACTACCACCTCCATCACCCCCACCCTCACCACCCCCAACCCCACTCCAGCACTTCCACAACCCCCCGACTACCACCTCCATCACCCACCCACTAACACCTCCACACCCCAACACTACCACCTCCACACCCCCCCACTACCACCTCCATCAAACCCCACTACCACCTCCATCACCCCCCCACTACCACCTCCACAACCCCCGAATACGACCTCCACACCCCCCCACTACCACCTCCACACCCCCCACTACCACCTCCATCACCCCCACCATCACCTCCATCACCCCCCCCACAACCAGCTCCACACCCTCTCACTTCTACCTCCACACCCCCCACTACCACCTCCATCACCCTCCCACTACCACCTCCATCACCTCCCACTACCACCCCCCACTACCACCTCCACACCCCCCCCACTACCACCTTACACACCCCCCCACTACCACCCCCACACCGCCCCACTACCACCTCCACACCCACCCACCAAAACCTACACACCCCACCACTACCACCTGCATCACCCACTACCTTCACACCCCCTCACTACCACCTCCACACCCCCTCACTACCACCTCCACACCCCCTCACTACCACCTCCACACCCCCTCACTACCACCTCCACACCCCCTCACTACCACCTCCACACCCCCTCACTTCTACCTCCACACCCCTCACTACCACCTCCACACCCCCTCACTACCACCTCAATCACCCCCCCACTACCACCTACACACGCCCCCCCCCACTACCACCTACACATGCCCCCCACTACCACCTCCACACCCCCCCCACTACCACCTTACACACCCCCCCACTACCACCCCCACACCGCCCCACTACCACCTCCACACCCACCCACCAAAACCTACACACCCCACCACTACCACCTGCATCACCCACTACCTTCACACCCCCTCACTACCACCTCCACACCCCCTCACTACCACCTCCACACCCCCTCACTACCACCTCCACACCCCCTCACTACCACCTCCACACCCCCTCACTACCACCTCCACACCCCCTCACTACCACCTCCACACCCCCTCACTTCTACCTTCACACCCCCTCACTACCACCTCCACACCCCCTCACTACCACCTCCACACCCCCTCACTACCACCTCCACACCCCCTCACTACCACCTCCACACCCCCTCACTACCACCTCCACACCCCCTCACTTCTACCTCCACACCCCCTCACTACCACCTCCACACCCCCTCACTACCACCTCAATCACCCCCCCACTACCACCTACACACGCCCCCCCCCACTACCACCTACACATGCCCCCCACTACCACCTACACACGCCCCCCACTACCACCTCCACACTTCTCCATTACCACCTCGACACCCACCCACCACCACCTACACACCCCACCACCACCACCTACACACCCCACCACTAACACCTGCATCACCCCCTCACTACCACCTCCACACCCCCTCACTACCAGCTCCACACCCCTCCCCACTACCATCTCCACACCCCCTCACTACCAGCTCCACACCCCCCACTACCAGCTCCACACCCCTCCCCACTACCATCTCCACACCCCCTCACTACCACCTCCACACCCCCTCACTACCAGCTCCACACCCCTCCCCACTACCATCTCCACACCCCCTCACTACCAGCTCCACACCCCCCACTACCAGCTCCACACCCCTCCCCACTACCATCTCCACACACCAACACTACCAGCTCCACACCCCCCACTACCAGCTCCACACCCCTCCCCACTACCAGCTCCACACCCTCACCACCCCCAACCCCACTCCAGCACTTCCACAACCCCCCGACTACCACCTCCATCACCCACCCACTAACACCTCCACACCCCAACACTACCATCTCCACACCCCCCGACTACCACCTCCATCAAACCCCACTACCACCTCCATCACCCCCCCACTACCACCTCCACAACCCCCGAATACGACCTCCACACTCCCCCACTACCACCTCCACACCCCCCACTACCACCTCCATCACCCCCACCATCACCTCCATCACCCCCCCCACAACCAGCTCCACACCCTCTCACTTCCACCTCCACACCCCCTCACTACCACCTCCACACCCCCTCACTACCACCTCCACACCCCCTCACTACCACCTCCACACCCCATCACTACCATCTCCATCACACCCCCCACTACCACCTCCATCACCCTCCCACTTCTACCTCCACACCCCCCACTACCACCTCAACACCGACCCACCACCATCTCCACACCCCACCACTACCACCTGCATGAACTCCCCATTCCCAGTTCCACAACCACCTCCACACCCCCCACTACCACCTCCACACCCCCCACTACCACCTCCACACCCCCCACTACCACCTCCACACCCCCCACTACCTCCACACCCCCCACTACCACCTCCACACCCCCCACTACCTCCACACCCCCCCACTACCACCTCCACACCCCCCCACCACCTCCACACCCCCCACTACCACCTCCACACCCCCCCACTACCACCTCCACACCCCCCCACCACCTCCACACCCCACCCCTCCACCTCCACACCCCCCCACTACCACCTCCACACCCCCCCACCACCTCCACACCCCCCACTACCACCTCCACACCCCCCCACTACCACCTCCACACCCCCCCACCACCTCCACACCCCACCCCTCCACCTCCACACCCCCTCACTACCACCTCCACACCCCCCCATTACCACCTCCACACCTGCCCACTACCACCTCCACACCCCCTCACTACCACCTCCACACCCCCCCACTACCACCTCCACACCCCCTCACTACCACCTCCACACCCCCCCACTACCACCTCGACACCCCCCCACTACCACCTCGACACCCCCTCACTACCACCTCCACACCCCCTCACTACCACCTCCACACCCCCTCACTACCACCTCCACACCCCCTCACTACCACCTCCACACCCCCTCACTACCACCTCCACACCCCCTCACTACCACCTCCACACCCCCCCACTACCACCTCCACACCCCCCCACTACCACCTCGACACCCCCCCACTACCACCTCGACACCCCCTCACTACCACCTCCACACCCCCTCACTACCACCTCCACACCCCCTCACTACCACCTCCACACCCCCCCACTACCACCTCCACACCCCCCCACTACCACCTCGACACCCCCCCACTACCACCTCGACACCCCCTCACTACCACCTCCACACCCCCTCACTACCACCTCCACACCCCCTCACTACCACCTCCACACCCCCTCACTACCACCTCCACACCCCCCCACTACCACCTCCACACCCCCCCACTACCACCTCGACACCCCCCCACTACCACCTCGACACCCCCTCACTACCACCTCCACACCCCCTCACTACCACCTCCACACCCCCTCACTACCACCTCCACACCCCCTCACTACCACCTCCACACCTGCCCACTACCACCTCCACACCCCCTCACTACCACCTCCACACCTGCCCACTACCACCTCCACACCCCCTCACTACCACCTCCACACCCCCTCACTACCACCTCCACACCCCCTCACTACCACCTCCACACCCCCTCACTACCACCTCCACACCCCATCACTACCACCTCCATCGCCCCCACTACCACCTCCATCAACCCCCCACTACCACCTCCATCAACCCCCACTACCACCTCCACACCCCACCCACTAGAACCTCCATCAACCCCCACTACCACCTCCACACCCCACCCACTAGAACCTCCATCAACCCCCACTACCACCTCCACACCCCCCCACTACCACCTTCATCACCCACCACTACCACCTCCATCACCCCCCACTACCACCTCCATCACCCCCCACTACCACCTCCATCACCCCCACTACCACCTCCATCACCCCCACTACCACCTTCACACCCCCCACTACCACCCCCACCCTCGTCACCTCCAACCCTTGTCCAGCACTTCACGCCCCCCCCACTACCACCTCCACACCTCCCCATACCACCTTCATCACCCCCCACTACCACCTTCATCACCCTCCACTACCACCTTCATCACCCCCCCACTACCACCTTCATCACCCCCCCACTACCACCTTCATCACCCCCCCACTACCACCTCCAACACCCCCCCACTACCACCTCCAACACCCCCCCCACTACCACCTCCAACACCCCCCCACTACCACCTCCACACCCCCCCACTACCACCTCCATCACCCCCCACTACCACCTCCAACACCCCCCCCACTGCCACATCCACACCCCACCACTACCAGCTCCACACCCCCCCCACTACCACCTCCACACCCCACCCCTCCACCTCCACACCCCCCACTACCATTTCCACACCCCACCACTGCCACCTCCATCACCCCCACCCTCACCACCCCCAACCCCACTCCAGCACTTCCACAAAACCCCCACTAACACCTCCATCACCCCCCTACTGCCACCTCCATCACCCCCCACTACCACCTCCATCACCCCCACAACCCCCCCCACTACCACCTCCATCACTCCCACCCACACCACCCCCAACCCCACTCCAGCACCTCCACACCCCACCACTACCACCTCCATCACCCCCCCACAACCAGCTCCACACCCCCTCACTTCTACGTCCACACCCCCACTACCATCTCAACACCCCACCACTACCATCTCCATCACCCCCCACTACCACCTCCATCACCCCCACCCTCACCACCCCCAACCCCACTCCAGCACTTCCACAACCCCCCACTACCACCTCCATCACCCCCCACTACCACCTCCATCACCCCCACCCTCAACCCACCCCCAACCCCACTCCAGCACTTCCACAACCCCCCACTACCAACTCCATCACCCCCCACTACCACCTCCATCACCCCCACCCTCGCCCCCCCCACCCCACTCCAGCACCTCCACACACCCCCACTACCACCTCCATCACCCCCCACTACCACCTCCATCACCCCCACACCCCCCACTACCACCCCCACCCTCGTCACCTCCAACCCTAGTCCAGCACTTCACTCCCCCCCACTACCACCTCCACACCTCCCCATACCACCTTCATCACCCCCCACTACCACCTTCATCACCTTCCACTACCACCTTCATCACCCCCCACTACCACCTTCATCACCCTCCACTACCACCTTCATCACCCCCCACTACCACCTTCATCGCCCTCCACTACCACCTCCAACAACCCCCACTACCACCTCCATCATCCCCCACTACCACCTCCATCATCCCCCACTACCACCTCCATCACCCCACCACCACCTCCATCACTCCCAACCCCAACCCCACTCCAGCACCTCCACACCCCCCCACTACCACCTCCATCACCCCCCCACAACCAGCTCCACACCCCCTCACTTCTACGTCCACACCCCCACTACCATCTCAACACCCCACCACTACCATCTCCATCACCCCCCACTACCACCTCCATCACCCCCACCCTCAACCCACCCCAACCCCACTCCAGCACCTCCACACCCCCCACTACCACCTCCATCACCCCCCACTACCACCTCCATCAGCCACCACTACCACCTCCATCACCCCCACCCTCGTCCTCCCCACCCCACTCCAGCACCTCCACACCCCCCCACTACCACCTCCATCACCCCCACCCTCAACCCACCCCAACCCCACTCCAGCACCTCCACACCCCCCCACTACCACCTCCATTACCCCCCACTACCACCTCCATCAGCCACCACTACCACCACCATCACCCCCACCCTCGTCCCCCCCACCCCACTCCAGCACCTCCACACCCCCCCACTACCACCTCCATCACTCCCCATGACCACCTCCATCACCCCCCCACCCTCGCCACCACCAACCCCACTCCAGCACCTCTACACACACCCCCACTACCACCTTCATCACCCCCCACTACCACCTCCAACACCCCCCCACTACCACCTCCATCACTCCCCACTACCACCTCCATCACCCCCCCACTACCACCTCCATCACCCCCCCACTACCACCTCCATCACCCCCCCACTACCACCTCCATCACCCCCCCACTACCACTTCCATCACCCCCCCCACTACCACCTCCATCACCCCCCACTACCACCTCCATCACCCCCCCACTACCACCTCCATCACCCCCCCACTACCACCTCCATCACCCCCCCACTACCACCTCCATCACCCCCCCACTACCACCTCCATCACCCCCCACTACCACCTCCATCACCCCCCACTACCACCTCCATCACCCCCCCACTACCACCTCCATCACCCCCCCACTACCACCTCCATCACCCCACCACTACCACCTCCATCACCCCCGACTACCACCTCCATCACCCCACCACTACCACCTCCATCACCCCACCACTACCACCTCCATCACCCCACCACTACCACCTCCATCACCCCCGACTACCACCTCCATCACCCCCCCACAACCAGGTCCACACCCCCTCACTTCTACCTCCACACCCCACCACTACCACCTCCACACCCCCCACTACCACCTTCACACCCCCCACTACCACCTTCACACCCCCCACTACCACCTCCATCATCCCCACACCCCCCACTACCACCCCCACCCTCGTCACCTCCAACCCTTGTCCAGCACTTCACGCTCCCCCCACTACCACCTCCACACCTCCCCATACCACCTTCATCACCCCCCACTACCACCTTCATCACCCCCCACTACCACCTTCATCACCCCCCACTACCACCTTCATCACCCCCCACTACCACCTTCATCACCCTCCACTACCACCTTCATCACCCCCCACTACCACCTCCAACACCCCCCCACTACCACCTCCAACACCCCCCCACTACCACCTCCAACACCCCCCCACTACCACCTCCAACACCCCCCACTACCACCTCCATCACCCCCCACTAACACCTCCACACCCCCCCACTGCCACATCCACACCCCACCACTACCAGCTCCACACCCCCCCACTACCACCTCGACACCCCCCACTACCACCTCGACACCCCCCCACAACCACCTCGACACCCCCCCACCACCACCTTGACACCCCCCCACTACCACCTCCATCACACCCCACTACCACCTCCACACCCCCCCACCACCACCTCCATCACCTCCCACTACCACCTCGACACCCCCCCACTACCACCTTGACACCCCCTCACTACCACCTCCACACCCCCCCACTACCACCTCCACACCCCCCCACTACCACCTCCATCACACCCCACTACCACCTCCACACCCCCCCACCACCACCTCCATCACCTCCCACTACCACCTCCATCATCCCCCCACTACCACCTCCATCACCCCCCCACTACCACCTCCATCATCCCCCACTACCACCTCCATCACCCCCCCACTACCACCTCCATCATCCCCCACTACCACCTCCATCACCCCCCCACTACCACCTCCATTACCCCCCCACTACCACCTCCATCACCCCCCCACTACCACCTCCATCACCCCCCTACTACCGCCTCCATCACTCCCCCCCACCACCTCGACACCCCCCCACTACCACCTCCATCATCCCCCACTACCACCTCCACACCCCACCACTACCACCTCCACACCCCACCACTGCCATCTCCATCACCCCAACTACCACCTCCATCACCCCCACCCTCACCACCCCCAACCCCACTCCAGCACTTCCACAACCCCCCGACTACCACCTCCATCACCCACCCACTAACACCTCCACACCCCAACACTACCACCTCCACACCCCCCGACTACCACCTCCATCAAACCCCACTACCACCTCCATCAAACCCCACTACCACCTCCATCACCCCCCCACTACCACCTCCACAACCCCCGAATACGACCTCCACACCCCCCCACTACCACCTCCACACCCCCCACTACCACCTCCATCACCCCCACCATCACCTCCATCACCCCCCCCACAACCAGCTCCACACCCTCTCACTTCTACCTCCACACCCCCCACTACCACCTCCATCACCCTCCCACTACCACCTCCATCACCTCCCACTACCACCCCCCACTACCACCTCCACACCCCCCCCACTACCACCTTACACACCCCCCCACTACCACCCCCACACCGCCCCACTACCACCTCCACACCCACCCACCAAAACCTACACACCCCACCACTACCACCTGCATCACCCACTACCTTCACACCCCCTCACTACCACCTCCACACCCCCTCACTACCACCTCCACACCCCCTCACTACCACCTCCACACCCCCTCACTACCACCTCCACACCCCCTCACTTCTACCTCCACACCCCCTCACTACCACCTCCACACCCCCTCACTACCACCTCAATCACCCCCCCACTACCACCTACACACGCCCCCCCCCACTACCACCTACACATGCCCCCCACTACCACCTACACACGCCCCCCACTACCACCTCCACACTTCTCCATTACCACCTCGACACCCACCCACCACCACCTACACACCCCACCACCACCACCTACACACCCCACCACTAACACCTGCATCACCCCCTCACTACCACCTCCACACCCCCTCACTACCAGCTCCACACCCCTCCCCACTACCATCTCCACACCCCCTCACTACCAGCTCCACACCCCCCACTACCAGCTCCACACCCCTCCCCACTACCATCTCCACACACCAACACTACCAGCTCCACACCCCCCACTACCAGCTCCACACCCTCACCACCCCCAACCCCACTCCAGCACTTCCACAACCCCCCGACTACCACCTCCATCACCCACCCACTAACACCTCCACACCCCAACACTACCATCTCCACACCCCCCGACTACCACCTCCATCAAACCCCACTACCACCTCCATCACCCCCCCACTACCACCTCCACAACCCCCGAATACGACCTCCACACTCCCCCACTACCACCTCCACACCCCCCACTACCACCTCCATCACCCCCACCATCACCTCCATCACCCCCCCCACAACCAGCTCCACACCCTCTCACTTCCACCTCCACACCCCACCACTACCACCTCCATCACCTCCCACTACCACCCCCCACTACCACCTTACACGCCCCCCCACTACCACCCCTACACCCCCCACTACCACCTACACACGTCCCCCCACTACCACCTCCACACCACCCCACTACCACCCCCACACCGCCCCACTACCACCTCCACACCCACCCACCAAAACCTACACACCCCACCACTACCACCTGCATCACCCACTACCTTCACACCCCCTCACTACCACCTCCACACCCCCTCACTACCACCTCCACACCCCCTCACTACCACCTCCACACCCCCTCACTACCACCTCCACACCCCCTCACTACCACCTCCACACCCCCTCACTACCACCTCCACACCCCCCCACTACCACCTCCACACCCCCTCACTACCACCTCCACACCCCCCCATTACCACCTCCACACCCCCCCATTACCACCTCCACACCCCCTCACTACCACCTCCACACCCCCTCACTACCACCTCCACACCCCCTCACTACCACCTCCACACCCCATCACTACCACCTCCACACCCCATCACTACCACCTCCACACCCCCTCACTACCACCTCCACACCCCCCCACTACCACCTCGACACCCCCCCACTACCATCTCCACACCGAACCACCATCTCCACACCCCCCACTACCACCTCCATCACACCCCCCACTACCACCTCCATCACCCTCCCACTTCTACCTCCACACCCCCCACTACCACCTGCATGAACTCCCCATTCCCAGTTCCACAACCACCTCCACACCCCCCACTACCACCTCCACACCCCCCACTACCACCTCCACACCCCCCCACCACCTCCACACCCCACCACTACCACCTCCACACCCCCCCACCACCTCCACACCCCCCACTACCACCTCCACACCCCCCCACTACCACCTCCACACCCCCTCACTACCACCTCCACACCCCCCCACTACCACCTCCACACCCCCCACTACCACCTCCACACCCCCCCACCACCTCCACACCCCACCCCTCCACCTCCACACCCCCTCACTACCACCTCCACACCCCCTCACTACCACCTCCACACCTGCCCACTACCACCTCCACACCCCCTCACTACCACCTCCACACCCCCCCACTACCACCTCGACACCCCCTCACTACCACCTCCACACCCCCTCACTACCACCTCCACACCCCCTCACTACCACCTCCACACCCCCTCACTACCACCTCCACACCCCCCCACTACCACCTCCACACCCCCTCACTACCACCTCCACACCCCCCCACTACCACCTCGACACCCCCTCACTACCACCTCGACACCCCCTCACTACCACCTCGACACCCCCTCACTACCACCTCGACACCCCCTCACTACCACCTCCACACCCCCCCACTACCACCTCGACACCCCCTCACTACCACCTCGACACCCCCTCACTACCACCTCGACACCCCACCACTACCACCTCCATCAAAATTCATACATTGTGCTAGCCTTCAGTTGAAAGATTTAAAATTGCTGTCTCCACCACCCCCACCCCCACTCCAGCACCTCCACACCCCCCACTACCACCTCGACACCCCCCCACTACCACCTCCACACCCCCCCACTACCACCTCGACACCCCCCACTACCACCTCGACACCCCCCCACTACCACCTCCACACCCCCCCACTACCACCTCGACACCCCACCACTACCACCTCCATCACCCCCCCACTACCACCTCGACACCCCCCCACTACCACCTCGACACCCCACCCCTCCACCTCCACACCCCCCACTACCATTTCCACACCCCAAACCTGCCACCTCCATCACCCCCACCCTCACCACCCCCAACCCCACTCCATCACCCCCACAACCCCCCCCACTACCACCTCCATCACTCCCACCCACACCACCCCCAACCCCACTCCAGCACCTCCACACCCCACCACTACCACCTCCATCACCCCCCCACAACCAGCTCCACACCCCCTCACTTCTACGTCCACACCCCCACTACCATCTCAACACCCCACCACTACCATCTCCATCACCCCCCACTACCACCTCCATCACCCCCACCCTCAACCCACCCCCACCCCACTCCAGCACCTCCACACCCCCCCACTACCACCTCCATCACTCCCCACTACCACCTCCATCACCCCCACCCTCGTCCCCCCCACCCCACTCCAGCACCTCCACACCCCCCCACTACCACCTCCATCACCCCCACCCTCACCACCCCCAACCCCACTCCAGCACTTCCACAACCCCCCACTACCACCTCCATTACCCCCCACTACCACCTCCATCACCCCCCACTACCACCTCCATCACCCCCACCCTCGCCCCCCCACCCCACTCCAGCACCTCCACACCCCCCCACTACCACCTCCATCACTCCCTATGACCACCTCCATCACCCCCCCACCCTCGCCACCCCCAACCCCACTCCAGCACCTCCACACACTCCCACTACCACCTCCATCACCCCCCCACCCTCGCCACCCCCAACCCCACTCCAGCACCTCCACACCCCAACACTACCACCTCCATCACCCCCCACTACCACCTCCATCACCCCCCACTACCACCTCCATCACCCCCCCACTACCACCTCCATCACCCCCCACTACCACCTCCATCACCCCCACCCTCAACCCACCCCCAACCCCACTCCAGCACTTCCACAACCCCCCACTACCACCTCCATCACCCCCCACTACCACCTCCATCACCCCCACCCTCGCCCCCCCACCCCACTCCAGCACCTCCACACCCCCCCACTACCACCTCCATCACCCCCCACTACCACCTCCATCACCCCCACCCTCGCCCCCCCCACCCCACTCCAGCACCTCCACACCCCCCCACTACCACCTCCACACCCCCCCACTACCACCTCCATCAACCCCCACCACCACCTCCATTACCCCCCCACTACGACCTCCACACCCCCGACTACCACCTCCATCACCCCCCCACAACCAGGTCCACACCCCCTCACTTCTACCTCCACACCCCACCACTACCACCTCCACACCCCCCACTCCCCCCCCCACTACCACCTCCACACCCCCCACTACCACCTTCACACCCCCCACTACCACCTTCACACCCCCCCACTACCACGTCCATCAGCCCCACAACCCCCCGCACTACCCTCCATCACCACCCACTACCACCTCCATCACCCCCCCACAACCAGCTCCACACCCCCTCACTTCTACCTCCACACCCCACCACTACCACCTCCACGCCCCCCACTACCACCTCCATCACCCCCACACCCCCCACTACCACCCCCACCCTCATCACCTCCAACCCTAGTCCAGCACTTCACTCCCCCCCATACCACCTCCACACCTCCCCATACCACCTTCATCACCCCCCACTACCACCTTCATCACCTTCCACTACCACCTTCATCACCCCCCACTACCACCTTCATCACCTTCCACTACCACCTTCATCACCCCCCCACTACCACCTTCATCACCCTCCACTACCACCTTCATCACCCCCCACTACCACCTCCATCACCCCCCACTACCACCTTCATCACCCTCCACTACCACCTTCATCACCCCCCCACTACCACCTTCATCACCCCCCACTACCACCTTCATCACCTTCCACTACCACCTTCATCACCCCCCACTACCACCTTCATCACCTTCCACTACCACCTCCATCATCCCCCACTACCACCTCCATCACCCCCAACCCCAACCCCACTCCAGCACCTCCACACCCCCCCACTACCACCTCCATCACCCCCCCACAACCAGCTCCACACCCCCTCACTTCTACGTCCACACCCCCACTACCATCTCAACACCCCACCACTACCATCTCCATCACCCCCCACTACCACCTCCATCACCCCCACCCTCAACCCACCCCAACCCCACTCCAGCACCTCCACACCCCCCACTACCACCTCCATCACCCCCCACTACCACCTCCATCACCCCCCACTACCACCTCCATCAGCCACCACTGCCACCTCCATCACCCCCACCCTCGTCCCCCCCACCCCACTCCAGCACCTCCACACCCCCCCACTACCACCTCCATCACTCCCCATGACCACCTCCATCACCCCCCCACCCTCGCCACCACCAACCCCACTCCAGCACCTCTACACACCTCCACACACACCCCCACTACCACCTTCATCACCCCCCACTACCACCTCCAACACCCCCCCACTACCACCTCCATCACCCCCCACTACCACCTCCATCACCCCCCACTACCACCTCCATCACCCCCCACTACCACCTCCATCACCCCCCACTACCACCTCCATCACCCCCCCACTACCACCTCCATCACCCCCCCACTACCACCTCCATCACCCCCCCACTACCACCTCCAACACCCCCCCACTACCACCTCCATCACCCCCCCACTACCACCTCCATCACCCCCCCACCACCACCTCCATCACCCCCCACTACCACCTCCATCAACCCCCCACTACCACCTCCATCACCCCCCCACTACCATCTCCATCACCCACCACTACCACCTCCATTACCCCCACCCTCAACCCACCCCAACCCCACTCCAGCACCTCCACACCCCCCCACTACCACCTCCATCACCCCCCACTACCACCTCCATCAGCCACCACTACCACCTCCATCACCCCCCCACCCTCGCCACCACCAACCCCACTCCAGCACCTCTACACACCTCCACACACACCCCCACTACCACCTCCATCATCCCCCACTAACACCTCCAACACCTCCCACTACCACCTCCATCACCCCCCACTACCACCTCCATCATACCCCACTACCACCTCCATCATCCCCCACTACCACCTCCATCACCCCCCACTACCACCTCCATCACCCCCACTACCACCTCCATCATCCCCCACTAACACCTCCATCAACTCCCACCCTCGCTACCCCCAACCCCACTCCAGCAACTCCACACGCCCCCACTACCACCTCCATCACCCCCCAAAACCATCTCTATCACCCCCCACTACCACCTCCACACACCCCCACTACCACCTCCACGCCCCCCACTCCCACATCCGCCCCAACCCCATCTTTAGCACTTCCTGCCTCCAGTTTGCTGGTTCACTTCAGCCCCAGTCTCTGACCTGACTCTCTAGGCCACAGTCTGCAGGGAATTTTGGGGAATTATCCCACTGTTTGTGGGCGGCACGGTGGCACAGTGGTTAGCACTGCTGCCTCACAGCTCCAGAGATCCGGGATAAATTCCCGACTCAGGCGACTGACTGTGTGGAGTTTGCACATTCTCCCCGTGTCTGCGTGGGTTTTCTCCGGTTTCCTCCCACAGTCCAAAGATGTGCACGTCAGGTGAATTGGCCATGCTAAATTGCCCGTAGTGTTCGGTAAATGGGTAAATGTAGGGGAATAGGTGGGTTACGCTTCGGCGGGTCGGTGTGGACTTGTTGTGCCGAAGGGCCTGTTTCCACACTGTAAGTAATCTAATTTAATCTAATCTAATCTAGTCTGTGAAACCTCTCTAAGTGACAGGCTGACTGAGCTCCGTTTCCTTGCCGTCTCTTTATAACTCTTCATTTTTGAGTGTATTAATTGCACCTTCCTCTCTCTCACTCTCAGCAAGTGCTGTGCCAAACCAGTTGCTGCACGGAAATGTTCCTTTCTCACATTGTTTCTGGGTCTTTCCCAGGCAGTGGTCAGTAAGAGGGGGGCAGCTGTCCTTGCTGCTGGATTTATTGAGCTGCCTCAGTTGTTGCAGTGATGTCACGGTGAAGGCCTTCTGATATTTTTGTGTCTGTTCCCTGTTTTTCCAGATCCCGAGTGTCCCAACAGGCCTGTTTGTCAGTGCAAGGGGGGAAGGCTGCTGCTTAATGCAGGTAACACCACTGAATTGAAATCACTGGTTAATGAGCCGTGTCGGAAAATTTGATCCCTTAGTATTGGGTAAAAAGTGATTGCATTTCTCTGAGAGAAGCCACTCTGTCCTTCCTGCCGGCCTGGTTGATTTTTGATCCATCCAGTTGATCTCCCAGAGGAACGGTCAGCATCGTTTCATCAAATGGAAGTTATGTTTGTTGGAATTTGTTTGATGGATTATCCATGCTCTGGGCAGAGAGAAGCTGAACTGTACTTGGATTTCCAGAAGTCATAGATGGAGTTTAATTCAGATAAATGTGAGGTACTGCATTTTGGGAAAGCAAATCTTAGCAGGACTTATACACTTAATTGTAAGGTCCTATGGAGTGTTGCTGAACAAAGAGACCTTGGAGTGCAGGTTCATTTCTCCTTGAAAGTGGAGTCGCAGGTAGATAGGATAGTTAAGAAGGCGTTTGGTATGCTTTCGTTTATTGGTCAGAGTATTGAGTTGGGATGTCATGTTGCGGCTGGACAGGACATTGGTTCGGCCACTTGGAATATTGCGTGCATTTCTGGTCTCCTTCCTATCGGAAAGATGTTGTGAAACTTGAAAGGGTTCAGAAAAGATTTACAAGGATGTTGCCAGGATTGGAGGATTTGAGATATAGGGAGAGATTGAATAGACTAGGGCTGTTTTCCCTGGAGCGGAGGCTGAGGGGTAACCTTATAGAGGTTTATAAAATCATGAGGGGCATGGATAGGGTAAATAGACAAAGTCTTTTCCCTGGGGTGGAGGACTCCAGAACTAGAGGGCATAGGTTTATGGTGAGAGGGAAAAGATATAAAAGAGACCTAAGGGGCAACTTTTTCACACTCAGGGTGGTATGTGTATGGAATGAGCTGCCAGAAGAAGTGGTGGAGGCTGGTACAATTGCAACATTTAAGAGGCATTTGGATGAGTATATGAATAGGAAGGGTTTGGAGGGATATGGGACGGTTGCTGGCAGGTGGGACTAGATTGGGTTGGGATATCTGGACAGTTGGACCGAAGGGTCTGTTTCCATGCTGTACACCTCTATGACTCTATAAGTCACACGATAAGGTCTCACATCAAAAGGTTATTGAGGTAATTCCAAGTCCTTGGTGAACTGGCTAAGAGAGTGTGGTTAGAAGATTGGCTGTATGAAAACAGAGGGTGCACGGAGAGCCTGTGTTTCTGATTGAAAGGCTGTGATGTGTGGAGTCATGCAAATGCCTCAACATTTTATAATATACTCAGTGACTTACATGAGGGGAATGAAAGCGCGATGCCTAAGTTTGTAGATGACACCGAGATAGTTGGGAAAGTACATTGTGAAGATCACATAAATAGTTTGCAGACAGGTGGGCTGAGTGAGTCGATGAGCAAACATCTTGTTGATGGGTTACAATTTGGGAAAATAACAAAGCCTTTCAACTTTGGAAGGAAGAGTTAAAGCTGATTATTATTTCACCAGAGAACAATTGAAATTCTGAGGTGCAGAAGGTCTTCTAGTATGCAAGTACCAAACCGTTAGTATGCAGATACAGCAAGCATTGAGGCTGTTGGGGAGGACTGTTGTGAGAGTGCGGAGGCAAAGCGGGAATGGGGGTTCCTGCCCCATGCTCCCTGTAATCTCAGTTGACTGGTTGCAGATCGACGTGACGTACAATGTTCCTGACCCAGTGGCGAAGCCAGCATTCCAGCTCTCAGTCAACTTAAAGGAGCCAGAGCGTGACCAGCACCAGCACCATGCCAGGCCAGTGTCCAGGAACGAGAACCGCTCTGCACGATCCCAGAGAAAGCGTGCACTGGACCATGATGATGATCCAGCCTCGCACCAAGATCACCAGGAGTATAAGGTCACGGTGGAGGCATGTGCTAGGTACGAAACTCCCCAGAACACAGCCGGCTTGTCACAGACTCACTGCTTCCCTGTCAGTCACCTCCAGTCCATCTCTCTCTTTCCAAATGACCCAGTTCCCATTGATTTATCAGTCGTTTCAAGGCCCTGCCCCACACGAAGGTGTACACTCAGATTCTGTAGTTCTCACTGTCACAACCCTTTACAGCGTTTCTCCAACCCCGTGCTGTCCCTGGGAGTGTTTGATGGGGATGGTGTAGAGGGAGCTTTACTCTGTGTCTAACCCCGTGCTGTCCCTGGGAGTGTTTGATGGGGCCGGTGGAGAGAGAACTTTACTCTATATCTAACCCGGTGCTGTCCCTGGGAGTATTTGATGGGGACGTTGTAGAGAGAGCTTTACTCTATATCTAACCATGTGCTGTCCCCTGTCCTTGGGAGTGTTTGATGGGGATGGTGCAGAGGGAGCTTTACTCTCCATCTAACCCCATGCTGTGGCAATGTTTCTTCTACAGATGGTTGCATTCTGGATCTTCAAACATGGCAGTCCTTGAGGTCCCTCTGCTGTCTGGGTTCCGAGCAGATATTGAGGGTCTTGAACAGGTAGGAGCACCCCTGTCCCTGGCAATCAGACTCAGAGTAAAC
This sequence comes from Chiloscyllium punctatum, assembly GCF_047496795.1. NCBI lineage: Eukaryota > Metazoa > Chordata > Chondrichthyes > Orectolobiformes > Hemiscylliidae > Chiloscyllium > Chiloscyllium punctatum. Next base: position 87,930,979 of record NC_092762.1, on the reverse strand, counting down.
CTCCATTCCAGCTGTATATTTCACACAGAGGTTTGTACAGTATTAATCATTAATTCTGTTCCTGTTTGAACTGAGCCTTGTGTATGGTCTCACGAGTATGACTACAATAATGTTAGGAGCGGATTACAGTATCAGAGAATTATTGAATGTCTCCAACACTGGAAAAAGGCTATTTGGTCCATTGTGTCTTTACGAGCTCCCTGTAAGAATAAATCAGCATATCCCACCTTTTGACTCTTGTCCCAGTTCCCCTTGGTGTGGTATTTGACCCTGAGGTGTGTGGCTGAGACCATCTGCTACATGTTCTGTAACAATGCACACCCACTCCTCAGCTACTGAGTCTGCTTCACATCTCATTACCTTTCAACCTGACTATTCCAGTGTATCCCCTTTAGAGTCAGTTGATCTGTCTCCTACACATTTGAGGCCATCTTCAATTCTGCTTCCCATATCCCAAATCCTATTGACTCCTGTTCCCCTCTTACCTCATTGACCTGTATCCACTCTCAGCCCAAACACGGTCATCCTGTTTTCCCATATCCCCATTGACTTGCCCCACCCTACACTTCTCTCATTTCCTCCAGCCCCTCAATCCTCAGTATCTACATACCCTCATCCTGCTTTCTGGAACATTCTGGATCTGATTGGATCCCTTACTGATGGTTGCACATCAATCCCTTGGGCCTGTGGTATGCTCTCTCTCTCTCCCCTCCCCCCTCCACCTCACTCCCTTGGTTAAAGATGATCCTTAGGACCTGCTCTTTTCATTATTTGTTGAATATCGCATCATACATTTCCAGGTCAAGATATGTTTGACAGTCAATGCTGTGAAACACCATGGAATTTTTTACTACATCAGAGGTGATATAGAAATGCAGCTGTTACATATCTCATTCCTTTCGCAATTTCCTTCTATTATTTTCTGATTCATAATCACCTTGTTTTGTTTTAAACATATCAATTCACTTCATCACTGCAGAAGTAACGAGTCACCTCTCATCTCTCACTCTTATTCTTTCACTCTCTCACACACACATTCTTTCTCTCTTTCCCCTGTACTTTCTCTCTCCCACTTTCTTTCTGTTTTGCTCCCTCTCAGTCTGTCTATTACTGATTCTGTCTGTTTCCCTCTGATCCTGTCTCCTTATTCTCATTCTTGGTGACTACCTTTCTGAAATGGTTAATTGAAACCATTTCTACTTGGTTCCTGCCGAAGGGACCAATGTGGATTATTGCTGTGTAGTTTTGAAGTTGGTCACTGGCTGTGGGACGAGGACAGATACATTTCTTTGGGCAGGGTTATGAGATGAGTGATGCCTGTGAGTATAGCATGATGTGCTGAAATGCTGCATTGAGGATCAGGGGCTGGGCTGTGTCTTTGTAACTGCAGTTTACAGCTGTTTATTGGGAGTTCAATCTCTGCAACATCTGGAGTTAATTTCAGCAGAGACTCTCTCGCTCAGAATGTTTGCTATGAGTATTTTGTCCATATGGCTCTGCCTCCCAGAGAGAGAGGGTCTCACTTGAGCCTTGTTCAGCGGAGGATGACAGGTTGGGGGTGGGAGCTGCTGGTTTTGTGTTTGTCAGTATCTGCCCCGTCTCGCTGGTTACAGCTTTCTCTGAAATTGACTGCATCTTGTGTTCCTGATGCATTGGCATTTCCTGAGTGGCAGGTTTAACGTTTTGTCCCTTGATCCCTGAGTGACCTTTCTACTCCCCACCCCCTTCCCCCAGATTAATGCTGATGTTAATCTGGCAGCACAAGCCCTGGCTCTGAGCTGTTCTGGGTAGAGTTAGCTGCCGTGTTGAGACCCCGTGGAGTTGGGGGAGGGAGCTAGGATTTATTTGGATGTAGAACTTTAACTTTCAGCTGGGGCTGACCTGTCCTGGTCTCCTTTCCTGAACAAAGTTCAGTGACAACAGTGAGTTTAAAAAGAGAAGGGTGGGGGTGTTAAGGCAGAGCTGGGCACAAGTGTGAGGCTCAGCACAGTTGAATAGCATTCTATAAGGAAGGGCAGCCATCTCACAATATAATGTGTAGTACCTGGGGGTGTTGTGATGGTTCAGTGAGGATTGTTGGTTCGGGATATCAGAAGAGCTGTCTGATCCTTAACATCCATTGAAGGGAACAGTGCAACCGCAGGGAAACTACGGAAAGACAGTGCGGCACTCCCTCAGTGCTGACCCTCCGACAGTGCGGCACTCCCTCAGTGCTGACCCTCCGACAGTGCGGCACTCCTTCAGTGCTGACCCTCTGACTGTGAGGCACTCCCTCAACACTGATCCTCCGACAGGTGCGGCGCTCCCTCAACACTGATCCTCCGATAGTGTGGTGGTCCCTCAGCACTGACCCACCGACACTGCGGCACTCTCCTCAGCACTGACCCTCTGACAGTGCGGCACTCCCTCAGCACTGACCCTTCGACAGTGCAGCACTCCCTCAGCACTGACCTTCTCATAATGCGACACTCCCTCAGCACTGACGCTCTGACAGTGCGGCACTCCCTCAGCACTGACCCTTCGACAGTGCAGCACTCCCTCAGCACTGACCCTTCGACAGTGCAGCACTCCCTCAGCACTGACCTTCTCATAATGCGACACTCCCTCAGCACTGACCCTCCGACACTGCGGCACTCTCCTCAGCACTGACCCTCTGACAGTGTGGTGCTCCCTCAGCACTGATCCTTCGACAGTGCAGCACTCCCTCAGCACTGACCTTCTCATAATGCGACACTCCCTCAGCACTGACGCTCTGACAGTGCGGCACTCCCTCAGCGCTGGCTGGTGATGCAGCAATGTTTGGCCCCAGGTTAAGGACGGGACATGAGTTAGGGTGCCTGCCTGAGTTTGTTATCCCGGCCCAGATGTTCCCAAAGTGGGGACAGGAGTCCCGAGGTGCCTGAGCTGATATTTTAGGGTGATGATCACTGGGCTAGCTGTGGGCATTTATCTCTCCACCCCCAGAGGCGCTCTGCCTTTATTCCTGATGAAAGGCTCCGGCCCAAAACGTTGATTTTCCTGCTCCTCGGATGCTGCTTGACCTGCTGTGCTTTTCCAGCACCACACTCTCAACTCTGATCCTCATCATCTGCAGTCCTCACTGTCTCCAGCTGTGGGCACTGCAGAGCCCTGCCCTCTGTCCCCTGCGCTATCTCACCATCTCCTCCAAAAGCTTCCCCTCCCCACCTGCACTCTCTGTTCACACAAAGGGCAGAGACTCATAATTTTCCAACTCGGGAATAGTGTCATAGGAAAAGATGTGGAAAGCATTGGCCTCATGGCTTTGTCTGTCTGTTTAATGTTTGTCAGTAGATGTGTTTCTGTGATATAGTTCACCCTCCTCTGACAGGACGGTTGATGAGAGGATGATCGGAGTTAACAGGGAATATCGTTCATGTTATTAACCTGGTGCTTGCTGTAACCATTGGCAGTGGCTGACATTGCTCAGCCTTTCAGAAAAAGGAGGAAAATATTTAAAAAACGGAATCTTCCTACATCCAAGTGAAGGGAACTTGAAAAGACTGGAGAGTTCAGCAAAGCTCTGGGATCAGCACAGTGGGTCACTGATGGGGTTAAAGGTTAAATTTCACAGGCAGGCAGTGAATTATTTGAATTACTCAGCCTGTCAGAAGCTGTGAAACATGGGACTTTCTCAGTTGCCAAAGATCTTGTTGAAGGAGTGTTTGAATTGAAGGTGGTTTTTAATGGCCATATCCAAGGTATAAGTCCAGTTTTAATTCCAGCTCCAATTGGCTATTGCTGCCCTGATCAAAACCTTTAACAATCCTGACACTTCCAGCCATTCAGCCCATCTGCTCCATGCTGATATTCCTGCTCCACATGATCCTTCTCCCACCCTCCTTTTATCTCACCGTCAGCCCAATGTTCTCATTCTTTCTCCCTCATCTATTTGTATAATTTTTCCTGGAATGGATCCATATGATAATTTAAACAACTGGGAGATCTGAAGCCTCCATAACTTCTTCCCCACCCTGCGCCCCAATAACCTCCACAAACCCTGGGAAACCTCCCATGCCAGCCCCGGTGGTGTACCACAGGGATCCATGCTGGCTCCCTTATTGTTGGTGATGTATAATAAATGATATAGATTAGAATGTGGAGGGTTGATAAGTAAGTTTTCAGATTACATGAAGATTTGCCCAGTGGTCAGTAATGATGATGATGATCTTAGGTTACAGGAAAATATAGGAGACAGTGAGGTCTGCAGATGCTGGAGATCAGAGTCGAGAGTGTGGTGCTGGAAAAGCACAGCTGATCAGGCTGCATCCGAGGAGCAGGAGAACAAACGTTTCGGACATAAGCCCTTTCTCAGGAATGAGGCTGTGTGCCGAGGGGGTGGAGAGATAAATGGGGTGGGGGAGGGGTGCTGGGAACAAGGTAGCTGAGAGTGCGATAGGTAGATGGGGGTGCGGGTAAAGGTGATAGGTCAGAGAGGAGGGTGGAGCGGATAGGTGGGAAGGAAGATGAACAGGTAGGACAGGTCATGAGGGCAGTGCCGAGGTGGAGGGTTGGAACTGGGATAAGGTGGGGGCGGGGTGGGGGAGGGAATGATGAAACTGATGAAGTCAACATTGATCCTATTTGGTTGGAGGGTCCCAAGCGGAGGATGAGATATTCTTCCTCCAGGGATCAGGTGGTTAGGGTGTGGCGATGGAGGAGGCCCAGGATGTTGCATGTCCTCAGTGGAGTGGGATGGGGAAGATGAAGTGTTTGGTCACAGGGCGGTGGGGTTGGTGGTGCGGGTGTCCCAGAGTTGTTCTCCGAAGTGTCTCTGAAGGGGAGACAGGATGCCTACTTGCAGAGCGCTTCATAGAACATCTCCAGGATACCCGCACCAACCAACCCCACTGTCCCGTGACCAAACACTTCAACTCTCCCTCTCACTCCGCTGAGGACATGCAGGTGCTGGGCCGCCTCCATTGCCACTCCGTAACCATCCAGCGCCTGGAAGATGAGAACGCCTCGTCTTCCTCCTCAGAACCCTCCAACCCCAGGGCATCAATGTGGATTTCCCCAGTTTCCTCATTTCCCCATCCCCCACCTTATCCCAGATCCAAACCTCCAACTTGGCCCCACCCTCATGACCTGCCTACCTGTCCACCTTCCTTCCCATCTATCCACTCCACCCTCCTCTCCGACCTATCACCATTACCCCTCAGCTTCATCTACCTATCACACTCTCAGTTACCTTCCCCCAGCCTCACACCTCACCCCCTCAGCTCACAAGCCTCATTCCAGGAACATATAGGCAAGTGGGTCAGATTGGCAAATCAGTGGCCGATGAAATTAAACCCAGGTAAGTGTTAGGAACAAGGTAAATGAGTTGTCAGTGAATGATAGGACACTTGGAAGAGGAACAGCGGGATCTTGGGCTGTTTGCCCAGAGTTCCCTTACCCTGGCAGGGCAAGGCAATTGGTTAGACCAGAAGTCGTATAGGACACTTGCCTTTATCACTCGTGGCATAGATTATAAGAGCAGGGAGGTGATGTTGGAGCTGTACAGAACTTTGGGTTGGCCTGTGGCTGGAGTACTGTGTGCAGTTTTGGTCACCATGCGATAGGAAGGATGTGATTACATTGGATGGGGTGCAGAGGAGATTCACCAGGATGTTCCTGTGGATGGAGCATTTCAGCGATGAAGAGAGGCTGGATAGGCTCAGGCTGTTTTCTTCAGAGCAGAGTAGACTGAGCTGGGGAGCTGCGAGAGGTGTGTTTGACCGGCATGGACAGGAAACAGCTGATTCTATCACCCTTCGTTGAAGGGTCAATAATGAGGGGCATAATTTGAAGATGAATAGCTGGAGGTTTAGAGGGAGCTTGAGGTAAATCTTTTTTTCGTCCAGAGAATGGTGGAAATCTGGAATGCACTGCCCAGGAGAGGAGTTGAAGCAGGAAACCTCACAACCTTTTTAAGAAATAAAGGTGGTTAAGCTTGGGCCATTGTAACATTCAAGATTGTGGACTAAGTGCTGGAATGTGGGACTAGTGTGGGTTGGTCAGCCATAGACTCGATGTGCTGAAGGGTCTCTTCTGTGCTGTGTGACACTGACCTTGGACACTCCAGGGACATATCCCCTCACCCCGGCTTGGACGTCCTGCTGCTACATTCCAGAGTAGTTTTCCACGGACTGATTGGAGATGGTGTGCCCTGTTTGGTGTTTTGTGAAGTGGGGAAGCAGAGCACATGGGGATGGGACAGTCTGCTCATGCTGTTCCCAGCTGTGGCTGTGGAGACATTTGGAGCTGTTCATCACATCAGCCTGTGAAATGCAGCTCTCACTGGGGAGCACCATTCTCCATGGCGCCAGAGTTACAAGAAAAGATCGTAAACTGTCTGTCTGTGACGAGTGACTGCCCTTCCATCCATGAAATATTATCTACAGGTTTAGGGGCCTGTAAAACCCCAACACCAAATTAAAAGTGGCACTTTACTTGCCTCAGATGGAAGTTTAAGTTGCGTGCATTTATCATGGGGCTTTATTTGATGGAATGTTTGTACCAGTCAGTGTTTTATGAAGTTTCTCCAGAGACTAAGTAATAATTCTTGTGATGAAATTACAAGAGGCAAAATCTGGACTCTCTGACTCATACAGACAGACCCTGCCTTGTTACTCTGTGTGTGTCGTTTGTGATTCCCCAGTTGCTCCTGCCCAGCTCAGGTTAAAGAGGTTGCCCTGTCACTGTCCAGTCAGACCATGAGGGAAACATAGACAGAAACAGGGTCTCATACTTAAGCGACTACAGCTGACTCCGGGGAATCCCATTAAAGACCCCACCCCCACCTCCGTTAAAATAAAGATCATTCAGCAGAGAGCCCGGGTCACTGTTATAGTTGGACATAACTTGAAACATTTCTGGCAGACTGGGGTTCTGTGTTGAAGCATGGCCCCAATCACAGGGACTGACCAGTTACCTGTTAGATTGAGGTTCTGTTCCTACTGAGATATATTGAGATATACTGAGAGCACAGTGCCCAAGATCAGCTCCATATCTGTGATGTGATCACCCTCTGCCAATTCGAGGCTAAATCTTTTATAACTTACTGATTATGCCCTTCTACAGTATTGTGTTTTGTTCTAGGCTCCAACTTCAGGATGATGGAGTTGAGGAGAGGTTAGAGAAGATCTTACCAAAATGTTATCCAAAACAATTACGTATAGCGATTGTAAAAGCTGGAATTATTCTCAAGCAGAGCAGAAAAAGTTAAATGGAGATTTAGTTGAGATGTTCAAAACCACCAGATTGCTGTTTCCCCAGGCAGGAGGGTCTGTTACCTGGAGAAGACAGATTTAAGATAATAGGAAAAGAGCCAGAGGGTGAAGTAGGGTTTTTTAACCATGAGTTGTTGTGATTAGAAGCATACTGTCTGAAAGAGCCGGGGAAGCGAAGTCAGTAATAATTTGCAAGAAGAATTTGATAAAGATCGGAATGGGAGAAAGAGCAGGAAGTGAGTCTAATTGAAGAGCTCTTTCAGAGAACCAGTACAAAATCGATGGGTCAAATGTCCTCCTGTGCTGTGAGATTCTGTTATTTTGAGCATGAAAGTAGATGTTTAGCCTCTGGATAACCTTCCTGAAAATGTGAGTGTACTGTCTAACTCTGATGATCCTCACTCTAGCAAGGTTTATAGAAGTCTCCATAGTCCCAGAACGCTGTTATCTCATTAGAGACTGATGGTTGGTGGTGGCTTACCCTGCGGTTTATCAGCTCCCAGTTATTAATTTCCCAGTCCTATCCTCAAGGGTTCCACCCTTACTTTAGTGACTGTCTTATATATACATGAAAGCTCTCCCTATTTTCTTTTCATATTTCTTGCCAATTTACTTTCATAATCAATCTCCTTCCTTTTTTATTTGTTTTTTGTAATTGACTGCTGGTTCCTAAACCAAAAATACCCAATCCTCTGGTCTCCCACTTGTTTTTGCAACTTTGTGTGCCATAGTATTTGGTTGAATGATCGCCTTGACTATTTCTGTTAATCACTGGGTGGAGCATTTTTCTTATCAAGTCTTTCTTTTTAACTGGAATAAATATTATTGAGTGTAATACAGTTTCTGCTTATCTACTGACCTTCTCCTCAATCTCTTTTCCCAGTCCACTTTACGCTGCTTTTTCTTCTGTCCTCTGTGTTTGCCTTTATTTAAGTTGTGGACCCTGGTTTGAGAACTGAATTTGAAAAATATTGTGATTACTAGTTTTTAGAGGATTCTTAACCACAACACCTCTGATTAATCCCATCTCATACACGTTACTAGATCTAAAATAACCTGTTCTTGGTGGGTTCTGCAATGTACTGCGCTAAGAAACAATCCCTGATTCAATCTACAAGTTCATTCTTGATGTTACCCCTGCCTGGTTGATTTGTCCAGTTATTATGCAGATTAAAGTCACTCATGACCATTCTCATACACCTCCATTATTTTCTGATTTATACTTTGTCCGAGAGTGAGGCAGCTGTTCAGGGACCTACAGGTGACCTCCTTTCCCTTGCTATTCCTTATTTCCAATTGATTCCACATCATGATCTACTGCACCTATCATACCAACAATCCTTCATTAACAAAGCTACCCCACCTCCATTTCCTTTTGTCTATTTTTATGTAACTCTGAATATCCTTAAATATTGAGTTCCCAGTCTTGATCCCCTTTTAACTATGTCTCTAATAGCAATGAGTCATGTTCATTTCTTCCAATTAGTGCCACCAGCTCATCTACCTTATTATAGATGCTGTCTTCATTCAGATTAAGAGTCTTAAACTTTTAAGTTATCATCATTTGACTCACTCTGTTTGTAATTTTTGCTGCACTCTTCTGTTTAAGTATTTTTACCTCTTTGCGTAACACTTTAAATGGCAGTTGCCTATGTAAACTTTATAATAAGTAGATATATCGTATGTAACAAAAACATAATTTATAATAAATATATTATCGTAATTGTCCAGCGGAGATACTGCAGAGTTCCCAGCACCAGGGGGGACAGAGAGAGAGAGAGAGAGAGAGTGATTTCTCAAAGGCACTGTGAACATTTAATCCATACCTTTTGAGTAATCTCTCAATCACAACTTGTTTTTACGACTAGTATTATTGACTGGTTTTGTAAGCTAATTGATCAAAAGATTTTTAAGATTCATCACTAAATTAAAGTTTGATCCCATTATGCCCCTTTATCTAAGGAAAGACAGACTGCCATTGGAGGCTCACTAAGCTAATACTAGGTAGAGAGTGGACTGCCCAACGAGAGGTTGAGTAGATTGGGCCGGTACTCATTGGAGTTTACAAGACTGAGAGGCAAACTTATTGATGCAAAATCCTTTCATCAGCAAGGGCTTTTGCCTGAAATGTCAATTTTCCTGCTCCTGGGATGCTGCCTGACCTGCTGTGCTTTTCCAACATCACACTCTCGATTCTGTCTCCCTTGTAGGTGAGTCCAGGACCAGAGGGCGTCAGCTCTGGGTAAAAGGTCACCCATTTAAGACACAGTTGAGGAAGGAATTTCTTCTTTCAGAGGCAATCTGTGGAATTTTTGCCAAGAAGACTATTGCAACTGTGTCAATAAATATATTGAAGGCTGAGTTTGCCAGATTTTTAAACAGTGAGGAAACTGAGGGTTATGGGAAAAAGGTAGGAAAGTTGAAGGCACAGAGGTCTTGATGGGTTGAATGGCCTCTTCCTGCTGCTATATCTTATGGGCTTATGTCTAAATGAGAGAAATGTAACTAAACTCTCTGTTCTTCATAGCTGCTCCTGGGTAAACAAATTGAACTAAAACGATATGAAGTGGATGGAAGGAAAGTTCTGTTTTATTTTGATGAGGTAAGAGAAAAATTTTCTAAAGAATAAATAAAATAACCATGTTGCTAGGAAGAACCTAACAAAGACCTAGAGGTTTAGGTGCATAGTTCCTTAAAAGTGCGTGCTAAGGAAGACATTTGGCACGCTTGCCTTCATTGGTCAGAACATTGAGTATAGGAGTTGGGACATCGTGTTGCTGCTGTACAGGACATTGGTGAGGCCCCTTTTAGAATACTGCGTTCAATTCTGGTCCCCCTCTAAAGGAAGGATGTTGTTAAACTTGAGAGGGGGTAGAAAAGATTTGTAAGGATGTTGCAGGAACCGGAGGGTTTGAATTATATGGAGAGGATGAATAGGCTGGGGCTTTATTCCCTGGAGCATCGGAGGCTGAGAGGTGACTGTATAGAGGTTTATAAAGTCATGGAGGGGCATGGATAGGGTAAATAGACAAAGTCTTTTTCCTGGGGTGGGGGAGTCCAAAAACTAGAGGACATCGGTTTAAGGTGAGAGGGGAAAGATATAAAAGGAACCTGAGGGGGTAAGATTTTCACACAAAGGGTGGTACGTGTATGGAATGAGCTGCCAGAGGAAGGGGAGATGGGTACAATTACAATATTTAAAAGGCATCTGGATGGGTATATGAATAGGAAGGGTTCAGAAGGATATGAGTCAAATGCTGGCAAATGGGAGTAGGTCCGATTGGGATGTCTGGTCTGTGCCCATGTTGTATGACTCTCTGACCCTATGTGCTGAGTTAACTGATCTCTCCAGGATGTGTTGAGTTAAAGTCAACACACCATTCAACTAGTCCAGACGATGTTTGGTGTTACTTTACAAACAAGCAATATTTAATCACGGAAAACAGACCTTATTCCAAATCTCTTCATCCCCTGTCCTTCAGTGACTGAAATAACCTCCTGTTCAGTGTTGACTTGGTCTCTGTTTGCATCATTGCAGCCCTGGCCTGTGTTTCTTGCTCCACTCTCACAGTGAAGAGAAGACAGTGGCAAGTCTGCCTGGCGTCACCAGAATTGTTCAATCTCTGCATGGAACACGTATTCAAAGAATTAGGCATATTTCCAAGGGCAAAAATTAGAGACCAGAACATACATTTCCAATAAAATAAAACAAAGAACTGCAGAGGCTGGAAATCTGAAACAAAAACAGAAACTCAGCAGGTCTGGCAGCATCTGTGGAGAGAAAGCAAAGTTAATGTTTTGGGTCCATTTTCAGTCCTGAAGAAGGGACTCAAAACACTAACTCTGCTTTTTCTCCACAGATGCTGCCAGACCTGCTGAGTTTCTCCAGCAATTTATTTAAATGTGCAATATTCTGACAATGGAGAGCTACTGAAAGAATCCAAAGAGGCTCTGAAAATATTGTAGGTAAAATACAAGCTGGGAGTTTAGAATATGGATTGAGATCAAAAAGACACACACTGGAAGTTAGAAGGAATGAGTGAAGGTTGAAGTTGATGGTATTGCACTCGACCAAGTCAATGAATTTGTCAATTTAGGAATAATAACAGATGATGGCAGAGGTGCAGAGGAAGGATGGAGACAGTAACTTTGTGACGGTGAAGGATGTGTTAACAACAAGAAAACTCGAGCTTGTAACGAGGAAAAAATCATCAGATGTAACCTTCGTCCCACTTCCCTGTCTGCCTCAGAAACCTGGACAATAAAGAAACATCTTTGGAAGAAATTGAGGCCTTCAAAATTCTAAAATATCTATATGTAGACCATTATTATAAATTTCTGTCTTCCCAGACAGTTTATTTCTTTCTTTCGAGGAATGTTCTTGCGATGATGTTCTGCTGTTTTGAACCACATCGTGAACTTTCCATGACTAACAAGATCTGGCACTGGACTAGATCTCTAACCTTCTAGCCCAGAGGTGGGGGAATACCCTCCATACACGACAAAGGAACAGATGCTTCAAAGTGCAGTACAAAAAAAAACTCTCAAAAACCAATGTTTAGAAGAGAAAACATCAATATGTCAGCTGTTTGATCAGATCTGAAAGTTTCAGTGATCTCTACCAGAGGGGCAGCAGAGAAAGGTGTTTACCTGGGCACAGCTGGATGATTGATAGCAGGGGAGTTGTAGTTGCGCTGTTGTGGGTGTGTGGAGGTGGGACAGGTCAGACAAGTGTGCTACCAGGAGAGCAAGTCTCCTGGCTGGAGGAGCTACACACAGCAACAATAACAAAAAGCACTGAGTCAAATTACCTGGCTGTTATCGTGTCGCTGCTTGCCACCCACTTCAACCTTCACTCACTCCTTCCAAATCCCTTTGTGCTCCTTTTTGGTGTTTGGTCTCAATCTGTATTCGAAACTTCCAGAATGTGTTTTATCTACATAACTTTTAGGGCAATCTTCTACTTCTGTAAGTAGCTGTACATTATCAGAGTATTGCAAATTTATAGAAGTTTCTGTGTGCTAATTAACTGCCATATTTCTTATCCAAGGACTAACAAAGTGCCTGAGATATTGATGTTATAGAAATGGAAGCTTTTTAATTCATTCAATTTTGAATGAGGGAGAATGTGAACCTCCTGATTGTCTCCCCCTTTATGTTCAGATCCCGAGCCAGTGTATGACCTGTGTCATGTTCGATGCGTACCGGGAATATATCATTGGGAAGACCGCTCCAGTCCCAGTCAAGGTGTATGACTACTATGAGCCAGGTAGGTTCGAGCAGCTTGGACGCACAGTGGCTCCGTAGGTAGGGGTCTCCCCGAATTGAAAATTAATCTTCATAACACAACTTCCAGCAATTCTGCAGGAAAATCCTAAGGAATGTTTAAATTGTTGCCTAGTGATACAATATTTGTTTAGCTAAAAAAATCATATTTGGAAAGGGAGATGTTGTTCAACTGGCAACCGAGTATCATTCAGTTGGCTAAGGAAGAGTGTGTTTGCGATGTGTTCACTGTGGGAGGGCGTTATAGGGAGGATGGGCATGAACAGTATCCAGTGTGGGGTGTGATGAGCCCACTGATCAAAGACTGCACCCAGACAGAGTGAGCAACATCTGCTTAGTGTGTCTTGGTGAGTGTGATATTGGTAATTGGAATGGATTTGGGACTGCGTGTGTATGATCCAGCAAACAATCCGACACAATGCAGCAGCTAACTGTTGCTGCTGACTCCCTGCAAACCCCCTTCCTGGCCATGGAAAGTCAAGGTCACAAACCTTCTCACATTCTCTAGGAATTTTTCATCGTAAAATGTGCTGGGAAAATGATCTGGAATCCGCTGATCTTCAGATTTCTCTCTCCTAGAAAATAGATCTACTTCATATACTGATCTGAAATGTGTGAGCAGGTACGTAAGATCAAAAACTTAGGAATTATATCAAAAAGGTCTTACTTTCCAAACTAAATGATTTGTTCTACTGCAGAGGTTATATCTGGAATCATTTTGCTTCAATCACAATCCCGCTGACAATTCACACGCAACTGATAACTAGGAACTCAGCTAAATCTTGCTGTATTCCTGATGAAGGGCTTTTGCCCGAAACGTCAATTTTACTGCTCCTTGGATGCTGCCTAAACGGCTGTGCTTTTCCAGCACCACTGTAATCCAGAATCTGGTTTCCAGCATCTGCAGTCATTGTTTTTACCTAAATCTTACACAAGGTCACATACACAATCCACTGGACTGGATTTGGTAGTCTTACCTCTTAGCTAGTGATATGCATTTTAATCTCCTAACACCTGCAGAGTCAGGTAGAGCTTAGCAATGATGCTTTTAAGTGTGGAACCTGGTGATATTACGATTGGACAAATTAGAACATCCAGACCCAGAGTTTAACAAATTACAGACAGCATGTGAATGCAGGAAAAGGGAGCAGCTCATCAGCGTGAGTTAATAACAAGAAAGAACTGAACAGATTCTAGTCAATAAATGGGAATCTTTTCTTTCACAAAATACTGAAGTAAGGGGGGGTGGGGTGGTTATGTAGGTGATAACATTTTCTAGTTTGAACTGGGTGGGCCTGCTGCTGTGGGGAGGGTCATAAAGAGCACTTGGGAGATCAGGAAACAGTGAGGGCTGCAGATGCTGGAGATCAGAGTCGAGAGAGTGGTGCTGGAAAAGGACAGCAGGGCAGGCAGCATCTGAGGAGCAGGAGAGTCCACGTTTCAGGCATAAGCCCTTCATGGGGAATTCCTGATGAAGGGCTTATGCCTGAAACGTTGATTCTGCCTGACCAGCTGTGCTTTTCCAGCATCACACTCCTGACTTTGGGAGATGACACTGACACATTGTGTCGTTAATGATTCAGTCTGTGCAGTATTGTGCTAGCTCCTGTGGGCTGTCTGTTTGGGTGATACATATCGATGTGTGGATGATGACGTGCTGCTCTTGCTCCTCCAGCATTCGAAGCAACCCGTTTTTACAACGTGAGTGAAACCAGTCCTCTGGCTCGTGAGCTGTGTGACGGGACAACCTGTAATGAAGTTGAAAGCTCAGCCAATCAGTGGATAGGTATGTGTTCAAACCTGACTGAGGATGTAAGAATGATGACCCAAAAAGTTTTGTTTATAAGAAAATAATTTATTCTCCAAGCCAAGGGAGGGCAGTGCTGTTTCTGTGACCTCAGTGAGTTGCTGTAGTGTGAACATTGCATCCCTAGTGTGCTGTGAAGCAGTACATATCAAGTCCATTGATAAGATTAGAATCCCTGCACTATGGAAACAGGCCCTTCAGCCCAATCAGTCCACACTGACCCTCTGAAGAGAAACCCACCCAGACCCATTTCTCCTGACTGATACACCTAACTCTATGGCAATTTAGCATGACCAATTCACCTAGCCGGCACATCTTTGGACTGTGGGAGGAAACCAGAGCACCCGGAGGAAACCCATGCAGACACAGGGAGAATGTGCAAACTCCACACAGAGAGTCACCTGAGGCTGGAATCGAACCCAGGTCCCTGGCATTGTAAGGCAGCAGTGCTAACCACTGAGCCACCATGCCGCTCCATTCGAGGAGTCTCAGTGAAATTCTTTAGAACAGAGGCCTGTTGAGGTTCTGTCATAGAGTAAATTTGAGATGGAGATTGACAAAGATTTAATCAGGAAGGTGGTTAAGGATTGTGGAGATAAACAGGAAAGTGGAGGAGGAGTATCAACTCAGCCAATATCACATTGAATGGCAGACCAGACTTGATGGGCTGAATGGCCTATTTCTGCCCCTATGTCTTGGTTTTCAGGTTTTATAGCTTTATTGAATTACTTTGCTCTGGAGTTGTTGCTCCAGTTGCCACGGTGAATGGTGAGTGTCCATCGCATTCCTGACTTTAGAGATGTTGAAGGAATTAAGGAGAGCGGGTGAGGTTCTGCCCAGTCTCCTTCCTATCCTGTTCCTGTTGATGTTGTAGGCCATTCAGCCCCTCAAGCCTGCTCTGCCATTCTAGTCAAGCTTATCATCTGTCTCAATGCCATATTCCTATTTCCTTTGATGTCATTAGGAATGAGAAATCCATCAATCAGTCTTGAATTTATTTAATGACTGATCTTCCACAGTCTCTGGGATAGAGAATTCTAAAGATTTGCCACCACTGAGTGAAACATTTCTTCCTCTTCTCACTCTGAGATTGTGTTGCCTGGTTCGAAACTTGTCAGCTGGGAGAAACATTCTTTCTGAATCTACCCTTTAGAAGGCTGCCTTATGATTTTATAAAATTTCACTGAGATTGATGGGGTTGGTCTAGTTCGCGTCTAGGTCTGTTCATGGTGTCTCAGTGAAGGCCATTTGGCCCCTGATGGTGCAGATGCAAGTCAGGGGGATGTTGCTGTATGTTTTCTTCAGGGATGATGATCAGCTGCTCCTGGAGTAACAGGAACTCTATTCACCAGTTGTCATTTCAGGTTTGTCTGTTGATGTGTCATGATGAAAGAATTGTGAATGGAGTTCACTCTAAAGATATCAATTAATAACTGCAGTCCATGGGGTACAGTGGTAGCATTCCTGCCTGTGGGCTAGGAGGCCCAAGTTCAAGTCCCATCCATGCCAGTGATGCCATAGTAACATCTCTGAACAGGTTGTTTAGAAAATATCTACATTTGGGGCTGGAAAGTCCAGGTTCAAGTCCCAGACACACATCACAACCTGTCTGAACAGATTGGTTAGAACATCCATCTCTGCTAAACCTAATATTTAAAAAAAACGGTAAATTATAGTTAAATCTTAAGAAAAAAGGAATGAAAATAACCCCAGTTCTGAATTGTAAAATAGCAGGAAGGTCATTATTGAAGCAGTTAGAGATGGTTCATTTGAAGGTCCTTCTTTATCCACTTCCTGTGCTATTATTGATGAGGTCTGTTGTGTTTTCTTCATTAGTTGAATTTTGCAAAGTTTTCTTTCCAGCTAGCTGGTTTTCTAGAGATACTTCAGCTTTATACAAGTTTTGTGAGACTGACGCCAAAAATGGGAGAAATAGCTAGATGTTTCTGAGAGTCTAAATTAGAGTGGTGCTGGAAAAGCACAGCAGGTCAGCCAGCATCCGAGGAGCAGGAAAATCGACGTTTCAGGCAAAAGCCCTTCATCAGGAAGCTTTTGCCTTTGCTCAGTGACTGAGTACTCTACCCATACTTAAGATGGTGTAAAGTTAAAATCTATCACTGAGACTGTTGGAAGTGCCTTTTTTTAAGATAAACCAAGGCTGCTTCCCTCTACGGTGGATCTCAATGTTTTTGAATTGTGTCTTGTGCCAGTATTTAATCCTTCGACCATCACCACTAAAAACAAATGACCTAGTTGTTAATTACTTTGCTGTTTGTAGGAGATTGTTGTGGCTCCAGTATTAAAGAAAGACCATACCTTTCATTGGTCAAAAACCATGTTGGGACATCGTATTTAGAAAAGTTTGCACCACTGAATCTGTGCAAACTGTACCTTGGACATTGGGTGTGGATGAGTTTCAAAAATGTCAAACTCATCCTCAGAATTGCCTTCCCTCAGCTGCTGGTTTCAGGCAACTAACTGCAAACAAACACAAGGCCAGAAATTAAAATTCTGTGGACCTCATGCAGCTGAGGTGAAGTCAGGTTTGTACTGTGGCCCTGAAAAAAACAATGCGGGTTATCCCATAACCATGCTAATTACAATCAGGGCTTAAGTCCTTGTGGATCTATAAATTTATAAAATTTATAACTACCCAAGCAAGTGGCACCTCCATTGGCTGCAGAGTTTAATCAGAGTGGGACAGATTTACATGGACAGTTACCATTAGAAATGTGAACAAGAAATGCCCTTCATTGCTGCAAATAAATATTAAAACCTAATTATTGAAGAAAAAAGTCTGCTTGTGATTAAATACAAAGTAAATATAAGGGGCATTGGTTGGCTGTGATCACTCTCAATTTAGACAATTTTTTTTCTCTATTTCCCTTTGGTAAAGAAATTCCCGATTCTGGTCTGTTGCCAATCCCTGCCATTTGACCCAGTGACAGGATGACAGCCCCGTCCCCCACAGTCCTCCTGGGCTCCTGATAGTGAGCACACACCTGGGAGTGGGGCCTCTCTGCAGCTCGTTAAAGCTGACCAAAAGGAACGCTTATATAATCTCCTCAATCCCACCAACCCCCACCTTCTCTAACATTGCCTGAAGATCTTGGTAAACAAGTCAAGCTGCTCCTGTACAGACCTGTCCCCTGAATCCATTGGTAATTTACAGTTAGTCTCCATGAGAAGCAAGCTGTCAAACCAGACCCCTCTCAGCATGTTCAAGCCTGAAGGCAGTGTCTCACTGAGAGAATCATTTACAAGGCAGGCTTGGTTGGACCTCCTGATCACAGGTAGTTTATAGCCTGGCCTGGTGATGTTTTGTGGTATTCTGGTTTCTTTTAAACTTACCTCATAGCTGTCAACTGGGAACTAATGAAACACAGCCCTTTTATAATAACTACAAATTACTGCTGCACTGTCTGAGCGTGCCAGCAGCTGCTTCAAACCCTACAGTCAGAACGTGGCATTGTTGCAGAATGAAAGGGGCATTCATTTTGAAACAAGCTCATTAAATTCACAAGGAAAGCACGATGAGGTCTTCAGCCCTCAGGCCCACTTTGCTCCGTGGTCAGTGCACACTGGCCCCAACTTGTGTGACACAAAGCAGCATGGTCCAGGCTTAATGCATCACCTGTCCTCCCTCTGCCATTTTTGTTAGTTCACAAAGACAAAGAGGTCCAGATTCAGTCAGCAGCCTTGTCAGGGGACAGCATCCTGTCTCTGGGTTTAAGCCAAACACAAGAGACTGGGGCATGTATTCCAGTGCAATACTGAAGGAGTGCTGCGTTGATGGTAGTGCCATCTTTCTGTTGAGATGTCACACACAAGTTTCATCTGCCCCTTCAGCTGGATGGAGAAGAACAACAGGAGGGGTTTCCAGTCACTTGGCCAACATTTAGTTATAGAGTCATACAGCACAGAAACAGAACCTTCGGCCCAACGCATCCATGCTGACCAGGTTTCCCAAACTGAACTAGTCCCATTTTCCTGCATTGGACATGTATCTTCTAAACCTTTCCTGTCCATGTACCTGTCTAAATGTCTGTTAAATATTGTCATTGTACTTGTCTCTGTGTTCAATTATCAGATTTTTGTCATGCATCTGCTTGTGGGATCTTGCTGTGCATTTATTGATTGCCACAATTGTGTTAAAATATTTGCTACTTTTGAAAAAGTGACTTGTTGGCTGTGAAGTGCTTTGCAGTGACCTGCAGTTGTCACAGGTGCTATTGAAATGCACAATCTTTCTTTCAGGGCTGGCAGCTCTCTGCATGTTCATTGGGACATAGCGAGTTGAATCATGCAGGGTTCCAGGTCCTAATCCTTGTCCTGACGGTGGGGATGCAGGATGAGGTTCTGTCTCGCTGTCTGCAATACATTGATCTAGCAAGAGTAGGCATTTACCAAAATCCTTCCAACCAAACCAACAACCACATCTTACATTTAGATAGTGCCTTTAATACTAGGAAATGCCTCTCAGGCATGTTCTAAGACAGAATTCAATGCTAAGTCACACCAGCAGATAAAGGACAAAAGACCAAAAACATTGTCAAAGATTTAGCCAAAAGGAGGTGCTTTTCAAGAAGTGTTTGGAACAGGGAGAGACAGAGACAGAGAGGATTAAGGAGGAAATTCCAGAGCTTGGGGCCCAGGCAGCAGAAGGCACAGCCACCAACAGTGGGACTGTTACATTCAGCAATGCTCAGAGTTGGAAGGCGCACTGATCTCGCAGCATTGTGGGGATAGAGTGGGTCACAGAGGTGGGGGAGGTGTTGGGTGGTGGTGGTGGAGTGAGGCCTCAGAAGGATGTGGAAATAAAAATTAAACCCTTGCAGTGATGGGGGGAGGTGGGGAAAGGAGACAGTGCAGGTCAATGAGTACAGGCCTGGGCTGGGGTTAATGGGCTTTGCTTGGTGCAGCAGAGGGAGGGGGCTCTGGAAATTATGTGCATTCCTTAGTAAGTGAGCCGTCACGCACCTTAATCTCTTCTGGAGGGTCAGAGTCAAAGCAGATCAGTGCCGGGCAGAGCCTGCTGCAGCTGCCCCAATGATGTAACTGAGAAACTTTAGTTGGGTTTTAGAAATGCCCCTTGGGCATAATATAACAGTTCCTGTTGGCATGGCAACCGAGCTGCTCATAATAAAAGAATAAACAAATACTCTCTTGTGCAACCTCGAGACTTCCATCACCAGTTGCTAACATCTTTAAAACAGACAGGAGGAGAATTTCATTCCCTCTTATATCACATCCCCAACAGCACCTTCCAAACCCACAAGCACTTCTATCCGGAAGGACAAGGGCAGCAGATACATGGGAACACCACCCCTGCAAACAAGTTCTCCTCCCAGAAGCCACACACCATCCTGACTTGGAAATATATTGCCGTTCCTTCACTGTCACTGGTTTTCAATCCTGCCATTCCCTCCCTAAGGGCACTGTGGGTCTACCTAGAACACATGGACTGCAGCGGTTCAAGAAGGCAGCTCACCATCACCTTCATGAGGGCAGTTAGGCCCATGCACTAAACCCTGGTCTCGCCAATGACATCCGTGTCCCACGAATGAAGAAAAGGTAGTTGCAGGAAGGAGGTACTGTCCCTGGAGAAAATGCAGGGCAGATTCAGCTGAATGAAACTTGGTTCTAAAGGGTTACATGACGAGCTGCATGGGCTGTTCTCGTACTCCCTTAAATCAAGAAGATTAAGTGAAGATTGAAACAAAGGGTTTAGGTTTAAATTAAAACCAGGTCATTAGGGATGATGTCAGACAAAGGGGAGTGGAAATCTGGAACTGTTTCCCATTTCCCAAACCCCCCCCCCCCCCCACCCCAATGCACATGATAAAGCTGTGGGTAGGTGGAGGGGCTGAATGAAATTTGCAGCTTTCATAGCTGTGACTGAGAGGCTTTTGTCCGATAAAATATTAAATTCACAAGCAAAGGCCAAATTCCAGTGACACTGGCTGCCTTCTCAAACCCAGTCTGTGTGAACATCTCAGCAGGGAAGCTCAACAGGTGATCTCAGTGAGGGAGGGATACAAGTGAGGCCAAGAGTTATGTCATCCTCAGATTCTTCATCTTCCCTTCATTATGGGAACAGCAATCATTGTATCATTGGGTTCAGAGTGACTGGAAAAAGACAGTGGCCTATCTGGAGTTGGGATAATTAACTGGGCAGAGACTTCGAATAGAACTAGGTCAAAGAGACTTGAACAAAAGGTTGCAGGGATAAACTGTAGCTGAACAGTGTGATGGTTCAGGTACAGTTAAGATACATTCCCTCCAAAGGGAAAGGTAGGACAGATAAATCCAGATCTCCCTGGATGTCAAAGGAGGTAGATTCCTGATGAAGGGCTTTTGCCTGAAACGTCGATTTTCCTGCTCCTCAGATGCTGCCTGACCTGTTGTGCTTTTCCAGCACCACTCTAATCTAGACACTGATTTCCAGCATCTGCAGTCCTCACTTTTGCCTAAAGGAGGTAGAGATTAAATAAGGAAGAAAAGGTGTATTTATGACAGATGTCATTTAGAAAATTGAATTCAAAACCAACCTGAATACAAAATATTCACAGGGTAAGTGAAAACCCAATATCAGCAAAAAGGGACTATGATAAAAGACTGGCCGGTAACAAAGGGAAATCCCAAAGCCTTCTGTAAGCACACAATAGTGAAGGGTGGTAAAAGAAAGATTAGGTCTGATTAAGGAACAAAAAGGTATGAATAAATGGAATCCAAGGGCATTGCCGAGGCACTAAGTGAACATTTCAATCAGTTTTTACTGAGGAAGGAAATGTTAGCCTGGTAATAGTGAGAGAAGAGGAAATGCCATCACAACAAGGAAATATTGGTTGAGCTGTTAGAGTTGATGAGACATTAGCCAAGAACAGATGAGATGCATCTAAGGATATTGAAGGAAGTGAGAGTGGAAATTGTAGAGGCAGCGATAATAATCTTCCAACCCTCCCTGGATTCTGGAGTTGTGCCAAAAAGCTGGAACATTGCAAACATTCTTCCCTTTTTCTAAAGGAAAAGCCCAGCAATTACAGACCATTCCGTTTAACGTCCGCGGTAGGGATACATCTAGAAACAATAATTTGAAATAGAGTTAATAGGCACATGGAAAATATGGGATAATTAGGGAGAGGCAGCATGGATTTCTTAAGAGAAAATTGTATTTAATTTGTTAGAGTTCTTTGAACAGATAACAGAGAGGGTCAATGGGGGGTAATGCTGTTCACTTGGTGTTCATGGACTTGCAGAAGGTGTTCAGTTACTGCAGCATTTCAGAATTGTGACAAAACTTGTAGACATCGAATAAAAAGGACATAGTAACACGGGATACAGAATGAAGGACAGGAAACAGGAATGATTAATGGATATGTTTTGGGCTGAAGGCAGGTTTGTCAGGGAGTTCCCCAGGAGTTGTTTTGCTTTTCTTGATTTATATTAACAATCTCAACCTTGGCATGTACAGGATGATATCAGAGTTTGTGGGCAATAAATTTCTTGGAGAATTCTAACCTGGAAGGAGGACATTGTAGAATTTCAAAAGAACATCAACAAGTTGGTGGATTGGCAGCAGATGGAGTTCAGTGCAGAGAAGTGTGAGGTGAGACATTTTAGAAGAACCAAGGGAGACAGTGCAAAATGAAGGGACTACTCTAAAGGATTTGCAAGAGTTGAGAGACCAGAGAGGTTGCATGTAGTTGAGGAAAATTTCTTTCACCAGTAGGGTGGTAGGAGTCAGGAATGCACTATCTGGGAGGGTAGTTGAGGTGGGAAACTCCTCAACACTTTTAAAAAGTACTTGATTGAATATGAAGTATCACAGCATTCGAGGCTATAGTGCAGACATGTGGGATTAGTGTAGATTAAGTGTAATTTTGACGGTACAGACACGGTAAACTAAAGGGCCTTTTTTGTGCTGTATGATTCATAAACTTCTGTTAGAAAGACAAATGGAGAAGTTGAAGCTGTTTTTCTTGGAGAGTGAAAAGCTGGGACAAGATTGGATAAATGCTTTCAAAATCATGAGAAGTCTGCAGAGACTAGATCAGGGGAAACTGTTCCCGCTCATTAAAGGATTGAGAATCAGAGGGCATAGTTTGACTCAGCGAGTAGTTAGGGTCTGGAATACTCTGCCTGGGAATGTGGTGAAACGTTCCCGAGGGACATTGAATGATGAGTTAAGTCAAATCAATGTGTAGGATTTGAGGGAACAGCACAATTCACCAAGCTGAAACAGCGTGTCCAGACCGGATGAGTCAAATGGCTACAATATGTTATCTTACACAATAATAATTTGCTGGATCTGACCTCCAAAGTGGGGAAGTTTGCCGATGTTCAGCTCCATTTGCAACTTCTCCAATTCTGAAGCAGTCCGTGTCCAAATGCTGCAAGACCTGGACAGTATTCAGGTTTGGGCTGACAATCGGCAAGTAACATTTGTGCCGCACAAATGACCGGCAATTACGATCCCAGGCAGAGAGAATGAATCTCCCACTATCAACATCCTGGGGTTACCATTGACCAGAAACTGGACTCACCATGTAAACACAGTAGCTATGAGATTAGCTCAGTCGCTAGGAATACTTGGTGAGTAACTCACTTGACTCTCTCATGCCTCTCCACTACCTACAAGGCACAAGTCAGGAGTGTAATGGAATACCTCCCCATTTACCCAGCTCCAACAATACTCAGGGCCTGACACCATCCAGGGCAAAGCAGCTCGCTTGGTGGTACTACACTCCCTCCACAACCAACGCTCAGTAGCAGCAGTGTGTACTATCTATAAGATGCACTGCAGAAACTCTCAAAGGTTCCTCAGACAGCATCTACCATCTAGAGGGACAAGGGTAGCAGATACACAGGAACAAATTCCTCTCCAAGCCATTCACCATCCTGACTTGGAAGTATATTGCCGTACCCTCACTGTCACTGGGTCACAGTCCTGGAATTCCCTCCCTAAGGGCATTGTGGGTCTACCTACAGCACATGGACTGCAACGGTTCAAGAAGGCAGCTCACTCCTACCTTCTCAAGGGGTAATGAGAGCTGGGCAGTAAATGCTGGTCCATCCCGTGATGCCCACACCTTGTGAAAGAAACAAACCATATTCTCGATTGTGAGCAGACACTCTGTGTGGATGGGAAAGAGTTTGGCAATTCTTTGGCGCAACCTGAGGATGGTCTAGAATTGTGGTACTTGCTTCCTGTTCCATGTAGCTTGGAGTGTGACCTGATTTTTGAGAAGACGGTATCCTAGTTAAGTTGTGAAAAGTTTTGTGCATTGCTTGACCTTTCTGCTGATTATGACAAGGTTCTTTCCTGTTGGGCACTTGTATCTGGGGCTGAAGGAGGGACAGTGGGTGATTGGTTATCAAGGCACCAGTGACAATGACTCTGTGAGCCAGACTAAGGGATGTTGAGAAACTGATTTCCCTTCAATCCCTTCAGCAACATCATCTGAGGATTCTGTATCAGCTTCCAATTGACACCATTCAGTTCTACTCATGACCTGTTCATTCAGCCACTCCAATCCAATCCAATGCTGCTGATTGCTAGCCTGTTTATTCAACATCAGCTAGCCCTGAATTTCCTCCAGTTAAATCTTCTGAAGCTGAATCCAACATCTTTGCACCTGCTACAAATTGCAATCCCTTGCCATCATCACTCTGGGTAACAGAGAGGCTATGTGAGCTGACCTCAGAAGCTCTCCATACATCCACACCAACACTGTGTCTGCCCACTGCATTATCTTCTCCAACTAGCTTCAGCTCTTCTACTGTGGAAGCCCTTATCCATGCCTTTATTATATCAAGACTGAACTATCTATTTGGGCTGCTCTCCCATATGATACCCTCTCAGGCCTTCTGCTTGTTCAAACCTCAACTAGCCTACATTGTAAATGCCCCCAAACCTTCTTTCCTCATTACCTGTGGGCTCTCTAACACCGAGACTAACAACATTTTGAGATTAAAACCCTCTCATTTGTTTATATGGTCTTGGTGTGGTGATAGAACAAAGAAATTTACAGCACAGAAACAGGCCCTTCGGTCCTCCAAGCCTGAGCCGATCCAGATCCTCTATCTAAACCAGTCACCTATTTTCTAAGGATCTGTATCCCTCTGCTCCCCGCCCATTCCTGTATCTATCTAGATACATCTTAAATGACGCTATTGGGTCCACCTCAACCACCTCTGCTGGCAATGCGTTCCAGATACCCACCACACTCTACATAAAGAACATTCCACACATATCTTCCCTAAACCTTTTCCCTCTCGCTTTGAACTCATGATCCCAAGTAATTGAGCTCCCCCACTCCGGGAAAAAGCTTCTTGCTATCCACCCTGTCTATACCTCTCATGTAGACCTCAATCAGATCCCCCCTCAACCTCTGTCTTTCTAATGAAAAGAATCCTAATCAACTCAACCTCCCTTCATTGCCAGCGCCCTCCATACCAGGCAACATCCTGGTGAACCTCCTCTGCACCCTCTCCAAAGCATCCACATCCTTTTGGTAATGTGGCGACCAGAACTGTACGTAGTATTCCAAATGTGGCTGAACCAAAGTCCTATACAACTGTAACATGACCTACCAACTCTTATACTCAATACCCCATCCGACGAAGGAAAGCATGCCATACGCCGCCTTGACCACTCTATCACCTTGCGTTGCCACCTTCAGGGAACAATGGACCTTGACACTCAGATCTCTCTGTCCATCAGGGATTTTTCATTTACCATATAGTTTGATCTTGAATCGGATCTTCCAAAATGCATCACCTTACATTTGCCCAGATTAAACTCCATCTGCCATTTCTCCGCCCAGTTCTCCAATCTATCTATATTCTGCTGCATTCTCTGACAGTCCCCTTCAATATCTGCTACTCCACCAATCTTAGTAATCTGCAAACTTGCTAATCAGACCACGAATACCTTTCTCCAGATCATTATGTATATCACAAACAACAGTGGTCCCAGCACGGATCCCTGTGGGACACCACTGCTCACAGCTCTTCATTTGAGAAACTCCCTTCCACTCCTACTCTCTGTCTCCTGTTGCCCAGCCAGTTCTCTATCCATCTAGCTCGTACACCCTGGACCCCATGTGACTTCACTTTCTCCATCAGCCATCATGGGGAACCTTATCAAATGCCTTACTGAAGTCCATATATGACATTCACAGCCCTTCCTTCATCTATCAACTTGGTCACTTCCTCAAAAGAATTCTATTGAGTTGGTAAGACATGACCTTCCCTTCACAAAACCATGCTGCCAATCACCAATAAGCCCATTTTCTTCCAAACATAAATAGATCCTATCCCTCAGTATCTTCTCCAGCAGCTTCCCTACCACTGACGTCAGGCTCACAGGTCTATAATTATCTGGATTATCCCTGATACCCTCTTTAAACAAGGGGACAAAATTAGCAATTCTCCAGTCCTCTGAGACCCCACTCATGTTCAAGGAGGCTACAAAGATATCTGTTAAGGCCCCAGCTATTTCCTCTCTTGCTTCCCTCAGTAACCTGGGATAGATCCCATCCAGACCTGGGGACTTTTCCACCTTAATGCCTTTTAGAATACCCAGCACTTCCTCCCTCCTTACCCGACTTTACCTAGAGTAATCAAACATCTATCCCTCACCTTGACATCAGCCATGTCCCTCTCCTCGGTGAATACCGATGCAAAGTACTCATTAAGAACCTCACCTATTTTCTCTGACTCCATGCCTAACTTTCCTCCTTTGTCCTTGAGTAGGCCAATCCTTTCCCTAGTCACCCTCTTGCTCCTTATATACAAATAAAAGGCTTTGGGATTTTCCTTAACCCTATTGGCAAAATATATTTCATGAGCCCTGTTAGCCCGCTTAATTCCTCTTTTCAGTTTGGTCCTACTTTCTTGATATTCTTCCAAAGCTTCATCTATTTTCAGTTGCCTATACCTTATGTCTGCTTCCTTTTTCCTCTTAGCTAGTCTCAATTTCACCGGTCACCCACGGTTCCTTAATCTTGCCATTTCTATCCCTCATTTTCACTGTGACATGTCTCTCCTGCACTCTCACCAACCTCTCTTTAAAAGCCTCCCAGACATCAAATGTGGATTTACCCTCAAACAGCTGCTCCCAATCCATATTCCCCAGCTCCTGCCAGATTTTGCTATTGTTGGCCTTTCCCCCAATTTAGCACTTTTTAGGACCACTCTAGTCTTTGTCCATGAGTATTTCAAAACTTATGGAATCACGATCACAGTTCCCAAAGCAATGCCTTACTGAAACTTCAACCACCTGGCTGGGCACATTCCCCAATACCAGGGCTAGTAATGACCTCTTCCTAAATTGGACTACTTACATACTGCTCTATAAAACCCTCATGGAGACTCCTTAAACCTCTAACGCTAAGTGAATCCCAGTCAATGTTGGGGAAATTAAAATCTCCCATCACCATCCTGTTGTTCCTACATCTTCCCATAATCTACCTCCTACTCGCAGTTGGGAGGCCTGTAGTACAGCTCCAACATTGTTACCACACCCTTCCTATTTCTGAGCTTTGCCTATATTGCCTCACTGCTCAAGTCCTCCATAGTGCCCTCTTTCAGCACAGCTGCTATATCCTCTGTCCAGTAATGCAACTCTTGCTCCTCTTTTACCCCCATCTCTATCCACTGGAAGCATCCATATCCTGGAATGGAAAGATGCCAATCATGCCCTTCCCTCAACCAAGTCTCAGTAATAACAATATCATACTCCCAGGTACTAATCCAAGCTCTAAGTTCACCTGCTTGACCTACTACACTTCTTGCATTAAAACCGTGTACCTCAGACTACCTTTCCCTTTGCCTTCATCATCTGCTCCCTCCCTACTCTTCCCATTAGTCACGCTAACTTCATTATCCAGTTCCTTACAGGCTTTAGTTACTAGCTCCTTACTGTCCACTAACCTCCTCAATTGGTTCCCATTCCCCTGCTGCATTAGTTTAAACCCTTCCAACAGCATTAGCAAAAGCACCCCCAGGACACTGGTTCCAGTCCTGCCCAGGTGTCGACCATCTGATTTGTAAAAGTCCCACCTCCCAGAACCGGTCCCAATGTCCCAAAAATCTGAATCTCTCCTTCCTGCACCATCTCTCAAGCTTGATAAGATTGGATTGGATAAGCCTCATGCTCCAGGGAATTTGAATTCAGTAATATCTGGAAGAAGAAGCTGGTGTCATTGGTAATGTTATAATCACTGTTAATTGTCATAAAAACTCATTGGGTTCACTAATGTTGCCTGGTATGGGGCATTTTTAGGAATGAAGAAAGGTTGGATAGACTGGGTTTGTTTTCACTGGAACGCAGGAGATTGAGGGGTGACCTGATGAAATTTTATAAGATTGTGAATGGCGTGGATAGAGTGGAAAATATGAGGCTTTTCCTAGGGTGGAGGGGTCAGTTACTAGGGGACACAGGTTAAAGGTGCGGGGTTGGCAGGGGGGAGTTTAAAAGAGATGTGTGAGGTAATTTTTCACACAAAGGGTAGTGAGTGTCTGGAACGTGCTGCCAGAGGAGGTGGTAGTGAGAACAGACACAACAGCAGCTTTCAAGAAGCACCTGGACAAATAGGAAGGGAATAGAGGGATACGGATCCAGCATGTGAAGACAGTTTTATTATGGAAGGGCAAAATGTGACAGCATGGGCTTGAAGGGCTGAAGGGTCTGTTCCGGTGCTGGATTGTTCTTTGTTCTCATATTCTTCAGAAGAGCAAATCTGCCATCCCCACATGGTCTGGCCTGCACATGACTCCAAACCCACAGCAATGTGGTCCTCTGTAATTCAGGATGAACAATAAATGCTGCTTAGCCAGTGACACCCACAGCCCATGAATGAACAAAAACATCCTCCCTCCTTGCCACTCCCTCCAATCCTACACCTTCCCAAAGTGCTGTAATTCTGGCTTCTTTAACCTCTCCCCCATTGGTCGTCAGCTTTCAGCTGTTCACCCCTACACCCCTACAATCCCATATTTAAATCTTCTCTGCTCCTTCAAGTTGTTCCTTAAAAACAAACCACTTTGACCAAGTTTTTGAACATTTGTCCCAATGTCAGCTTATGCAGCTCAGGGACAAATATTGTCTAGTGAAGCTCCTCTGAAGCAATTTGGAATGTTTGATTTCATTAAAGGTGCTATATTAATGCAGGTTTCTATGTTGGGGGGCCAGCCCATCACTAAGCTGCCTACGTAGTTCACCTGGTCCATCAAAGGGTGAATGGGCAGGCCGTTCCGACTGCTTTGAGCTGATTAGCTTGTTTAATGTCTGTTCCATTTCTTCTAGGGTTTGTCCAGTCTGCGACCTGTAAGAATGTGTATGACTGTCTGGAAGAGGAACACTATGAGCTGTGCACATGTTACCGTGACTGTGGTTTCGATGGAAGCCCTGTTTGTGGCTCTGATGGGATTCTTTATCAGAACCAGTGTCAGATGGAGGCGGCAGCATGTCGAAACAATACCAGAATTGAACGGGTTACAGTGTCACAGTGCAGCCCCAGTAAGAGATCTTCCAGTTTACTCTTTTTTGGTTTCAATAGCGGCGGTAGAGGAACCAGCTTTTTACATTTTGGGCCCAGAGCTCAATTTAATCTAAACTGTGGGACTGAATATCACAGTCAGCTGGAAATTGTGTCAGCATCAGAACCAAAAAGATCCACTAAATACTGACCACTTAACCAGATGGGTTTGGTCTCATCTTTTCAGCCTGCTCATCTCTGTCTCTGTATCACTCTATCTGACTGTGGGTTTCTTTCTGGTTGCCTTTCCCTCTGTCTCTCTTTCTCTATCAGTTTGTCCATCTGTAGTTCCTCATATCTATTTGGGTCTCTTTCTGCTTCTCTCTAGCTCTATCGCTCATGCACTCTCTCACTATCTTACTCTCTCTCTCGCTCTATCATTCGCTCTTTCGCACTATCTCTTGCGCTCTCTCTCTCGCTTGCTCTCTATCTTTCTCCCTCGCATGGGTGGTTTTGAGTTTGGTCTTTAAGGTGCACACACTGCAGGATGAGGCTTTACATCTGCCTCTTGTTTCTTCACACAGCGGAGAGCGTCCCTCCAGAGACAGAGGCTGTGGTGTCACCGATGACATTGGACTTGACAGAACAGAGACAGTCAGGTAGTTGTAAACCACAGTGTATGAGCTTATGGTGAGGGTCCCAGTGGGACAGGCAGCTGCTGAATGCCTCATTGGGCACTGGCTGTGTGCCCAGACTGGGGCGGGCGGAGCAGCTGGGGAGCAGGGAGGCTTCCTCAGCTTCATTCCACAGATGAGGCTGGAGCTTGCCAGCTTCCCCCAGACAACCCACTGCATTCAGACAAGTCTGTTCCCAGGATGGAGCCTGTAGCCTCACCCCTTTCACCATCCCAGGATGGAGCTCATGCTGTGCATCCCCTCCCCCCACCCTGCCCGGGCAGTCATCTGCAGCAATGACAGCAAGTTCTTTGTGAACAATCGCAGTGCAGCTTTCAAAACATCCGACAATAAACAGATTTAAACGGTGTGATTCTGGCTTAGTGGAAAGGCTGGGGAAGCCAGGATTGTTCTCTATAGAGCAGAGAGGATTAAAGGGAGTTTTAATGGAGCTGCTTAATATCAAATGGTTTCGGTGGTGTTAATGAGGAGAAACCGTTTCCAGTGACCAGAGGGATACAGGTGGAGGAGAATTGGCTAAGGAACCAGAGGAAGGTGTGGTTTTTGTGTTACACAGCGAGTTCTTGTTATCCAGAACACGCTGCCTGAAAGGGCGTTAGAAGCTGATTCAGTAATAATGCTCAAAAGAGAAAATGGAGAAATAGTTGAAATGTGAATCATGGAGAAAGCGCAGAGGGAGTGAGAGTGTCACAACTGGAAAGGTCTTTCAATAAGCCAGCACCAGTAGAGCAGGCCAAATGGCCTCCTGCATTGTACAAACCTCAGAGACAGTGGGAATCCAGGTCAACACCAGCTGTTAGTGTGAGCAGTTTGTTTGTTAATGGGAGGCTACGAGGCTGTGTCTGACTCTGTCAGTATCTGCCCTCCTCCATGTGATGTTTCAGTGATAATCCTTCTCTGCCTGTGTGGGGTCCAGTGTGGAAGCACAGAGTCTCTTCTCTGTTCCTTCCATCCATTAGTTAATCTGTCTCCACCTGCACAGCCCCAGACACTCTTTTAACCAAACCCTACCAATTTAGACATTTTTAAGTGTTCGGAAACTTTTGTTGTCAGTCAGGTGGAAAGGAAACAATGATTAATTTAAAGGGTTTTTTGTTTTAATTTTTTTGGATAATTACATTGCCTGTAAACACAGAACTCTAGACAATTCTTTTTAAAAGATCAGTCAAAGCTCTGCTCTAATAACAGTTTCACAGAATAATGGCTCCTTCTAAACATATTCTCTATGTTTCTTTGAAAGTGTCTTCACAAAGCAGTGCCCAGCTTTGCCGTCACTGGTGGATTTATCCAGATGTGTTGCCTGGCATGGAACCATCTCACTCGCTGTGTCCCCGAATCCACTGCCAAGCCTCCGGGAGTGGTTGCAGTGCATTTTGTAGATGGTACACGCTGCTACTGAGCAGCAGTGGTGGAGAGAGTGGTGATGGCTCATTGAGCAGGCTACGCCCATAGAGACATTTGAATGAGGTGCAGAACTAAACCATTCTAATCCTCTTGTGCACACTGTCCTTAAATACGATTACAGCTTCTCTGATGGTAACCTCAAATTGACATTTCCACCTACCTCTAATCATCTTTCAACCTCTCGCTTACCAAGAATGTAGCTCCCTCTGCCTTAAAAATATTCACAGACTCTGCTACCGCCCCTTTTTCAGGAAGACTGTTCCAAAAGCTGACCATCCTTCGAAAACAAAAATGTCACATCTCTGTTTTAAATGGGAGCCCCTTGTTTTTAAACATCCTTTCAACGTCCACCCAGTCCAGTCCCTCAGGATCTTGTTCATTTCAATTAATTCACCTCTGACTCTTCTAAACACCAGAGAATACAGGCCTCATTCTCTCCCGCCTCTCCTCATAAGGCAATCCACTCATTCTACAGATTAGCCGAGTAAACCCTCTCTGAACGCTTCATTAAATAACAAGACCTGAACTCCAGTTGTGGTCTCACCAATACTGTATATAACTGAAACATAACTTCCCTACTTCTGGAATCAATTCCCCATGTGATAGATTATCACATTTTATTAGCTTTCCTCATTATTTGCTCATTACCTGTACACTAACCTTTTTTTTGTCCTGGATGGTGTCGAACTTCTTGAGTGTTGTTGGAGCTGCCTCCATCCAGGCAAGTGGGGAGTATTCCATCACACTCCTGACTTGTGCCTTGGAGATGGTGGACAGGCTTTGGGAATTCTGCAGGATTCCTAGTCTCTGACCAGCTCTTGCAGCCACTGCACATATACGGTGAATCCAGTTGAGTTTGTAGTCAGTGGTAGTGAAATGACTCCTTGATGCCACACTTGGTTCATGTGCAGCCTTGATCTCAAGGGCTCACTCTTACCTCACCACTGGAATTCAGCTCTTTTGCCCATTTTGGATGAAGACGTTAAGCTATAAAGAGAGACTAGATAGGCTTGCAATGTTTTCTTTAGAGCAGAGAAGGCTGAGGGAACACACGACAGAGATGTATAAGATTATGAGGGGTATGAACAAGGTGAAGTTAGAGTAGCTGTTCCCCTTGGTGGAGGGATCTATCATGAGAGGGCATAATTTAAGGTAAGGGGCAAGAGATTCAGAAACATTCAAGGATATGGGACAAGTGCAGGAAATTGAGATTAGTGTGCCTTTAGTAGAAGTTATATTGATACAGACTCAATGAGACAAAGGGCCTTTTCTGTGCTGTATGAATCTGTGTTTGAACCAAGGAGGTAATGAGGTCAGGAGCTGAGTGGCCTTGGCGGAACCCAAATGGGCGTCACTGAGCAGGTTATTGCTGAGAAGGTGCTGGTGGATAGCACTGTTGATGACACCTTCCATCACTTTACTAACGATGAAGAGTAGACTGATTGGACAGTAATTGGCCAGGCTGGATTTATCCTGCTTTTTGCATACAGGACATACCTGGGCAATTTTCCACATTGTCGGGTGGATGCCACTGTTGTAACTGTACTGGAACAGCTTGGCTAAGGGAGCAGCAAGTTCTGGAGCACAAGATTTCTTAATGGTAACAAGAGTGTAAACAGAGAGGTACAAAAGTCTCACAAACAGTAAAGGTAATGAGAAGGCTGATGAAATATTGCCTTTAGCCTGGTGATAACTGCATTAATGGCGTGAATGTTTTACTGGAATGAAACCTCTGGTAAGACTCTTTCTGGAGGGTTTAGTTCTAGAACCTGCCCCTCAGGGAGGAGATACTGACTTTGGAGGAGTGCATGTTGACCAGAATGATCCCATGGCTGAAAGGGTTAAATTATGAAGGTAGGTGAGAGGGATATTCTCAAAGTGTTTCAATTATTTTTTTAAAAAGGATGTAATAGACAGAGTGATTAAGAAGACATTTGGCATTCATACCTTCACTGCTCAGTCCTTTGTGTATACAGGTTTGGGATGTTATGTTGAAGTTGTACAGGACATTGGTGAGGCCTCTTCTGGAATACTGTGTCTAGTTCTGGTCACCCTGGTATAGGAAGGATATTATTAAACTGGAGAGGGTTCAGAAAAAAATTCCCAGGATGTTGCTGGATATAGACGGTTTGAGTTATTAGGAGAAGCTAGATAGACTGAGACCTTTTTCACTGGACCGTAGGAGTTTGAGAGGTTACCTTATAAAGGTTTATAAAATCATGAGGCATATAGATAGGGTTAATGATAGTTGTCTTTTCCCTGGGATGGGCGATTTCAAGGCTGGGCGGCATATCTTTAAGGTGAGAAGAGAAAGACATATAAAGGGCATGAGTGGCAAAGGGTTTACACAGTGGTTTGTATGTGGAGTGAACTTCGAGGAAGTGGTGGATGCAGGTACAATTACGTTTAAAAGACATTTAGATAAGAACATGAATGGGAAAAGTTTGGAAGGATATGGGTCAGGAGCAGGTAGGTGGGACTAGTTCAGTTTGGGATTATGGTCAGCATGGACTGGTTGTACTGTATGATCCTGAGACTGAGAAACTATTGCATCTCTGAGGTGAGTCCAGAACAAAAGGGAGCAGAATCTTTAACATTAAAACCAAAATGTTGGCTATTCTTGGGGGTTGGGACGGGGGTGGGGGAGGGTGTTGGGGTTGGGGTTGGGGTTGGGGTTGGGGTTGGGGTTGGGGTTGGGGTTGGGGTTGGCAGAGCTCCAGAACAGCCAAAACTTGTAGGATTGTGACTGATGGCAGTGAACATCACTATAGACCCTGAGGCCTCACAGGCTGCTCCTTCACTACAGAGAGACGGAAACAGAGTCATACAGGGAGAGGGGGAGATGACTGAGAGTGTCCCTGTCTCAGCTGAGGAATGTGGTTGGTGAGGTGGGGCCATCGCAGTCAGATCTTTATTGGTTAAAGTACTGAGGGACATGAACCAGAAGTTCATTTTGGAACAGCCATGAATTCGGATAATGGCCTGAGCTCTGCTCAGCCCCTCAGGCAATTGAGGACCCCAAAAATAACTTCAGCAACATTTGAAAAAGTCGGATTCTGGTCAGCAGATGATGCCTGAGATTAGTGTCACTGCGCTGGAATAATGTATTCTGTTCAGGAGTGAGACAGGGGGCAATCAATATCGTTCCTTCAACTCAGCCAAACGCATGTCGCCATGTAAACAAACATCATGTTTACTCGGAGCTGCAAATGGCTCGGGTTCGTCTTGTTGACTGTTTCACAAGATTTCCCATTTTGTCCTCACACCAACTCCGCATGGAAACTGTTGGCCCCAAGCTGTAGCACAGGCACCACCTGGGGGTCGAGGAAACACACTGCAACTACTCAAAACACTGCCATTTTCTCAAATTATGGCTTTAATTTCAATATTAAGAATACTTTAAAAATTGCACCAGTCAATAATCTGTTTTGTTAAATCCCCATCTGTATAACAAATTCACTCTACTGCGATCTTCTCCCTCTCTTACTATAAACTTTCTCTGCCTCTTCTCTCTCTCTGACTCTGCTCTTTCTCTCTCACCTTACCTCTCTTCTTTCTCCATCTGTTGCTGTCTTGCCCGATGTCTACTTCCTCCTTCTATTACACTCCTTTGTTCACATCCTGTATTGATCTTTACCTCAATCCCTTTTCCATTTTCCATTCCTCTTTATGTTTTACACTATCTCCCATTTGTTACCATTTCCCAATCTCTTCCTCACTCCCTCACCTTCCCTTTCTCGGCTACTAATCTGTCTTTCTGTCCTATCCCCCTTTCCTGACCCTCTCTCACAGCCACTGTCACCGTACCACAACCAGAACTTTCCTATTATTCCTACGGAATGAGTTACGAGTATGATCCGGAGTTTGAGTTCGATGTGGACGAAGAGTCGGAAATGAATGAAGATCGGACAGAGCGACCAAGTCAGGGAGAAGAGGGAGAACAGACAAAACATTCAGTGAAAAGTGAATGGTAATGGCCACAAATGGTTAGCAAATATCAGTCCACACCCTCTGATGTGGACCACACTCAACTGATCAGACTCCATGTCACAACACTAGTTATTTGTTGAGTTTTGAGTAAATGTAGAGAGTGGGAGCAGTATGTATGTCTGTGCACAGTAAATATTCCAACACCCTGCACTGGATCCTTCATCTTTGCTAACAGTCTGGCTTCGAGCCAATCAGCTTGATAGCCTCAGTGTCACACTCGATCCTGACAGGAGCCTTTGATCTTATATCAGTGTTATCACTGAAATCACCCAGGTCCATCTCCCGAACACCATCTGACTTGGCCCCGGCTCATCAGCTGCTGACTCCATCAACTGTGCTTCTTTTGCTCTTGAGACTTGACAGCTCTAACTGCTCTGCCACATTTGAATGTCCGTAAACCTGTGGTCACCCAAAACTCTGTTCGACAAATTTTAACTTGCACTGAGTTTGATGTGACCATTCCCCCTGCTCTGACTCTTTTCAAATTCCTGTTGTTACTTTCAAATCCCTTCACAGCCCTCTCAGTGCCTCTCATTCAGAGAGGCTTTGGCCTAGTTGGACTGTTGCTAAACTATTAATCCAGACCAGAAACTCATCTAATGTTCCCAGAACCTGGGTCTGAATCCCATCATGGCAGAAGGTGGAATTTGAATTCAGTAAAAATCTAGAATTAAGGATCTACTGATGAGAATTAAACTATTGCGTATTGTTGGGAAAAACCCATCTGGTTCATGATTGTCCTTCAGGGAAGGAAACTACCATCCTGACCAGGTCTGGCCTACATGTGAATCAGGACCCACAGCAATGGGCAACACCCCCATCCCTTGAATGAATTTTTAAAAAGCTGCAGAACCTTCCAGGATAGCTGTGCTGATTCCAGCCTCTTGAGGGTCCCCAATTCTCATTTTGGTGGCAGTGGCTTTAGTTGTCCAGCTCCAAGCTCTGAAATCCGCCTTCCCCCCCCCCCCCACCCACCACCCCCCACCACTTAAACTCCCCCCCACCACTTAAACTCCCCCCCCCCACCACCACTTAAACTCCCCCCCCAACCACCACTTAAACTTCCCCCCCCACCACTTAAACTCCCCCCCCACCACCACTTAAACTTCCCCCCCCACCACTTAAACTTCCCCCCCCCCACCACTTAAACTCCCCCCCCCCACCACCACTTAAACTCCCCCTCCCCCCCCCCCCCCACCACCACTTAAACTTCCGTCTCCTTTAAGATGCTAGAGGGAAATGGGCCAGCGGTGGCAAATGGGACTAGATTAATTTAGGAATCTGATCGGCCCAGACAAATTAGACCGAAAGGTCTGTTTCCGTGCTGTCTGACACAATGCTGCTTACAATCTTTGTCTTTGTCTAAGGTTTTGCCCACTTGTCCATCTCTTCATGACTCTGTTATGTTCCATTTGAAAACCCTCCCGTGAAGCAACTTGGGATGTATTATTATTTAAGACGCTATATAAATGTAGTAGTTGTTCTGTTGCGTGTACTCTAAATGTCTGATAAACCTATGTGTTTTCATCCCTAACAGATTCCCAATGTCAGGCCCAGGATGAGGAGCAATGGGAGAAGGTGGATATGTGTTTATTTGTTACAAAGGAGTGAGCACTGCTGCTGAGGACAACATGATATTATCTGCACCCAACTATTAAATAGACTAGACATATTTATCCTTTAGTATTGTTTAAACTGAGCAGGCACGTTAGTGGAATCTGGTATTTATATTTTGTAATTATGTGTTCTAATCTTCACTCTGTGATATTTATATTTCTGTTTTAGTTAAAGCCCCTCTTTCTTGATGTGGCTGTTTCTCCTAGAGCTGGGTCAAAGGTCGACTTCCTAATGTGTATTATTTAATTTTTTAATTATTTACAATCTCTCTTTCCCAATGGAGGATGATTGTGCTGGAGAGTGGAGCAGTGAACTGCCTGCAGCTTTTGAACAGACATCGCAAGAGCAAAGTTCCAGCCTTCCCATCAGGTCTCTCTCCTCCACCTCCTCACCCCCCCCCCAGCCACACATTTCCCAGTTTGAGATTAAAAGGAAGCTGGATGGTGTTTTGCTCCCTTCTTGTCCCCCACCCCCCAGGCCCTCTGTTAAAGGAATTAATCCCCTGCTCCAAAGTCTTCTGCTTTGCTGCTGGAAATTGCAACTGGGCTCACAATGGGACTGTGTCTGCGGGGGTGACGGTCTCCAGAGTTGGTCAGCTGCCTTTGTCTGGGCTGACGTACACGGTGTGCAATGGAAGGAACATGAGGTTACGGTTGTGTGGAGCTGAGGGCATCATATTTTCCAATAATAAAGGTGACAATCTTCCCAAAAACACATTGGCTCTTTGGTTTAACTTTGTGTTTATACTAATTCACTTTTCACCTGCATCCAACACATTGACTTACTGACAGACAACACTAGAGGGGGTCATAGCAATAGGAGAATACCATTCAGCCCATCAAACTGCTTGACCATTCAGTTAGATGGTGCAGTTGATCTGTAAATCCTGCATGCTTGCGCTCCCTACAGTTAACCTTTTGTAATCACCCACACTGCTGCCTGGTGGTCCTGACAACACCATCAACACGAACCTCCCATCATGCAGCTTCTCTCCTGAGCTGCCATTTTGGACAGAGCAGCCCAGTTGATCCCACTTCCCTCCTCTTTCCCTATTGCCTTGGAATTTCTTCTGCTTCAAATATTTACCCAACTCATTTTCATTCAAATACTAAGTTTACCTAATTCGAAATTTATCCCTTAAACAATATGACTGCAAACAAATATCCTGGCGGTTACCATTGACCAGAAACTCAACTAGGCAAGTCATATAAATACTGCATCTGAAGGAGCAAGTCAGAAGCTCGGAATCTTGCAGCAAATATAACGGAATACTGCCCACTCAGTAACAGCAGTATGCACTATTTACAAGATGTGCTGCAGAAATTCACCAAAGATCCTGAGACAGCACCTTCCAAACCCATGATCACTTCCACCTAGAAGGACAATGGCAGTAGATACATGGGAACACCACCCCACGCAAGATCCCTTCAAGCCACTCACCATCCTGACTTGGAAACATATCACTGTTGCTGGGTCAAAATTCTAGAATTCCCTCCCTAATGGCAGTGTTTGTTCTTACACCACAGACTGTAACAGTCTGGCAGCTCACCAATGTCTCCAGGGCAATTAGGGATGGGCACTAAATGCTGACCCAGCCAGCAACACCCATATCCTTTGAAAGATTTTTTTTTAAAAACCTTTTAGTACTCTGCCCTAATATCTCTTAATGTGACTCAATGTTAAATTTTATTTGATAATTGTTCCTGTGAAGCACTTTGGGATGTTTTACTATTAAAATCACCATTTAAATAATTGTTCTCACTAAAATATATTACTTCCCTACATTTGTGTTCAATTTCAGTTTTCCTGTTTCATCAATCAATTTACATCTTTCTGAAGTTTGTTATCATCCTCTGTGTTACATTTTCTAAGTTTTCTATCAACTGAAAATTTTGAAATGTAGTTCTGTCTACTCAGGTCCTAACTATGAATAAGTGAGAAAAAGAGTCTGGATTCCAACACTCGCCTTTGGGGACCATCGCTGGATCCCTCCAGCCTGAAACACAACCGTACACCCCACCCTCTGCTTTCTGTCCTTCAGCCCAACTGCAGTGACTAGCCCTTTAATCCCATGGGCTTCAGTTTTGCCGTTATTACTGGGTAGTTGTTAAGTGTCTTTTTAAAAGCCAAGTACATGTGAATGTGAGCGCTAGACCTGGTCCATTGCCAGAGAGAAGAAGCTGAGAGCACTGGGTCTGGGGTAATTGAATTCCTGCTAGCCACTGCAACAAGTGAGGAGCCAAATTACCCCAGCAGGGAAACATGGAGAGGTTCAAGGAAGTAACTTTTGCTGAAGCCTCTTTAGCCGGAGTGGGGCTGTTGGAAAATGGGGTTTGGGGTAAATACCTCTGGGTGGGTGTGGTCCCTTACCTGGGTCGACTTAGCCCAAACCAGGCATTGGAGGGGCATTGCCCCAGGGGAGGGGAGCGGGTAAACGGAGCTGCTGGGGCCAGCCCCCCCAATCAGCATTCCCCCACCCCAGGGGTTGGATTGTTTCAGCAACTGCTGGGGGTTATAGTGAAGAGAGGCAGCTTCCAGGGAACATTGTCGAGAGTGTGGTGCTGGAAAAGCACAGCAGGTCAGGCAGCATCCGAGGAGCAGGAAAATCAACGTTTTGGGCCAGAGCCTTTCATCAGATTCTGATTCCTGATGAAGGGCTTTTGCCCCAAAACGTTGATTCTCCTGCTCCTCAGATGCTGCCTGACCAGCTGTGCTTTTCCAGCACCACACTCTCGACTCTGATCTCCAGCATCTCCAGACCTCAATGTGTTCCAGGGAACATTGCCCAGTGGACAAGACTTCAGCATTCCAATAGCCAACTCTGCCTGCTGCAGGGGAATAACACGGAGGGACCCGCTGGGTTTGCCAGTTTGTTTTTCTGGACTGTGATGAGGATGGGTCATTTCCCCTCTTAAAATGAGGCAAGGGTCAACAAAGATACCCTTCACCCTGCAAAGGCTCCATGTCATAGCAGCGAGGATTAGACATTACACTGTCAGGGAGTGGGGAAACTCTCACTGGGTACAGGCTCTCCTCTCCTCTCATGAAGGGATTGACACTCTCTGGGATACAGGGTCCCCTCTCCTTTCCAGAAAGGGCTGACTCTCACTGAGTTGTGAAGAAGAGTTATTAGCCTTAAACATTCACTCTATTTCTCTCTGTACAGATGCTGCCAGACCTGTTGAGTTTCTCCAACAATTTCTGTTTTTATTTCCAGTATCCACAGGGTTTTGCTTTTATTTGAGTGTAAAAGTTTTGATGGATTTTGGTTTCACTGATGGTTAAACACTGGAGCCCCTGCTACGTTCCCAACATTCAATTCCGAGATCAGCCGGAGTAGCAAAGGAGTGCCGGAATCTGAGACTGAACCTCTCTCTCTTGGAACCAAGCATTAATCCGGTGGGGTCTCATCAATGCACTGTCTTTCTTCACAGTCATTGCACTGAAGTGTTATCCATGGCCACAAGAGAAAACAGCTGGGGTAGGAATGGGAGCAGGAGTAGGCCATTCAGCCCATCAAGCCTGCTCCATTCAGTCTGATCATCAGCAGAGGTCACATGACACCAGGTTATAGTCCAACAGGTTTCTTTGAAATCACAAGCTTTCAGAGCGCTGCTCCTTTGCCAGGAGTCCACCTGATGAAGGGGCAGTGCTCTGAAAACTTGTGATTTCAAAGAAACCTGTTGTACGATAATCTGGTGTCATGTGACCTCCGATCTTGTCCACCCCAGTCCAATAGCGGCACCTCCACAGAATGATCATGGCTCACCATCCAGGATAGTTGTGTCTCTGCTTTCTCCCCACACACTTTAGCTCTAACAACGATGTGCCTCTTTCTTCAAACCTTGAATGTTTTGGCCTCAACTGCTTTCTGTGACAGAGAATTCCACAGGCTCCCCACCCTCTGGGTGAAGACATTTCTTCTCATCTCAGTCCCTGTATCCTTCGACTGGGACCTCTGATTCTGTACTCCCTGGTCATTGGGAACAATCTTCCTGCATTTACTCTGTTTAGTCCTGTTTGGATTTTATGAGATCCCTCCTTATTTTTCTAAACTCCAGTGAATATAGTCCAAACCCATCAAGTTTCTCTTTATATATCAGTCCTGCCATCATAGTAATCAGTCTGAGAAACTTCTGTTGCACTCCCTTCATAGCCAGAATATCTTTCTTCAGATATGGAGACCAAAACTGCACAATACTCCAGATGTCCTACCAAGGCCCTGCACACTTACAGCAAGACATCCTTTCCCGTACATTGCGGCACTCCCTCAGCGCTGAGGCAGCAGGCACTGTCGGAGGGTCAGTGCTGAGGGAGCAGACACTGTCGGAGGGTCAGTGCTGAGGGAGCGCCGCACTTTCGGATGGTCAGTGCTGAGGGAATGGGCATTGTCGGAGGGTCAGCGCTGAGGGAGTGGGCACTGTCAGAGTGTCAGCGCTGAAGGAGTGCTGCACTGTCACAGGGTCAGCATTGAGGGAGTGCCGCACTGTCGGAGGGTCAGCGCTGAGGGAGTGCCGCAATGTGGGAGAGTCAGCGCTGAGGGAGTGCCGCAATGTGGGAGGGTCAGCGCTGAGGGAGTGCCGCACTGTTGGAGGGTCAGCACTGCAGGAGTGCCGTACTGTCCGAGGGTCAGCACTGAGGGAGTGCCGCACTGTCCGAGGGTCAGCACTGAGGGAGTGCAGCACTGTCCGAGGGTCAGCATTGCGGAAGCGCCGCACTGTCCGAGTGTCAGTGTTGAGGGAGGGCCGCACCGTCAGAAGGTAAGCACTGAAGGAAAGCCGAACTGTCAGTGGGCCAGCCTGAGGGAGTGGGCACTGTCGGAGGGTCAGCGCTGAGGGCGCGCCGCACTGTCGGAGAGTCAGCGCTGAGGGCGCGCCGCACTGTCGGAGGGTCAGTGCTGAGGCAGCGAACACTGTCAGAGGGTCAGCACTGAGGGAGCAAACACTGTTGGAGGGTCAGTGCTGAGGGAGTGCCGTACTGTCGGAGAGTCAGTGCTGAGGGAGCGCGACACTGTCAGAGGGTCAGCGCTGAGGGAGTGGGCATTGTCGGAGGGTCAGTGCTGAGGGAGTGGGCACTGTCGGAGGATCAACACTAAGGGAGTGCTGCACTGTCAGAGGGTCAGCGCGAATGGAGTGCTGCACTGTCGGAGGGTCAGTGCTGAGGGCACGCCGCACTGTCAGAGGGTCAGCACTGAGGGAGTGGGCACTGTAGTAGGGTCAGCGCTGAGGGAGTGCCGCACTGTCGGAGGGTCAGCGCTGAGGGAGTGCCGCACTGTCGGAGGGTCAGCGCTGAGGCAGCGGGCACTGTCAGAGGGTCAGTGCTGAGGGAGCAGACACTGTTGGAGGGTCAGTGCTGAGGGAGCGCGGCACTGTCGGAGGGTCAGCGCTGAGGGAGTGCCGCACTGTCGGAGGGTCAGTGCTGAGGGAGTGCCGCACGGTCGGACGGTCAGCGCTGAGGGAGTGCCGCACGGTCGGAGGGTCAGTGCTGAGGGAGTGCTGCACTGTCCAAGGGTCAGCATTGCGGAAGCGCCACACTGTCCGAGTGTCAGTGTTGAGGGAGGGCCGCACTGTCAGAAGGTAAGCACTGAAGGAAAGCCGAACTGTCAGTGGGCCAGCCTGAGGGAGTGGGCACTGTCGGAGGGTCAGCGCTGAGGGCGCGCCGCACTGTCGGAGAGTCAGCGCTGAGGGAGTGCCACACTGTCGGAGAGTCAGCGCTCAGGGCGCGCCGCACTGTCGGAGAGTCAGCGCTGAGGGAGTGCCGCACTGTCGGAGAGTCAGCGCTGAGGGAGTGCCACACTGTCGGAGAGTCAGCGCTCAGGGCGCGCCGCACTGTCGGAGAGTCAGTGCTGAGGGAGTGCCACACTGTCGGATGGTAAGCGCTGAGGGCGTGGGCACTGTCAGAGGGTCAGCGCTGAGGGCGCGCCGCACTGTCGGAGAGTCAGCGCTGAGGGCGCGCCGCACTGTCGG
Organism: Chiloscyllium punctatum; assembly: GCF_047496795.1. Lineage (NCBI taxonomy): Eukaryota > Metazoa > Chordata > Chondrichthyes > Orectolobiformes > Hemiscylliidae > Chiloscyllium > Chiloscyllium punctatum. The sequence goes on along the minus strand of NC_092762.1, from coordinate 87,888,496 downwards.
AGAGTCAGTGCTGAGGGAGTGCCACACTGTCGGATGGTAAGTGCTGAGGGAGTGGGCACTGTCGGATGGTAAGCGCTGAGGGAGTGGGCACTGTCGGAGGGTCAGTGCTGAGGGAGTGCCGCACTGTCAGAGGGTCAGTGCTGAGGGAGCGCCGCACTGTCAGAGTATCAATGATGAGGGAGTGCCGCACTGTCGGACGGTCAGTGCTGAGGGAGTGCCGCACTGTCGGAGGGTCAGTGCTGAGGGAATGCCGCACTGTCGGACGGTCAGCGCTGAGGCAGTGGGCACTGTTGGAGGGTCTGCACTGAGAAGGAGACACTGTCGGAGGGTCAGTGCTGAGGGAGTGGGGACTGTCAGAGGGTCCGCACTGAGGGAGCAGACACTGTCGGAGGGTCAGTGCTGAGGGAATGCCGCACTTTCGGATGGTCAGTGCTGAGGGAGTGGGCACTGTCGGAGGGTCAGTGCTGAGGGAGCGCTGCACTGTCAGAGGGTCAGCGCTGAGGGAGTGGACACTGTCGGACGGTCAGCGCTGAGGCAGCGGGCACTGTCGGAGGGTCCGCACTGAGGGAGCAGACACTGTCGGAGGGTCAGTGCTGAGGGAGCGCCGCACTTTCGGATGGTCAGTGCTGAGGGAATGGGCATTGTCGGAGGGTCAGCACTGAGGGAGTGGGCACTGTCAGAGTGTCAGCGCTGAAGGAGTGCCGCACTGTCACAGGGTCAGCATTGAGGGAGTGGGCACTGTCGGAGGGTCAGTGCTGAGGGAGTGCCGCACTGTCGGAGGGTCAGCGCTGAGGGAGCGCCGCACTGTCGGAGGGTCAGTGCTGAGGGAGTGCCGCACTGTCGGAGAGTCAGTGCTGAGGGAGTGCCACACTGTCGGATGGTAAGCGCTGAGGGCGTGGGCACTGTCAGAGGGTCAGCGCTGAGGGCGCGCCGCACTGTCGGAGAGTCAGCGCTGAGGGCGCGCCGCACTGTCGGAGAGTCAGTGCTGAGGGAGTGCCACACTGTCGGATGGTAAGCGCTGAGGGAGTGGGCACTGTCGGATGGTAAGCGCTGAGGGAGTGGGCACTGTCGGAGGGTCAGTGCTGAGGGAGTGCCGCACTGTCAGAGGGTCAGTGCTGAGGGAGCGCCGCACTGTCAGAGTATCAATGATGAGGGAGTGCCGCACTGTCGGACGGTCAGTGCTGAGGGAGTGCCGCACTGTCGGAGGGTCAGTGCTGAGGGAATGCCGCACTGTCGGACGGTCAGCGCTGAGGCAGTGGGCACTGTTGGAGGGTCTGCACTGAGAAGGAGACACTGTCGGAGGGTCAGTGCTGAGGGAGTGGGGACTGTCAGAGGGTCCGCACTGAGGGAGCAGACACTGTCGGAGGGTCAGTGCTGAGGGAATGCCGCACTTTCGGATGGTCAGTGCTGAGGGAGTGGGCACTGTCGGAGGGTCAGTGCTGAGGGAGCGCTGCACTGTCAGAGGGTCAGCGCTGAGGGAGTGGACACTGTCGGACGGTCAGCGCTGAGGCAGCGGGCACTGTCGGACGGTCCGCACTGAGGGAGCAGACACTGTCGGAGGGTCAGTGCTGAGGGAGCGCCGCACTTTCGGATGGTCAGTGCTGAGGGAATGGGCATTGTCGGAGGGTCAGCACTGAGGGAGTGGGCACTGTCAGAGTGTCAGCGCTGAAGGAGTGCCGCACTGTCACAGGGTCAGCATTGAGGGAGTGGGCACTGTCGGAGGGTCAGTGCTGAGGGAGTGCCGCACTGTCGGAGGGTCAGCGCTGAGGGAGCGCCGCACTTTCGGATGGTCAGTGCTGAGGGAAGGTGCATTGTCGGAGGGTCAGCACTGAGGGAGTGGGCACTGTCAGAGTGTCAGCGCTGAAGGACTGCCGCACTGTCACAGGGTCAGCATTGAGGGAGTGGGCACTGTCGGAGGGTCAGCGCTGAGGGAGTGCCGCACTGTCGGAGGGTCAGCGTTGAGGGAGTGCCGTACTGTCGGAGGGTCAGCGCTGAGGGTGTGCCGCACTGTGGGAGGGTCAGCGCTGAGGGAGTGGGCACTGTCCGAGTGTCAGTGCTGAGGGAGTGCCACACCGTCAGAGGGTAAGCGCTGGAGGAGTGCTGAACTGTCGGTGGGTCAGTGCTGAGGGAGTGGGCACTGTCAGAGGATCATCGCTGAGGGAGTGAGCACTATCGGAGGGTCAGCGCTGAGGGAGTGCTGCACTGTCGGAGGGGCAGCACTGAAAGAGTGCTGCACTGTCCGAGGGTCAGTGCTGAGGGAAGGCCGCACTGTCGGAGGGTCAGCACTGAGGGAGTGCCGCACTGTCCGAGTGTCAGTGTTGAGGGAGGGCCGCACTGTCAGAAGGTAAGCACTGAAGGAAAGCCGAACTGTCAGTGGGCCAGCCTGAGGGAGTGGGCACTGTCGGAGGGTCAGCGCTGAGGGAGTGGGCACTGTCGGAGGATCAACACTAAGGGAGTGCTGCACTGTCAGAGGGTCAGCGCGAATGGAGTGCTGCACTGTCGGAGGGTCAGCGCTGAGGGCACGCCGCACTGTCAGAGGTCAGCACTGAGAGAATGGGCACTGTAGTAGGGTCAGCGCTGAGGGAATGCCGCACTGTCGGAGGGTCAGTGCTGAGGGAGCGCGGCACTGTCGGAGGGTCAGCGCTGTGGGAGTGGGCATTGTCGGAGGGTCAGCGCTGTGGGAGTGGGCATTGTCGGAGGGTCAGCGCTGAGGGAGTAGGAACTGCCAGAGTGTCAGCGCTGAGGGAGTGCCGCACTGTCAGAGGGTCAGCATTGAGGGAGTGGGCACTGTCAGAGGGTCAGCGCTGATGGAGTGGACACTGTCAGAGGGTCAGCGCTGAGGGAGTGCCACACTGTCGGAGAATCAGCGCTGAGGGAGTGCCACACTGTCAGAGGGTCAGTGCTGAGGGAGTGGGAAATGTCGGAGGGTCAACACTAAGGGAGTGCTGCACTGTCGGAGAGTCAGCTCTGAGGGAGTGGGCACTGTTGGAGGGTCAGCACTGAGGGAGTGGGCACTGTTGGAGGGTCAGCGCTGAGGGAGTGGGCACTGTCGGAGGGTCAGCACTGAGGAAGTGTAGGAGGGTCAGCATTGAGGGAGTGCCACACTGTCAGAGGGTCAGCGCTGAAGGAGTGCCGCACTGTCGGATGGTCAGCGCTGAGGGAGTGGGCACTGTCAGAGTGTCAGTGCTGAGGGAGTGCCGCACTGTCACAGGGTCAGCGTTGAGGGAGTGGGCACTGTCGGACGGTCAGCGCTGAGGGAGCGGGCACTGTCGGAGGGTCAGCGCTGAGGGAGTGCCGCACTGTCGGAGGGTCAGCGCTGAAGGAGTGCCGCAATGTGGGAGGGTCAGCGCTGAGGGAGTGCCGCAATGTGGGAGGGTCAGCGTTGAGGGAGTGCCGCAATGTGGGAGGGTCAGTGTTGAGGGAGTGCCGCACTGTCAGAGGGTCAGCGCTGAGGGTGTGCCGCACTGTGGGAGGGTCAGCGCTGAGGGAGTGGGCACTGTCCGAGTGTCAGTGCTGAGGGAGTGCCGCACCGTCAGAGGGTAAGTGCTGAACTGTCGGTGGGTCAGTGCTGAGGGAGTGGGCACTGTCAGTGGATCATCGCTGAGGGAGTGGGCACTATCGGAGGGTCAGCGCTGAGGGAGTGCCGCACTGTCGGAGGGTCAGCGCTGCAGGAGTGCCGCGCTGTTGGAGGGTCAGCACTGAAAGAGTGCTGCACTGTCCGAGGGTCAGTGCTGAGGGAGGGCCGCACTGTCGGAGGGTCAGTGCTGAGGGAGCAAACACTGTTGGAGGGTCAGTGCTGAGGGAGCGCGACACTGTCAGAGGGTCAGCGCTGAGGGAGTGGGCATTGTCGGAGGGTCAGCGCTGAGGGAATGGGCACTGTCGGAGGATCAACACTAAGGGAGTGCTGCACTGTCAGAGGGTCAGCGCGAATGGAGTGCTGCACTGTCAGAGGGTCAGCGCTGAGGGCACGCCACACTGTCAGAGGGTCAGCACTGAGAGAGTGGGCACTGTAGTAGGGTCAGCGCTGAGGGAGTGCCGCACTGTCGGAGGGTCAGTGCTGAGGGAGCGCCGCACTGTCGGAGGGTCAGTGCTGAGGGAGCGCGGCACTGTCGGAGGGTCAACGCTGAGGGAGTGGGCATTGTCGGAGGGTCCGTGCTGATGTATTGGGCACTGTCAGATGGTCAGCGCTGAGGGAGTGCCGCACTGTCAGAGGGTCAGCGCTGAGGGAGTGCCACAATGTGGGAGTGTCAGCGCTGAGGGAGTGGGCACGGTTGGGGGGCCGGGGCTGAGGGTGTGCCACACTGTCGGAGTGTCAGTGCTGAGGGAGTGCCACACTGTCGGAGGGTCAGCGATGTGGGAGTGCCGCACTGTCGGAGGGTCAGTGCTGAGGGAGTGGGCACTGTCAGAGGGTCAGTGCTGAGGGAGTGGGCACTGTCAGAGGGTCAGTGCTGAGGGAGTGGGCACTGTGGAAGGGTCAGCGCTGAGGGAGTGCCGAACTGTCGGAGGGTCAGCGCTGAGGGAGTGCCGCACTGTCGGAGGGTCAGTGCTGAGGGAGTGCCGCACTGTCGGAGGGTCAGTGCTGAGGGAGCGCGGCAGTGTCGGAGGGTCAGCGCTGTGGGAGTGGGCATTGTTGGAGGGTCAGTGCTGAGGGAGTGGACACTGTCGGAGGGTCAGTGCTGAGGGAGTGCCGCACTGTCAGAGGGTCAGCATTGAGGGAGTGGGCACTGTCGGAGGGTCAGCGCTGAAGGAGTGGACACTGTCAGAGGGTCAGCGCTGAGGGTATGCCGAACTGTCGGTGGGTCAGCCTGAGGGAGTGGGCACTGTCGGAGGGTTAGTGCTGAGGGAGTGCCACACTGTCGGAGAGTCAGCGCTGAGGGAGTGGGAACAGTCGGAGGGTCAACACTAAGGGAGTGCTGCACTGTCGGAGAGTCAGCGCTGAGGGAGTGGGCACTGTTGGAGGGTCAGCGCTGAGGGAGCGGGCACTGTCGGAGGGTCAGCGCTGAGGGAGTGCCACACTGTTGGAGGGTCAGCGTTGAGGGAGTGCCACACTGTCAGAGGGTCAGCGCTGAGGGAGTGGGCACCGTGGAAGGGTCAGCGCTGAGGGAGTGCCGCACTGTCGGATGGTCAGCGCTGAGGGAGTGGGCACCGTGGAAGGGTCAGCGCTGAGGGAGTGCCGCACTGTCGGAGGGTCAGCGCTGAGGGAGTGCCACACTGTCGGAGGATCATCGCAGAGGGAGTGCCGCACTGTGACAGGGTCAGCGGTGAGGGAGTGGGCACTGTCGGACGGTCAGCGCTGAGGGAGCGGGCACTGTCGGAGGGTCAGTGCTGAGGGAGTGTTGCACTGTCAGAGAGTCAGCGCTGAGGGAGTGGGCACTGTTGGAGGGTCAGCGCTGAGGGAGTGGGCACTGTCGGAGGGTCAGCGCTGAGGGAGTGCCACACTGTTGGAGGGTCAGCGCTGAGGGAGTGCCGCACTGTCGGAGGGTCAGCACTGAGGGAGTGCCACACTGTCGGAGGATCATCGCAGAGGGAGTGCTGCACTGTCAGAGGGTCAGCGCTAATGGAGTGCTGCACTGTCGGAGAGTCAGTGCTGAGGGAGTGGGCACTGTCAGAGGGTCATCGCTGAGAGAGTGGGCACTATCGGAGGGTCATCGCTGAGGGAGTGCCGCACTGTCGGAGAGTCAGTGCTGAGGGAGCGCCGCACTGTCGGAGGGTCAATGATGAGGGAGTGCCGCACTGTTGGAGGTTCAGCGCTGAGGGTGTGCCGCACTGTGACAGGGTCAGCGGTGAGGGAGTGGGCACTGTCGGAGGGTCAGCGCTGAGCGAGCGGGCACTGTCGGAGGGTCAGTGCTGAGGGAGTGTTGCACTGTCGGAGGGTCAGCGCTGAGGAAGTGTAGGAGGGTCAACATTGAGGGAGTGCCGCACTGTTGGAGGTTCAGTGCTGAGGGTGTGCCGCACTGTGACAGGGTCAGCGGTGAGGGAGTGGGCACTGTTGGAGGGTTAGCGCTGAGGGAGTGGGCACTATCGGAGGGTCATCGCTGAGGGAGTGCCGCACTGTCGGAGGGTCTGCGCTGATGGAGTGCCGCACTGTCGGAGGGTCATCGCTGAGGGATTGCCGCACTGTCGGAGGGTCAGCGCTGAGGAAGTGTAGGAGGGTCAGCATTGAGGGAGTGCCACACTGTTGGAGGGTCAGCGCTGAGGGAGTGGGCACTGTCGGAGGGTCAGCACTGAGGAAGTGTAGGAGGGTCAGCATTGAGGGAGTGCCACACTGTCAGAGGGTCAGTGCTGAGGGAGTGCCGCACTGTCGGATGGTCAGCGCTGAGGGAGTGGGCACTGTCAGAGTGTCAGTGCTGAGGGAGTGCCGCACTGTCACAGGCTCAGCGTTGAGGGAGTGGGCACTGTCGGACGGTCAGCGCTGAGGGAGCGGGCACTGTCGGAGGGTCAGCGCTGAGGGAGTGCCGCACTGTCGGAGGGTCAGCGCTGAGGGAGTGCCGCAATGTGGGAGGGTCAGCGCTGAGGGAGTGCCGCAATGTGGGAGGGTCAGTGTTGAGGGAGTGCCGCACTGTCAGAGGGTCAGCGCTGAGGGTGTGCCGCACTGTGGGAGGGTCAGCGCTGAGGGAGTGGGCACTGTCCGAGTGTCAGTGCTGAGGGAGTGCCGCACCGTCAGAGGGTAAGTGCTGAACTGTCGGTGGGTCAGTGCTGAGGGAGTGGGCACTGTCAGTGGATCATCGCTGAGGGAGTGGGCACTATCGGAGGGTCAGCGCTGAGGGAGTGCCGCACTGTCGGAGGGTCAGCGCTGCAGGAGTGCCGCGTTGTTGGAGGGTCAGCACTGAAAGAGTGCTGCACTGTCCGAGGGTCAGTGCTGAGGGAGAGCCGCACTGTTGGAGGGTCAGCACTGAGGGAGCAAACACTGTTGGAGGGTCAGTGCTGAGGGAGCGCGACACTGTCAGAGGGTCAGCGCTGAGGGAGTGGGCATTGTCGGAGGGTCAGCGCTGAGGGAATGGGCACTGTCGGAGGATCAACACTAAGGGAGTGCTGCACTGTCAGAGGGTCAGCGCGAATGGAGTGCTGCACTGTCAGAGGGTCAGCGCTGAGGGCACGCCACACTGTCAGAGGGTCAGCACTGAGAGAGTGGGCACTGTAGTAGGGTCAGCGCTGAGGGAGTGCCGCACTGTCGGAGGGTCAGTGCTGAGGGAGCGCCGCACTGTCGGAGGGTCAGTGCTGAGGGAGCGCGGCACTGTCGGAGGGTCAACGCTGAGGGAGTGGGCATTGTCGGAGGGTCCGTGCTGATGTATTGGGCACTGTCAGATGGTCAGCGCTGAGGGAGTGCCGCACTGTCAGAGGGTCAGCGCTGAGGGAGTGCCACAATGTGGGAGTGTCAGCGCTGAGGGAGTGGGCACGGTTGGGGGGCCGGGGCTGAGGGTGTGCCACACTGTCGGAGTGTCAGTGCTGAGGGAGTGCCACACTGTCGGAGGGTCAGCGATGTGGGAGTGCCGCACTGTCGGAGGGTCAGTGCTGAGGGAGTGGGCACTGTCAGAGGGTCAGTGCTGAGGGAGTGGGCACTGTCAGAGGGTCAGTGCTGAGGGAGTGGGCACTGTGGAAGGGTCAGCGCTGAGGGAGTGCCGAACTGTCGGAGGGTCAGCGCTGAGGGAGTGCCGCACTGTCGGAGGGTCAGTGCTGAGGGAGTGCCGCACTGTCGGAGGGTCAGTGCTGAGGGAGCGCGGCAGTGTCGGAGGGTCAGCGCTGTGGGAGTGGGCATTGTTGGAGGGTCAGTGCTGAGGGAGTGGACACTGTCGGAGGGTCAGTGCTGAGGGAGTGCCGCACTGTCAGAGGGTCAGCATTGAGGGAGTGGGCACTGTCGGAGGGTCAGCGCTGAAGGAGTGGACACTGTCAGAGGGTCAGCGCTGAGGGTATGCCGAACTGTCGGTGGGTCAGCCTGAGGGAGTGGGCACTGTCGGAGGGTTAGTGCTGAGGGAGTGCCACACTGTCGGAGAGTCAGCGCTGAGGGAGTGGGAACAGTCGGAGGGTCAACACTAAGGGAGTGCTGCACTGTCGGAGAGTCAGCGCTGAGGGAGTGGGCACTGTTGGAGGGTCAGCGCTGAGGGAGCGGGCACTGTCGGAGGGTCAGCGCTGAGGGAGTGCCACACTGTTGGAGGGTCAGCGTTGAGGGAGTGCCACACTGTCAGAGGGTCAGCGCTGAGGGAGTGGGCACCGTGGAAGGGTCAGCGCTGAGGGAGTGCCGCACTGTCGGATGGTCAGCGCTGAGGGAGTGGGCACCGTGGAAGGGTCAGCGCTGAGGGAGTGCCGCACTGTCGGAGGGTCAGCGCTGAGGGAGTGCCACACTGTCGGAGGATCATCGCAGAGGGAGTGCCGCACTGTGACAGGGTCAGCGGTGAGGGAGTGGGCACTGTCGGACGGTCAGCGCTGAGGGAGCGGGCACTGTCGGAGGGTCAGTGCTGAGGGAGTGTTGCACTGTCAGAGAGTCAGCGCTGAGGGAGTGGGCACTGTTGGAGGGTCAGCGCTGAGGGAGTGGGCACTGTCGGAGGGTCAGCGCTGAGGGAGTGCCACACTGTTGGAGGGTCAGCGCTGAGGGAGTGCCGCACTGTCGGAGGGTCAGCACTGAGGGAGTGCCACACTGTCGGAGGATCATCGCAGAGGGAGTGCTGCACTGTCAGAGGGTCAGCGCTAATGGAGTGCTGCACTGTCGGAGAGTCAGTGCTGAGGGAGTGGGCACTGTCAGAGGGTCATCGCTGAGAGAGTGGGCACTATCGGAGGGTCATCGCTGAGGGAGTGCCGCACTGTCGGAGAGTCAGTGCTGAGGGAGCGCCGCACTGTCGGAGGGTCAATGATGAGGGAGTGCCGCACTGTTGGAGGTTCAGCGCTGAGGGTGTGCCGCACTGTGACAGGGTCAGCGGTGAGGGAGTGGGCACTGTCGGAGGGTCAGCGCTGAGCGAGCGGGCACTGTCGGAGGGTCAGTGCTGAGGGAGTGTTGCACTGTCGGAGGGTCAGCGCTGAGGAAGTGTAGGAGGGTCAACATTGAGGGAGTGCCGCACTGTTGGAGGTTCAGTGCTGAGGGTGTGCCGCACTGTGACAGGGTCAGCGGTGAGGGAGTGGGCACTGTTGGAGGGTTAGCGCTGAGGGAGTGGGCACTATCGGAGGGTCATCGCTGAGGGAGTGCCGCACTGTCGGAGGGTCTGCGCTGATGGAGTGCCGCACTGTCGGAGGGTCATCGCTGAGGGATTGCCGCACTGTCGGAGGGTCAGCGCTGAGGAAGTGTAGGAGGGTCAGCATTGAGGGAGTGCCACACTGTTGGAGGGTCAGCGCTGAGGGAGTGGGCACTGTCGGAGGGTCAGCACTGAGGAAGTGTAGGAGGGTCAGCATTGAGGGAGTGCCACACTGTCAGAGGGTCAGTGCTGAGGGAGTGCCGCACTGTCGGATGGTCAGCGCTGAGGGAGTGGGCACTGTCAGAGTGTCAGTGCTGAGGGAGTGCCGCACTGTCACAGGCTCAGCGTTGAGGGAGTGGGCACTGTCGGACGGTCAGCGCTGAGGGAGCGGGCACTGTCGGAGGGTCAGCGCTGAGGGAGTGCCGCACTGTCGGAGGGTCAGCGCTGAGGGAGTGCCGCAATGTGGGAGGGTCAGCGCTGAGGGAGTGCCGCAATGTGGGAGGGTCAGTGTTGAGGGAGTGCCGCACTGTCAGAGGGTCAGCGCTGAGGGTGTGCCGCACTGTGGGAGGGTCAGCGCTGAGGGAGTGGGCACTGTCCGAGTGTCAGTGCTGAGGGAGTGCCGCACCGTCAGAGGGTAAGTGCTGAACTGTCGGTGGGTCAGTGCTGAGGGAGTGGGCACTGTCAGTGGATCATCGCTGAGGGAGTGGGCACTATCGGAGGGTCAGCGCTGAGGGAGTGCCGCACTGTCGGAGGGTCAGCGCTGCAGGAGTGCCGCGTTGTTGGAGGGTCAGCACTGAAAGAGTGCTGCACTGTCCGAGGGTCAGTGCTGAGGGAGAGCCGCACTGTTGGAGGGTCAGCACTGAGGGAGCAAACACTGTTGGAGGGTCAGTGCTGAGGGAGCGCGACACTGTCAGAGGGTCAGCGCTGAGGGAGTGGGCATTGTCGGAGGGTCAGCGCTGAGGGAATGGGCACTGTCGGAGGATCAACACTAAGGGAGTGCTGCACTGTCAGAGGGTCAGCGCGAATGGAGTGCTGCACTGTCAGAGGGTCAGCGCTGAGGGCACGCCACACTGTCAGAGGGTCAGCACTGAGAGAGTGGGCACTGTAGTAGGGTCAGCGCTGAGGGAGTGCCGCACTGTCGGAGGGTCAGTGCTGAGGGAGCGCGGCACTGTCGGAGGGTCAGCGCTGAGGGAGTGGGCATTGTCGGAGGGTCCGCGCTGATGTATTGGGCACTGTCAGATGGTCAGCGCTGAGGGAGTGCCGCACTGTCAGAGGGTCAGCGCTGAGGGAGTGCCACAATGTGGGAGTGTCAGCGCTGAGGGAGTGGGCACGGTTGGGGGGCCGGGGCTGAGGGAGTGCCACACTGTCGGAGTGTCAGTGCTGAGGGAGTGCCGCACTGTCGGAGGGTCAGCGCTGTGGGAGTGCCGCACTGTCGGAGGGTCAGCGCTGAGGGAGTGGGCACTGTCAGAGGGTCAGTGCTGAGGGAGTGGGCACTGTGGAAGGGTCAGCGCTGAGGGAGTGCCGAACTGTCGGAGGGTCAGCACTGAGGGAGTGCCGCACTGTCGGAGGGTCAGCGCTGAGGGAGTGCCGCACTGTCGGAGGGTCAGTGCTGAGGGAGTGCGGCAGTGTCGGAGGGTCAGTGCTGTGGGAGTGGGCATTGTTGGAGGGTCAGTGCTGAGGGAGTGGACACTGTCGGAGGGTCAGCGCTGAAGGAGTGGACACTGTCAGAGGGTCAGCGCTGAGGGTATGCCGCACTTTCGGATGGTCAGTGCTGAGGGAGTGGGCACTGTCGGAGGGTCAGTGCTGAGGGAGTGCCACACTGTCGGAGAGTCAGCGCTGAGGGAGTGGGAACAGTCGGAGGGTCAACACTAAGGGAGTGCTGCACTGTCGGAGAGTCAGCGCTGAGGGAGTGGGCACTGTTGGAGGGTCAGCGCTGAGGGAGCGGGCACTGTCGGAGGGTCAGCGCTGAGGGAGTGCCACACTGTTGGAGGGTCAGCGCTGAGGGAGTGGGCACCGTGGAAGGGTCAGTGCTGAGGGAGTGCCGCACTGTCGGAGGGTCAGCACTGAGGCAGTGGGCACCGTGGAAGGATCAGCGCTGAGGGAGTGCTGCACTGTCGGAGGGTCAGCACTGTGGGAGTGCCACACTGTCGGAGGATCATCGCAGAGGGAGTGCTGCACTGTCAGAGGGTCAGCGCTAATGGAGTGCTGCACTGTCGGAGAGTCAGTGCTGAGGGAGTGGGCACTGTCAGAGGGTCATCGCTGAGAGAGTGGGCACTATCGGAGGGTCATCGCTGAGGGAGTGCCGCACTGTCGGAGAGTCAGTGCTGAGGGAGCGCCGCACTGTCGGAGGGTCAATGATGAGGGAGAGCCGCACTGTCGGAGGGTCAGCACTGAGGCAGTGGGCACCGTGGAAGGGTCAGCGCTGAGGGAGTGCCGCACTGTCGGAGGGTCAGCACTGTGGGAGTGCCACACTGTCGGAGGATCATCGCAGAGGGAGTGCTGCACTGTCGGAGGGTCAGTGCTGAGGGAGTGCCGCACTGTCGGAGGGTCAGTGCTGAGGGAGCGCCGCACTGTCGGAGGGTCAATGATGAGGGAGTGCCGCACTGTTGGAGGTTCAGCGCTGAGGGTGTGCCGCACTGTGACAGGGTCAGCGGTGAGGGAGTGGGCACTGTCGGAGGGTCAGCGCTGAGCGAGCGGGCACTGTCGGAGGGTCAGTGCTGAGGGAGTGTTGCACTGTCGGAGGGTCAGCGCTGAGGGAATGCCGCACTTTCGGATGGTCAGTGCTGAGGGAGTGGGCACTGTCGGAGGGTCAGTGCTGAGGGAGCGCTGCACTGTCAGAGGGTCAGCGCTGAGGGAGTGGACACTGTCGGACGGTCAGCGCTGAGGCAGCGGGCACTGTCGGAGGGTCCGCACTGAGGGAGCAGACACTGTCGGAGGGTCAGTGCTGAGGGAGCGCCGCACTTTCGGATGGTCAGTGCTGAGGGAATGGGCATTGTCGAAGGGTCAGCACTGAGGGAGTGGGCACTGTCAGAGTGTCAGCGCTGAAGGAGTGCCGCACTGTCACAGGGTCAGCATTGAGGGAGTGGGCACTGTCGGATGGTCAGTGCTGAGGGAATGGGCATTGTCGGAGGGTCAGCACTGAGGGAGTGGGCACTGTCAGAGTGTCAGCGCTGAAGGAGTGCCGCACTGTCACAGGGTCAGCATTGAGGGAGTGGGCACTGTCGGAGGGTCAGTGCTGAGGGAGTGCCGCACTGTCGGAGGGTCAGCGCTGAGGGAGCGCCGCACTTTCGGATGGTCAGTGCTGAGGGAATGGGCATTGTCGGAGGGTCAGCACTGAGAGAGTGGGCACTGTCAGAGTGTCAGCGCTGAAGGACTGCCGCACTGTCACAGGGTCAGCATTGAGGGAGTGGGCACTGTCGGAGGGTCAGTGCTGAGGGAGTGCCGCACTGTCGGAGGGTCAGCGCTGAGGGAGTGCCGCACTGTCGGAGGGTCAGCGTTGAGGGAGTGCCGTACTGTCGGAGGGTCAGCGCTGAGGGTGTGCCGCACTGTGGGAGGGTCAGCGCTGAGGGAGTGGGCACTGTCCGAGTGTCAGTGCTGAGGGAGTGCCACACCGTCAGAGGGTAAGCGCTGAAGGAGTGCTGAACTGTCGGTGGGTCAGTGCTGAGGGAGTGGGCACTGTCAGAGGATCATCGCTGAGGGAGTGGGCACTATCGGAGGGTCAGCGCTGAGGGAGTGCTGCACTGTCGGAGGGGCAGCACTGAAAGAGTGCTGCACTGTCCGAGGGTCAGTGCTGAGGGAAGGCCGCACTGTCGGAGGGTCAGCACTGAGGGAGTGCCGCACTGTCCGAGTGTCAGTGTTGAGGGAGGGCCGCACTGTCAGAAGGTAAGCACTGAAGGAAAGCCGAACTGTCAGTGGGCCAGCCTGAGGGAGTGGGCACTGTCGGAGGGTCAGCGCTGAGGGAGTGGGCACTGTCGGAGGATCAACACTAAGGGAGTGCTGCACTGTCAGAGGGTCAGCGTGAATGGAGTGCTGCACTGTCGGAGGGTCAGCGCTGAGGGCACGCCGCACTGTCAGAGGGTCAGCACTGAGAGAATGGGCACTGTAGTAGGGTCAGCGCTGAGGGAGTGCCGCACTGTCGGAGGGTCAGTGCTGAGGGAGCGCGGCACTGTCGGAGGGTCAGCGCTGTGGGAGTGGGCATTGTCGGAGGGTCAGCGCTGTGGGAGTGGGCATTGTCGGAGGGTCAGCGCTGAGGGAGTAGGAACTGCCAGAGTGTCAGCGCTGAGGGAGTGCCGCACTGTCAGAGGGTCAGCGCTGAAGGAGTGCCGCACTGTCAGAGGGTCAGCATTGAGGGAGTGGGCACTGTCAGAGGGTCAGCGCTGAAGGAGTGGACACTGTCAGAGGGTCAGCGCTGAGGGAGTGCCACACTGTCGGAGAGTCAGCGCTGAGGGAGTGCCGCACTGTCAGAGGGTCAGTGCTGAGGGAGTGGGAAATGTCGGAGGGTCAACACTAAGGGAGTGCTGCACTGTCGGAGAGTCAGCTCTGAGGGAGTGGGCACTGTTGGAGGGTCAGCACTGAGGGAGTGGGCACTGTTGGAGGGTCAGCGCTGAGGGAGTGGGCACTGTCGGAGGGTCAGCGCTGAGGAAGTGTAGGAGGGTCAGCATTGAGGGAGTGCCACACTGTTGGAGGGTCAGCGCTGAGGGAGTGGGCACTGTCGGAGGGTCAGCACTGAGGAAGTGTAGGAGGGTCAGCATTGAGGGAGTGCCACACTGTCAGAGGGTCAGCGCTGAGGGAGTGCCGCACTGTCGGATGGTCAGCGCTGAGGGAGTGGGCACTGTCAGAGTGTCAGTGCTGAGGGAGTGCCGCACTGTCACAGGGTCAGCGTTGAGGGAGTGGGCACTGTCGGACGGTCAGCGCTGAGGGAGCGGGCACTGTCGGAGGGTCAGCGCTGAGGGAGTGCCGCACTGTCGGAGGGTCAGCGCTGAGGGAGTGCCGCAATGTGGGAGGGTCAGCGCTGAGGGAGTGCCGCAATGTGGGAGGGTCAGCGTTGAGGGAGTGCCACACTGTCAGAGGGTCAGCGCTGAGGGAGTGCCGCACTGTCGGAGGGTCAGCGCTGAGGGTGTGCCGCACTGTGGGAGGGTCAGCGCTGAGGGAGTGGGCACTGTCCGAGTGTCAGTGCTGAGGGAGTGCCGCACCGTCAGAGGGTAAGTGCTGAACTGTCGGTGGGTCAGTGCTGAGGGAGTGGGCACTGTCAGTGGATCATCGCTGAGGGAGTGGGCACTATCGGAGGGTCAGCGCTGAGCGAGCGGGCACTGTCGGAGGGTCAGTGCTGAGGGAGTGTTGCACTGTCGGAGGGTCAGCGCTGAGGGAATGCCGCACTTTCGGATGGTCAGTGCTGAGGGAGTGGGCACTGTCGGAGGGTCGGTGCTGAGGGAGCGCTGCACTGTCAGAGGGTCAGCGCTGAGGGAGTGGACACTGTCGGACGGTCAGCGCTGAGGCAGCGGGCACTGTCGGAGGGTCCGCACTGAGGGAGCAGACACTGTCGGAGGGTCAGTGCTGAGGGAGCGCCGCACTTTCGGATGGTCAGTGCTGAGGGAATGGGCATTGTCGGAGGGTCAGCACTGAGGGAGTGGGCACTGTCAGAGTGTCAGCGCTGAAGGAGTGCCGCACTGTCACAGGGTCAGCATTGAGGGAGTGGGCACTGTCGGAGGGTCAGTGCTGAGGGAGTGCCGCACTGTCGGAGGGTCAGCGCTGAGGGAGCGCCGCACTTTCGGATGGTCAGTGCTGAGGGAATGGGCATTGTCGGAGGGTCAGCACTGAGGGAGTGGGCACTGTCAGAGTGTCAGCGCTGAAGGACTGCCGCACTGTCACAGGGTCAGCATTGAGGGAGTGGGCACTGTCGGAGGGTCAGTGCTGAGGGAGTGCCGCACTGTCGGAGGGTCAGCGCTGAGGGAGTGTCGCACTGTCGGAGGGTCAGCGTTGAGGGAGTGCCGTACTGTTGGAGGGTCAGTGCTGAGGGAGGGCCGCACTGTCGGAGGGTCAGCACTGAGGGAGCAAACACTGTTGGAGGGTCAGTGCTGAGGGAGCGCGACACTGTCAGAGGGTCAGCGCTGAGGGAGTGGGCATTGTCGGAGGGTCAGCGCTGAGGGAATACGCACTGTCGGAGGATCAACACTAAGGGAGTGCTGCACTGTCAGAGGGTCAGCGCGAATGGAGTGCTGCACTGTCAGAGGGTCAGCGCTGAGGGCACGCCACACTGTCAGAGGGTCAGCACTGAGAGAGTGGGCACTGTAGTAGGGTCAGCGCTGAGGGAGTGCCGCACTGTCGGAGAGTCAGTGCTGAGGGAGCGCGGCACTGTCGGAGGGTCAGCGCTGAGGGAGTGGGCATTGTCGGAGGGTCCGCGCTGATGTATTGGGCACTGTCAGATGGTCAGCGATGAGGGAGTGCCACAATGTGGGAGTGTCAGCGCTGAGGGAGTGGGCACGGTTGGGGGGCCGGGGCTGAGGGTGTGCCACACTGTCGGAGTGTCAGTGCTGAGGGAGTGCCGCACTGTCGGAGGGTCAGCGCTGTGGGAGTGCCGCACTGTCGGAGGGTCAGCGCTGAGGGAGTGGGCACTGTCAGAGGGTCAGTGCTGAGGGAGTGGGCACTGTGGAAGGGTCAGCGCTGAGGGAGTGCCGAACTGTCGGAGGGTCAGCGCTGAGGGAGTGCCGCACTGTCGGAGGGTCAGCGCTGAGGGAGTGCCGCACTGTCGGAGGGTCAGTGCTGAGGGAGTGGGCATTGTTGGAGGGTCAGTGCTGAGGGAGTGGACACTGTCGGAGGGTCAGTGCTGCGGGAGTGCCGCACTGTCAGAGGGTCAGCATTGAGGGAGTGGGCACTGTCGGAGGGTCAGCGCTGAAGGAGTGGACACTGTCAGAGGGTCAGCGCTGAGGGAGTGCCGCACTGTCGGAGGGTCTGCGCTGATGGAGTGCCGCACTGTCGGAGGGTCATTGCTGAGGGAGTGCCGCACTGTCGGAGGGTCAGCGCTGAGGGAATGCCGCACTGTCGGAGGGTCAGCGCTGAGGGAGTGGGCACTGTCGGAGGGTCAGCGCTGAGGGAGCGGGCACTGTCGGTGGGTCAGTTCTGAGGGAGTGCTGCACTGTCGGAGGGTCAGTGCTGAGGGAGTGGGCATTGTTGGAGGGTCAGTGCTGAGGGAGTGGACACTGTCGGAGGGTCAGTGCTGAGGGAGTGCCGCACTGTCAGAGGGTCAGCATTGAGGGAGTGGGCACTGTCGGAGGGTCAGCGCTGAAGGAGTGGACACTGTCAGAGGGTCAGCGCTGAGGGAGTGCCGCACTGTCGGAGGGTCTGCGCTGATGGAGTGCCGCACTGTCGGAGGGTCATTGCTGAGGGAGTGCCGCACTGTCGGAGGGTCAGCGCTGAGGGAATGCCGCACTGTCGGAGGGTCAGCGCTGAGGGAGTGGGCACTGTCGGACGGTCAGCGCTGAGGGAGCGGGCACTGTCGGAGGGTCAGCGCTGAGGGAGTGCCGCACTGTCGGAGGGTCAGCGCTGAGGGAGTGCCGCAATGTGGGAGGGTCAGCGCTGAGGGAGTGCCGCAATGTGGGAGGGTCAGTGTTGAGGGAGTGCCGCACTGTCAGAGGGTCAGCGCTGAGGGTGTGCCGCACTGTGGGAGGGTCAGCGCTGAGGGAGTGGGCACTGTCCGAGTGTCAGTGCTGAGGGAGTGCCGCACCGTCAGAGGGTAAGTGCTGAACTGTCGGTGGGTCAGTGCTGAGGGAGTGGGCACTGTCAGTGGATCATCGCTGAGGGAGTGGGCACTATCGGAGGGTCAGCGCTGAGGGAGTGCCGCACTGTCGGAGGGTCAGCGCTGCAGGAGTGCCGCGTTGTTGGAGGGTCAGCACTGAAAGAGTGCTGCACTGTCCGAGGGTCAGTGCTGAGGGAGAGCCGCACTGTTGGAGGGTCAGCACTGAGGGAGCAAACACTGTTGGAGGGTCAGTGCTGAGGGAGCGCGACACTGTCAGAGGGTCAGCGCTGAGGGAGTGGGCATTGTCGGAGGGTCAGCGCTGAGGGAATGGGCACTGTCGGAGGATCAACACTAAGGGAGTGCTGCACTGTCAGAGGGTCAGCGCGAATGGAGTGCTGCACTGTCAGAGGGTCAGCGCTGAGGGCACGCCACACTGTCAGAGGGTCAGCACTGAGAGAGTGGGCACTGTAGTAGGGTCAGCGCTGAGGGAGTGCCGCACTGTCGGAGGGTCAGTGCTGAGGGAGCGCGGCACTGTCGGAGGGTCAGCGCTGAGGGAGTGGGCATTGTCGGAGGGTCCGCGCTGATGTATTGGGCACTGTCAGATGGTCAGCGCTGAGGGAGTGCCGCACTGTCAGAGGGTCAGCGCTGAGGGAGTGCCACAATGTGGGAGTGTCAGCGCTGAGGGAGTGGGCACGGTTGGGGGGCCGGGGCTGAGGGAGTGCCACACTGTCGGAGTGTCAGTGCTGAGGGAGTGCCGCACTGTCGGAGGGTCAGCGCTGTGGGAGTGCCGCACTGTCGGAGGGTCAGCGCTGAGGGAGTGGGCACTGTCAGAGGGTCAGTGCTGAGGGAGTGGGCACTGTGGAAGGGTCAGCGCTGAGGGAGTGCCGAACTGTCGGAGGGTCAGCGCTGAGGGAGTGCCGCACTGTCGGAGGGTCAGCGCTGAGGGAGTGCCGCACTGTCGGAGGGTCAGTGCTGAGGGAGTGCGGCAGTGTCGGAGGGTCAGTGCTGTGGGAGTGGGCATTGTTGGAGGGTCAGTGCTGAGGGAGTGGACACTGTCGGAGGGTCAGTGCTGAGGGAGTGCCGCACTGTCAGAGGGTCAGCATTGAGGGAGTGGGCACTGTCGGAGGGTCAGCGCTGAAGGAGTGGACACTGTCAGAGGGTCAGCGCTGAGGGTATGCCGCACTTTCGGATGGTCAGTGCTGAGGGAGTGGGCACTGTCGGAGGGTCAGTGCTGAGGGAGTGCCACACTGTCGGAGAGTCAGCGCTGAGGGAGTGGGAACAGTCGGAGGGTCAACACTAAGGGAGTGCTGCACTGTCGGAGAGTCAGCGCTGAGGGAGTGGGCACTGTTGGAGGGTCAGCGCTGAGGGAGCGGGCACTGTCGGAGGGTCAGCGCTGAGGGAGTGCCACACTGTTGGAGGGTCAGCGCTGAGGGAGTGGGCACCGTGGAAGGGTCAGTGCTGAGGGAGTGCCGCACTGTCGGAGGGTCAGCACTGAGGCAGTGGGCACCGTGGAAGGGTCAGCGCTGAGGGAGTGCCGCACTGTCGGAGGGTCAGCACTGTGGGAGTGCCACACTGTCGGAGGATCATCGCAGAGGGAGTGCTGCACTGTCAGAGGGTCAGCGCTAATGGAGTGCTGCACTGTCGGAGAGTCAGTGCTGAGGGAGTGGGCACTGTCAGAGGGTCATCGCTGAGAGAGTGGGCACTATCGGAGGGTCATCGCTGAGGGAGTGCCGCACTGTCGGAGAGTCAGTGCTGAGGGAGCGCCGCACTGTCGGAGGGTCAATGATGAGGGAGTGCCGCACTGTTGGAGGTTCAGCGCTGAGGGTGTGCCGCACTGTGACAGGGTCAGCGGTGAGGGAGTGGGCACTGTCGGAGGGTCAGCGCTGAGCGAGCGGGCACTGTCGGAGGGTCAGTGCTGAGGGAGTGTTGCACTGTCGGAGGGTCAGCGCTGAGGGAATGCCGCACTTTCGGATGGTCAGTGCTGAGGGAGTGGGCACTGTCGGAGGGTCAGTGCTGAGGGAGCGCTGCACTGTCAGAGGGTCAGCGCTGAGGGAGTGGACACTGTCGGACGGTCAGCGCTGAGGCAGCGGGCACTGTCGGAGGGTCCGCACTGAGGGAGCAGACACTGTCGGAGGGTCAGTGCTGAGGGAGCGCCGCACTTTCGGATGGTCAGTGCTGAGGGAATGGGCATTGTCGAAGGGTCAGCACTGAGGGAGTGGGCACTGTCAGAGTGTCAGCGCTGAAGGAGTGCCGCACTGTCACAGGGTCAGCATTGAGGGAGTGGGCACTGTCGGATGGTCAGTGCTGAGGGAATGGGCATTGTCGGAGGGTCAGCACTGAGGGAGTGGGCACTGTCAGAGTGTCAGCGCTGAAGGAGTGCCGCACTGTCACAGGGTCAGCATTGAGGGAGTGGGCACTGTCGGAGGGTCAGTGCTGAGGGAGTGCCGCACTGTCGGAGGGTCAGCGCTGAGGGAGCGCCGCACTTTCGGATGGTCAGTGCTGAGGGAATGGGCATTGTCGGAGGGTCAGCACTGAGAGAGTGGGCACTGTCAGAGTGTCAGCGCTGAAGGACTGCCGCACTGTCACAGGGTCAGCATTGAGGGAGTGGGCACTGTCGGAGGGTCAGTGCTGAGGGAGTGCCGCACTGTCGGAGGGTCAGCGCTGAGGGAGTGCCGCACTGTCGGAGGGTCAGCGTTGAGGGAGTGCCGTACTGTCGGAGGGTCAGCGCTGAGGGTGTGCCGCACTGTGGGAGGGTCAGCGCTGAGGGAGTGGGCACTGTCCGAGTGTCAGTGCTGAGGGAGTGCCACACCGTCAGAGGGTAAGCGCTGAAGGAGTGCTGAACTGTCGGTGGGTCAGTGCTGAGGGAGTGGGCACTATCGGAGGGTCAGCGCTGAGCGAGCGGGCACTGTCGGAGGGTCAGTGCTGAGGGAGTGTTGCACTGTCGGAGGGTCAGCGCTGAGGGAATGCCGCACTTTCGGATGGTCAGTGCTGAGGGAAGGCCGCACTGTCGGAGGGTCAGCACTGAGGGAGTGCCGCACTGTCCGAGTGTCAGTGTTGAGGGAGGGCCGCACTGTCAGAAGGTAAGCACTGAAGGAAAGCCGAACTGTCAGTGGGCCAGCCTGAGGGAGTGGGCACTGTCGGAGGGTCAGCGCTGAGGGAGTGGGCACTGTCGGAGGATCAACACTAAGGGAGTGCTGCACTGTCAGAGGGTCAGCGTGAATGGAGTGCTGCACTGTCGGAGGGTCAGCGCTGAGGGCACGCCGCACTGTCAGAGGGTCAGCACTGAGAGAATGGGCACTGTAGTAGGGTCAGCGCTGAGGGAGTGCCGCACTGTCGGAGGGTCAGTGCTGAGGGAGCGCGGCACTGTCGGAGGGTCAGCGCTGTGGGAGTGGGCATTGTCGGAGGGTCAGCGCTGTGGGAGTGGGCATTGTCGGAGGGTCAGCGCTGAGGGAGTAGGAACTGCCAGAGTGTCAGCGCTGAGGGAGTGCCGCACTGTCAGAGGGTCAGCGCTGAAGGAGTGCCGCACTGTCAGAGGGTCAGCATTGAGGGAGTGGGCACTGTCAGAGGGTCAGCGCTGAAGGAGTGGACACTGTCAGAGGGTCAGCGCTGAGGGAGTGCCACACTGTCGGAGAGTCAGCGCTGAGGGAGTGCCGCACTGTCAGAGGGTCAGTGCTGAGGGAGTGGGAAATGTCGGAGGGTCAACACTAAGGGAGTGCTGCACTGTCGGAGAGTCAGCTCTGAGGGAGTGGGCACTGTTGGAGGGTCAGCACTGAGGGAGTGGGCACTGTTGGAGGGTCAGCGCTGAGGGAGTGGGCACTGTCGGAGGGTCAGCGCTGAGGAAGTGTAGGAGGGTCAGCATTGAGGGAGTGCCACACTGTTGGAGGGTCAGCGCTGAGGGAGTGGGCACTGTCGGAGGGTCAGCACTGAGGAAGTGTAGGAGGGTCAGCATTGAGGGAGTGCCACACTGTCAGAGGGTCAGCGCTGAGGGAGTGCCGCACTGTCGGATGGTCAGCGCTGAGGGAGTGGGCACTGTCAGAGTGTCAGTGCTGAGGGAGTGCCGCACTGTCACAGGGTCAGCGTTGAGGGAGTGGGCACTGTCGGACGGTCAGCGCTGAGGGAGCGGGCACTGTCGGAGGGTCAGCGCTGAGGGAGTGCCGCACTGTCGGAGGGTCAGCGCTGAGGGAGTGCCGCAATGTGGGAGGGTCAGCGCTGAGGGAGTGCCGCAATGTGGGAGGGTCAGCGTTGAGGGAGTGCCACACTGTCAGAGGGTCAGCGCTGAGGGAGTGCCGCACTGTCGGAGGGTCAGCGCTGAGGGTGTGCCGCACTGTGGGAGGGTCAGCGCTGAGGGAGTGGGCACTGTCCGAGTGTCAGTGCTGAGGGAGTGCCGCACCGTCAGAGGGTAAGTGCTGAACTGTCGGTGGGTCAGTGCTGAGGGAGTGGGCACTGTCAGTGGATCATCGCTGAGGGAGTGGGCACTATCGGAGGGTCAGCGCTGAGCGAGCGGGCACTGTCGGAGGGTCAGTGCTGAGGGAGTGTTGCACTGTCGGAGGGTCAGCGCTGAGGGAATGCCGCACTTTCGGATGGTCAGTGCTGAGGGAGTGGGCACTGTCGGAGGGTCGGTGCTGAGGGAGCGCTGCACTGTCAGAGGGTCAGCGCTGAGGGAGTGGACACTGTCGGACGGTCAGCGCTGAGGCAGCGGGCACTGTCGGAGGGTCCGCACTGAGGGAGCAGACACTGTCGGAGGGTCAGTGCTGAGGGAGCGCCGCACTTTCGGATGGTCAGTGCTGAGGGAATGGGCATTGTCGGAGGGTCAGCACTGAGGGAGTGGGCACTGTCAGAGTGTCAGCGCTGAAGGAGTGCCGCACTGTCACAGGGTCAGCATTGAGGGAGTGGGCACTGTCGGAGGGTCAGTGCTGAGGGAGTGCCGCACTGTCGGAGGGTCAGCGCTGAGGGAGCGCCGCACTTTCGGATGGTCAGTGCTGAGGGAATGGGCATTGTCGGAGGGTCAGCACTGAGAGAGTGGGCACTGTCAGAGTGTCAGCGCTGAAGGACTGCCGCACTGTCACAGGGTCAGCACTGAGGGAGTGGGCACTGTCAGAGTGTCAGCGCTGAAGGAGTGCCGCACTGTCACAGGGTCAGCATTGAGGGAGTGGGCACTGTCGGAGGGTCAGTGCTGAGGGAGTGCCGCACTGTCGGAGGGTCAGCGCTGAGGGAGCGCCGCACTTTCGGATGGTCAGTGCTGAGGGAATGGGCATTGTCGGAGGGTCAGCACTGAGGGAGTGGGCACTGTCAGAGTGTCAGCGCTGAAGGACTGCCGCACTGTCACAGGGTCAGCATTGAGGGAGTGGGCACTGTCGGAGGGTCAGTGCTGAGGGAGTGCCGCACTGTCGGAGGGTCAGCGCTGAGGGAGTGCCGCACTGTCGGAGGGTCAGCGTTGAGGGAGTGCCGTACTGTTGGAGGGTCAGTGCTGAGGGAGGGCCGCACTGTCGGAGGGTCAGCACTGAGGGAGCAAACACTGTTGGAGGGTCAGTGCTGAGGGAGCGCGACACTGTCAGAGGGTCAGCGCTGAGGGAGTGGGCATTGTCGGAGGGTCAGCGCTGAGGGAATACGCACTGTCGGAGGATCAACACTAAGGGAGTGCTGCACTGTCAGAGGGTCAGCGCGAATGGAGTGCTGCACTGTCAGAGGGTCAGCGCTGAGGGCACGCCACACTGTCAGAGGGTCAGCACTGAGAGAGTGGGCACTGTAGTAGGGTCAGCGCTGAGGGAGTGCCGCACTGTCGGAGAGTCAGTGCTGAGGGAGCGCGGCACTGTCGGAGGGTCAGCGCTGAGGGAGTGGGCATTGTCGGAGGGTCCGCGCTGATGTATTGGGCACTGTCAGATGGTCAGCGATGAGGGAGTGCCACAATGTGGGAGTGTCAGCGCTGAGGGAGTGGGCACGGTTGGGGGGCCGGGGCTGAGGGTGTGCCACACTGTCGGAGTGTCAGTGCTGAGGGAGTGCCGCACTGTCGGAGGGTCAGCGCTGTGGGAGTGCCGCACTGTCGGAGGGTCAGCGCTGAGGGAGTGGGCACTGTCAGAGGGTCAGTGCTGAGGGAGTGGGCACTGTGGAAGGGTCAGCGCTGAGGGAGTGCCGAACTGTCGGAGGGTCAGCGCTGAGGGAGTGCCGCACTGTCGGAGGGTCAGCGCTGAGGGAGTGGGCATTGTCGGAGGGTCCGCGCTGATGTATTGGGCACTGTCAGATGGTCAGCGATGAGGGAGTGCCACAATGTGGGAGTGTCAGCGCTGAGGGAGTGGGCACGGTTGGGGGGCCGGGGCTGAGGGAGTGCCGCACTGTCGGAGGGTCAGTGCTGAGGGAGTGCCGCACTGTCGGAGGGTCAGTGCTGAGGGAGTGGGCATTGTTGGAGGGTCAGTGCTGAGGGAGTGGACACTGTCGGAGGGTCAGTGCTGAGGGAGTGCCGCACTGTCAGAGGGTCAGCATTGAGGGAGTGGGCACTGTCGGAGGGTCAGCGCTGAAGGAGTGGACACTGTCAGAGGGTCAGCGCTGAGGGAGTGCCGCACTGTCGGAGGGTCTGCGCTGATGGAGTGCCGCACTGTCGAAGGGTCATTGCTGAGGGAGTGCCGCACTGTCGGAGGGTCAGCGCTGAGGGAATGCCGCACTGTCGGAGGGTCAGCGCTGAGGGAGTGGGCACTGTCGGAGGGTCAGCGCTGAGGGAGCGGGCACTGTCGGTGGGTCAGTTCTGAGGGAGTGCTGCACTGTCGGAGGGTCAGCGCTGAGGGAATGCCGCACTGTCGGAGGGTCAGCATTGAGGGAGTGCCACACTGTTGGAGGGTCAGCGCTGAGGAAGTGTAGGAGGGTCAGCGTTGAGGGAGTGCCACACTGTCAGAGGGTCAGCGCTGAGGGAGTGCCACACTGTCGGAGGGTCAGTGCTGAGAGAGTGCCGCCCTCATGAGAGAGGGAAGAATGAAGGGGGGCAAGGGGAGGGAGAGGAGAAAGAGTGGGGCTTAGGGAATGGGTTGGAACGGGCTGAGGCTGAGACAGGGCCAGAGTCAGAGCCGAATGTCGCTTCAGCCTGTGGCCGTCAGGAGGCGCTGGCGGGTGACGGCTGGACTCCCCCCTCCCTTCCCCTCCCTTCCCCTCCCCTCCCCTCCCCTCCCCTCCCCTCCCTCGGAAACTGAGGGAACGAGAGAGAAAAAGCAAAGAAAGGCGGAAACAGGAAAACCCCGGCTCGGTCTGAACCGAGAGCGGCTTCGCTGGAGCCGGAAGCAGCGGCGGGGCTGAGCCTGAGCCTGAGCCCGGGGAAGGGCGCTCGGGACGGGGCGGATACTGGCCCCGGTCCCGCCTGAGGAGGAGGAGGAGGAGGAGGCGGCAACGGGCGGGATACGGCCTGAAGTCCCGGGACACACGGAGCCAGGAGCCGGAGCTGGTGAGAAATTGCGCTCCTCGCTACAATGTTGCCGTTTAGTTGCGAGTCGCGGCGCTAGTTTCCGGAAAAAGAAACAAAGTATCGGAGCGCCGCGCCCCCGGGAGCCGCCAGCACCAGCTCCCTGTCCCCCCCCCCCTCTCTCTCTCTCTCTCTCTCTCCCCCTCTCCCCCTCTCCCCCTCCCCCTCCCCCCCCCGGGGGAGGGGGACCAGGAGCCGCCAGCTGCCCCCATCCCCGGGGGGGGGAGCCGCCGCCGCCGCACGCTCGAGCCCCCGGAGCCCGGAGCCCGGAGCCCGGCCCGAATGTAAGCTCGCGCTCGCCTCTCGCCGAAATCTCTCTCTCTCCCCCCGGGTGGGGAATGTCCTGGGACCGGGGGCAGCAACTACCCCCCGGGGAGGGGGACTGTGTCTCTCACCCCCCCCCCCCCCCCCCCTCCGATCGATGCTTCCGATTTTCACTGAATAGGATCCCCATCCCGGGGATGGGGGGCATTAACCCTCATCGTCAGAATCTCCAGCTCCCCTTCGGCCCCGGGACACCCACCCCCCCCCCATACTCCCTACCCCCTACCCCCATCTCCATCCTTCGTCCAGCCTCAAATCACCCTCCCTCACCAGATCATCAACCCTTTTTCCCTCAATCATCCCTTTCCCCGTCACCCATCCCAATCACCCCGTATTCAATCCCCTAGATAACCCCCCCCCCCCGATCACTCCCTCTTCGCCCCCTCTTCAGCCCCCCCAATCAGCCCCCGATCATCCCCTCTTCACTCCCCCAGATCATCCCCTCTTCACTCCCCCAGATCATCCCCTCTTCACTCCCCCAGATCATCCCCTCTTCACTCCCCCAGATCATCCCCTCTTCACTCCCCCCGATCATTACCTCTTCACTCCCCCAGATCATCCCCTCTTCACTCCCCCAGATCATCCCCTCTTCACTCCCCCAGATCATCCCCTCTTCACTCCCCCAGATCATCCCCTCTTCACTCCCCCAGATCATCCCCTCTTCACTCCCCCAGATCATCCCCTCTTCACGTCCCCGATCATCCCCTCTTCACTCCCCCGATCATCCCCTCTTCACCCCCCCCAGATCACCCCCTCTTCAACCCCCCAGATCACCCCCTCTTCAACCCCCCTCTTCGCCCCCCCAGATCACCCCCTCTTCGCCCCCCCAGATCACCCCCTCTTCGCCCCCCCAGATCACCCCCTCTTCGCCCCCCCGATCATTCCCTCTTCGCCCCCCCATCATTCCCTCTTCACCCCCCCATCATTCCCTCTTCAACCCCCCCCGATCATTCCCTCTTCACCCCCTCTTCACGTCCCCGATCATCCCCTCTTCACGTCCCCGATCATCCCCTCTTCACGTCCCCGATCATCCCCTCTTCACTCCCCCCGATCATCCCCTCTTCACTCCCCCCGATCATCCCCTCTTCACTCCCCCCGATCATCCCCTCTTCACTCCCCCCGATCATCCCCTCTTCACCCCCCCAGATCATCCCCTCTTCACCCCCCCAGATCACCCCCTCTTCACCCCCCCCAGATCACCCCCTCTTCACCCCCCCAGATCACCCCCTCTTCACCCCCCCAGATCACCCCCTCTTCACCCCCCCAGATCACCCCCTCTTCACCCCCCCAGATCACCCCCTCTTCACCCCCCCAGATCACCCCCTCTTCACCCCCCCAGATCACCCCCTCTTCACCCCCCCAGATCACCCCCTCTTCACCCCCCCAGATCACCCCCTCTTCACTCCCCCAGATCACCCCCTCTTCACTCCCCCAGATCACCCCCTCTTCACTCCCCCAGATCACCCCCTCTTCACTCCCCCAGATCACCCCCTCTTCACTCCCCCAGATCATTCCCTCTTCACCCCTCCAGATCACCCCCTCTTCAACCTCCCCGATCATTCCCTCTTCAACCCCCCCCAGATCATTACCTCTTCACCCCCCCCAGATCATTACCTCTTCACCCCCCCCAGATCATTCCCTCTTCACCCCCCCCAGATCATTCCCTCTTCACCCCCCCCAGATCACCCCCTCTTCAACCTCCCCGATCATCCCCTCTTCACCCCCCCAGATCACACCCTGATCACCCCATCTTCATCCCCCCATTCATCCCCTTTCCCCTATCCTGATCACCCTCCTCTTCACCCCACCCTCTTTTACTCCCATGATCACAGCCTCCCCAATCACACCCACTCTCAATCACCCACTGCCCTGACCCTCTACCCCAATCACCCCTCCCCAATCAGCCGACCCTGCCCCCCAAATCACCCCGCCCCTCCCCAATCACCCCCTTATCACCCCTTCTCCCTTTGCCTTTCACCTACCCTCCAACCCTGTCCCACTCCCCGCCCCCCACTAACTGCTGCTGAAAGCTGAGTATAGTCACTATCTCAGTGCCAGGGATCTGAGTTCGATTCCAGTCTCGGGCGACCATCTGTGTGGAGTTTGCATGTTCTCCCCGTGTCTGCGTGGGTTTCCTCCGGGTGCTCCGGTTTCCTCCCACAGTCCCAAGATGTGCAGGTCAGGTGAATTGGTCATGCTAAATTGCCTGTAGAGTTAGGTACATTAGTTAGGGGGAATAGGTCTGGGTGGGTTACTCTTCGGAGGGCCGGTGTGGACTAGTTGGGCCAAAGGACCTGTTTCACACTGTAGGGAATCTAATCTAATCTAATCAGCAAAGTGTCTCAAACTGTAACCTGGTCATCTCAACTCCTGTGATTTGGTTTAACTGTTGACCAGGACACTGTGAGAATCCCCTGTTCTTAAGGGACCCTCTACATTTATCTTGTGAAAGGTCCAGCAAGCCTTGAGCTGAGAATCCATTTGGAGAAGGATATTTCCAACTCTCCAGCTGCTGACCCTACCTAATTGCCTGCAGCACTTGAGTTTGAATTTCGTTAATTTCTTGACTGGTGTCTTTGTAGAAAAATATAAAAGTAACCAATGTGTTACAACTCTCAAGACAGTGCATCAATTAAATAAGTTAACTACCTTGATCTCAAATTATGTTCAAACCTTGACTAAAAGACAACAAAGATTAACTCATTGCTGTCTGACGTATCTATTGCTGAAAAATGTGTTGCTGGAAAAACGCAGCAGGTCAGGCAGCATCCAAGGAGCAGGAGAATCGACATTTCGGGCATAAGCCCTTCTTCAGGAATGAGGAGGGTGTGCCAAGCAGGCTAAGATAAAAGGTAGGGAGGAGGGACTTGGGGGAGGGGCGTTGGGGATACGATAGTTGGAAAGAGGTCAAGGTGGGGGTGATAGGCCGGAGAGGGGGTGGGAGCGGAGAGGTCGGGAAGCAGATTGCAGGTCAAGAAGGCGATGCTGAGTCTGAGGGTTGGGACTGAGAAAAGGTGGGGGGAGGGGAAATGAGGAAGGTGGAGAGATCTGCATTCATCCCTTGTGGTTGGAGGGTTCCTAGGTGGAAGATGAGGCGCTCTTCCTCCAGGCGTCATGTTGCCATGGTCTGGCGATGGAGGAGGCCAAGGACCTGCATGTCCTTGGCGGAGTGGGAGGGGGAGTTAAAGTGTTGAGCCACGGGGTGGTTGGGTTGGTTGGTGCGGGTGTCCTAGAGGTGTTCTCTGAAACGTTCCGCAAGTAGGCAGCCTGTCTCCCCAATGTATAAGAGGCCACATCGGGTGCAGCGGATGCAGTAAATGATGTGTGTGGAGGTGCAGGTGAATTTGTGACGGATATGGAAGGATCCCTTGGGCCTTGGAGGGAAGTGAGGGGGGAGCTGTGGGCGCAAGTTTTGCATTTCTTGCGGTTACAGGGGAAGATGCCGGGAGTGGAGGTTGGGTTGGTGGACCTGACGAGGAAGTCGTGGAGGGAGTGGTCTTTCTGGAATGCTGATAGGGGAGGGGAGGGAAATATATCCCTGGTGGTGGGGTCTGTTTGGAGGTGGCAGAAATGACGACGGATGATATGATGTATCTGGAGGTTGGTGGGGTGGTAGGTGAGGACCAGTGGGGTTCTGTCCTGGTGGCGATTGGAGGGGCGGGAAGTGGAGGAGATGCAGTGGAGAGCATCGTCAACCACGTCTGAGGGGAAATTGCGGTCTTTGAAAAGTATTTATTGTCTTCGATATGAGAAATTGGTGTAAAATGCATTTCTGTTTAAAAACTGTAATGTCCTGTTTGCAAATCCTTTCTGTGGTCAAAAGAGACATGGCAGAGGATGGGCTGGAGTCTGAATGGATACAGACTGATGCTCCAGATGCTGGTCAAGCATGAGCTTGATCTTCAAACCTGTAGGATACTCTCTCCGAATGATCTGTGACCTATTGGACAGTACCTCTTATTGCTTCGCATCTGAGGGTATGTCACTGAACTGATGGCGGTGGGGGAGGTTATTTCCATATTTTTCACATCCTCCCCCATATAGCAGCTTGAACCAGGAAGTTGTGACTGAAGCTTAGTCATGTGGGACTGCTGTGAAATTGGAAGGAGTTCATTGAGGAACTGGGCCAGCAAGGCTTTTGATTTCTACCATGTCCCCTTTCCAACCTTGGGTTATGTTTGCAGAGAAATTATTTTAAAGATGTTCTTTTTCAGGAAGTTGTGTTTATATCCCACCGTTAACAAAGCATCATGACCAGGGCTGAAATGTACTGGAGACATAGATATGGAGAGAAAGCAGGAGGTCACAGCACTGACCAAAGGTTTGATTAAACAAGTGGGTTTTAAGAAGGGTCTTAAAGGATAAGAGGCAACGTGGAGAGTTTTGGAGGGGGGGATCCCAGTGTTTGACACAGAGTATAGCCACCATTGAAGGGGGCTGCAGGAAGCTGCAAAAGGTCAAAGGGAGGGGAGGAGAGCTCAGGGCAAACTGTGGACCCCAACAAAGCTGGAATCAATGGGAATTATGGGCAAACTCTCTGCTGGTTGGAGGCATACCTGACACATAGAAAGATGGTTGCGATTATTGGAGGTCAGTCACCTCCACTCAAGGACATATCTGCAGGAGTTCCTCAGGGTCGTGCCCTCGGTCCAACCACCTTCAGCTGCTTCATCAATGACCTTCCCTCCATCAGAAGTCAGAAGAGGGAACTGATGGTTGCACAGTGTTTGGCGTAATTCATGACTTGTCAGATACTGAAACAGTCCAGGTCCAAATGTAACAAGATCTGGACAGTGTCCAGGCTTGGGTTGAAAAGTGGTAAATAAAAAGTTACAAGTGCCAGGCAATGACGAAATTGGGAACAGGGTATTGAGTTGGATGATCAGCCACATTTGTATTGAATGGTGGAGCAGCTTGAAGGAATTGAATGTTCTCGTCCTGTTCCTATTTACATTATTCCTACCTCCAGCAAAAGAGAGCCTAGCCATGTTGTCTTGACATTCAATCACTGAATCCCCCACTGTCAACATTCTGGGAATTACCATTGACCAGAAACTGAACTGAACTCACTGTGTAAACACAGTAGCGTCCAATGTAGGTCAGATTCACCCTCTACGAGGCACAAGTCAGGGATGTGATGGAATATTCCCCACTTGCCTGGATGGGTGCAGCTCCAACAACATTCAAGAAGCTTGACACCGTCCAGGACAAAGCATCCCACTTGATTGGCACCACATCACCATCTTCAATATTCACCCCCTTCACCCCCAACTGTACAGTGAGCACAGTGTGTAACATCTGCAGTAATATCCCTAAAGTTCTTTTGACAGTATCTTCCAAACCCAAAACTAGAGGGACAACAGCAGCAGATACACGGGAACAGCAGGCCCTGCAAGTTCCCCTCCAAGCCACTCACCATCCTGGATTAGTGGTGCTGGAAGAGCACAGCAGTTCAGGCAACATCCAAGGAGCTTCGAAATCGACGTTTTGGGCAAAAGCCCTTCATCAGGAATAAAGGCAGTGAGCCTGAAGCATGGAGAGATAAGCTAGAGGAGGGTGGGGGTGGGGAGAAAGTAGCATAGAGTACAATGGGTAAGTGGGGGAGGGGATGAAGGTGATAGGTCAAGGAGGAGAGGGTGGAGTGGATAGGTGGAAAAGAAGATAGGCAGGTCGGACAAGTC
Source organism: Chiloscyllium punctatum (assembly GCF_047496795.1). NCBI lineage: Eukaryota > Metazoa > Chordata > Chondrichthyes > Orectolobiformes > Hemiscylliidae > Chiloscyllium > Chiloscyllium punctatum. The sequence goes on along the minus strand of NC_092762.1, from coordinate 87,858,157 downwards.
CGGACAAGTCATGGGGACAGTTACTGAGCTGGAAGTTTAGAACTAGGGTGGGGTGGGGGAAGGGGAAATGAGGAAACTGTTGAAGTCTACATTGATGCCCTGGGGTTGAAGTGTTCCGAGGCAGAAGATGAGGCGTTCTTCCTCCAGGCGTCTGGTGGTGAGGGAGCGGCGGTGAAGGAGGCCCAGGACCTCCATGTCCTCGGCAGAGTGGGAGGGGGAGTTGAAATGTTGGGCCACAGGGCGGTGTGGTTGATTGGTGCGGGTGTCTCGGAGATGTTCCCTAAAGCGCTCTGCTAGGAGGCGCCCAGTCTCCCCAATGTAGAGGAGACCGCTTCGGGAGCAACGGATACAATAAATGATATTAGTGGATGTGCAAGTAAAACTTTCATGGATGTGGAAGGCTCCTTTAGGGCCTTGGATAGAGGTGAGGAAGGAGGTGTGGGCACAGGTTTTACATTTCCTGCGGTGGCAGGGGAAAGTGCCAGAATGGGAGGGTGGGTCGTAGTGGGGTGTGGACCTGACCAGGTAGTCACGGAGGGAACAGTCTTTGCGGAAGGCAGAAAGGGATGGGGAGGGAAATATATCCCTGGTAGTGGGATCTGTTTGGAGGTGGCGGAAATGTCGGCGGATGATTTGGTTGATGCAAAGGTTTGTAGGGTGGAAGGTGAGCACCAGGGGGGTTCTGTCCTTGTTACGGTTGGAGGGGTGGGGTCTGAGGGCGGAGGTGCGGGATGTGGACGAGATGCGTTGGAGGGCATCTTTAACCATGTGGGAAGGGAATTTGTGGTCTCTAACCACAGAACACACCAGATGGCCTCCTTCTTTAGAGACCGCGAATTCCCTTCCCACGTGGTTAAAGATGCCCTCCAACGCATCTCGTCCACATCCCGCACCTCCGCCCTCAGACCCAACCCCTCCAACAGTTTCCTCATTTCCCCTTCCCCCACCTCACCCTAGTTCTAAACTTCCAGCTCAGTTACTGTCTCCTTGACTTGTCCGACCAGCCTATCTTCTTTTCCACCTATCCACTCCACCCTCCCCTCCCTGACCTATCACCTTCATCTCCTCCCCCACTCACCCATTGTACTCTATGCTACTTTCTCCCCACCCCCACCCTCCTCTAGTTTATCTCTCCACGCTTCAGGCTCACTGCCTTTATTCCTGATGAAGGGCTTTTGCCCGAAACGTCGATTTCGAAGCTACTTGGATGCTGCCTGAACTGCTGTGCTCTTCCAGCACCACTAATCTGGTTTCCAGCATCTGCAGTCATTGTTTTTACCTCACTCACCATCCTGACTTGGACATATATCGCTATTCCTTCAGTGTCACTAGAACAAATCCTGGAATTCCCTCCCTAACAACATGGTGGGTCTACATACAGCATGTGGACTCAGTGGTTTATGAAGGCAGCTTACATTACTCTCTCAAGGGGAATTAGAGCTGGAAATAAATGCTGGGTCTAGCCAGCAACACCCGACCAAGAAATAAACAAAGTAATACACCTGGAGGAGGGACAGGAAAGAGCTATTGAGGGATTAAGGGTAGAGATAGGTGATAAGGAAGACACTTTCTCCATTATTGGAGATATCAGTAACCAGTTGATAGAGATTTAAAGTAAGAAGAGGTGGAAGGCTAAGAGAGAGTTGAGGAAAAGTGTTTTCACGTAGGGGCTGGTGTAAGCCTGTGATCCTCTCCTTGGAAAGCTGGTTGAGTCTGAATCTATTGTATCGTTGAAATGGGTTTTGATGTTCACTGATGATGATGCCTCTCAGCCTTTGGGCCAGAAGTTGGAACATGGGATGAACAGAGTCAGTTCTTTAACGTGTGTGTGGGCAATAAGTAACTGAGTGGCCTTATTCAGTGCTGTAAATGTCCGAGTCCATGATAAAAGTGCAATGATGGGAATTCAGCCATGGCTGATGAAGCCAGTATAATTCTGAAAATACAGTGTCGTGGAATCAGTAGCAAGCTGGGACAGGTACAGCAAGGTATACAATGAGCTGCAATTAATGGAAGGAGATCAGAAGAGCATTTGAAGAAGTTGAATTTGGAGGTGACAGTTGATGTGTGGAGGTTGCAGTAGGTGTTCTTAATAATCAGGGCACGATTGTCGTTTTTGGTCACAGTCAGCCTGACCATGATCCGGTCTCACCTGATGCCTGTTCTCCAGGGGTCTGGGGCCTGTGATCAGGAGGGAACAACCTCACACTAACATCTGCTGCTCCCCAGCCTGAGGCTACAGGAGTTACATGTCGCTCTTCATCGCTGCTGTGACTTGTGGTCAGCGTTGAGGGAGTGCCGCAATGTCGGAGGATCAGTGCTGAGGGAGTTTGGCACTGTCGGGGGATCAGTACTGAGGGAGTTTGGCACTATCAGAAGGTCTGTGCTGAGGGAGTGCCGCACTGTCGGAGGGTCAGTGCTGAGGGAGTGCCGCACTGTCGGAGGGTCAGTGCTGAGGGAGTGCCGCACTGTCGGAGGGTCAGTGCTGAGGGAGTGCCGCACTGTCGGAGGGTCAGTGCTGAGGGAGTGCCGCACTGTCGGAGGGTCAGTGCTGAGGGAGTGCCGCACTGTCGGAGGGTCAGTGCTGAGGGAGTGCCGCACTGTCGGAGGGTCAGTGCTGAGGGAGTGCCGCACTGTCGGAGGGTCAGTGCTGAGGGAGTGCCGCACTGTCGGAGGGTCAGTGCTGAGGGAGTGCCGCACTGTCGGAGGGTCAGTGCTGAGGGAGTGCCGCACTGTCGGAGGGTCAGTGCTGAGGGAGTGCCGCACTGTCGGAGGGTCAGTGCTGAGGGAGTGCCGCACTGTCGGAGGGTCAGTGCTGAGGGAGTGCCGCACTGTCGGAGGGTCAGTGCTGAGGGAGTGCCGCACTGTCGGAGGGTCAGTGCTGAGGGAGTGCCGCACTGTCGGAGGGTCAGTGCTGAGGGAGTGCCGCACTGTCGGAGGGTCAGTGCTGAGGGAGTGCCGCACTGTCGGAGGGTCAGTGCTGAGGGAGTGCCGCACTGTCGGAGGGTCAGTGCTGAGGGAGTGCCGCACTGTCGGAGGGTCAGTGCTGAGGGAGTGCCGCACTGTCGGAGGGTCAGTGCTGAGGGAGTGCCGCACTGTCGGAGGGTCAGTGCTGAGGGAGTGCCGCACTGTCGGAGGGTCAGTGCTGAGGGAGTGCCGCACTGTCGGAGGGTCAGTGCTGAGGGAGTGCCGCACTGTCGGAGGGTCAGTGCTGAGGGAGCGCCGCACTGTCGGAGGGTCAGTGCTGAGGGAGCGCCGCACTGTCGGAGGGTCAGTGCTGAGGGAGCGCCGCACTGTCGGAGGGTCAGTGCTGAGGGAGCGCCGCACTGTCGGAGGGTCAGTGCTGAGGGAGCGCCGCACTGTCGGAGGGTCAGTGCTGAGGGAGCGCCGCACTGTCGGAGGGTCAGTGCTGAGGGAGCGCCGCACTGTCGGAGGGTCAGTGCTGAGGGAGCGCCGCACTGTCGGAGGGTCAGTGCTGAGGGAGCGCCGCACTGTCGGAGGGTCAGTGCTGAGGGAGCGCCGCACTGTCGGAGGGTCAGTGCTGAGGGAGCGCCGCACTGTCGGAGGGTCAGTGCTGAGGGAGCGCCGCACTGTCGGAGGGTCAGTGCTGAGGGAGCGCCGCACTGTCGGAGGGTCAGTGCTGAGGGAGCGCCGCACTGTCGGAGGGTCAGTGCTGAGGGAGCGCCGCACTGTCGGAGGGTCAGTGCTGAGGGAGTGCCGCACTGTCGGAGGGTCAGTGCTGAGGGAGTGCCGCACTGTCGGAGGGTCAGTGCTGAGGGAGTGCCGCACTGTCGGAGGGTCAGTGCTGAGGGAGTGCCGCACTGTCGGAGGGTCAGTGCTGAGGGAGTGCCGCACTGTCGGAGGGTCAGTGCTGAGGGAGTGCCGCACTGTCGGAGGGTCAGTGCTGAGGGAGTGCCGCACTGTCGGAGGGTCAGTGCTGAGGGAGTGCCGCACTGTCGGAGGGTCAGTGCTGAGGGAGTGCCGCACTGTCGGAGGGTCAGTGCTGAGGGAGTGCCGCACTGTCGGAGGGTCAGTGCTGAGGGAGTGCCGCACTGTCGGAGGGTCAGTGCTGAGGGAGTGCCGCACTGTCGGAGGGTCAGTGCTGAGGGAGTGCCGCACTGTCGGAGGGTCAGTGCTGAGGGAGTGCCGCAGTGTCGGAGGGTCAGTGCTGAGGGAGTGCCGCACTGTCGGAGGGTCAGTGCTGAGGGAGTGCCGCACTGTCGGAGGGTCAGTGCTGAGGGAGTGCCGCACTGTCGGAGGGTCAGTGCTGAGGGAGTGCCGCACTGTCGGAGGGTCAGTGCTGAGGGAGTGCCGCACTGTCGGAGGGTCAGTGCTGAGGGAGTGCCGCACTGTCGGAGGGTCAGTGCTGAGGGAGTGCCGCACTGTCGGAGGGTCAGTGCTGAGGGAGTGCCGCACTGTCGGAGGGTCAGTGCTGAGGGAGTGCCGCACTGTCGGAGGGTCAGTGCTGAGGGAGTGCCGCACTGTCGGAGGGTCAGTGCTGAGGGAGTGCCGCACTGTCGGAGGGTCAGTGCTGAGGGAGTGCCGCACTGTCGGAGGGTCAGTGCTGAGGGAGTGCCGCACTGTCGGAGGGTCAGTGCTGAGGGAGTGCCGCACTGTCGGAGGGTCAGTGCTGAGGGAGCGCCGCACTGTCGGAGGGTCAGTGCTGAGGGAGCGCCGCACTGTCGGAGGGTCAGTGCTGAGGGAGCGCCGCACTGTCGGAGGGTCAGTGCTGAGGGAGCGCCGCACTGTCGGAGGGTCAGTGCTGAGGGAGCGCCGCACTGTCGGAGGGTCAGTGCTGAGGGAGCGCCGCACTGTCGGAGGGTCAGCGCGGCACTGTGGGAGGGTCAGCGCTGAGGGAGCGCCGCACTGTCGGAGGGTCAGCGCTGAGGGAGCGCCGCACTGTCGGAGGGTCAGCGCTGAGGGAGCGCCGCACTGTCTGAGGTCTATGACACCATTTAAAGAAGAACAGGAGGGTTCTCCATGGATCTGGTCCAAACTCTGATCTTTCAGTAATGTGGAAAGTCCGTGATGTCATTGTGGGAGTTGCTGAGGGTGCATTGGCTGCTGCATTTTCTACAAGAGTAACTTTACGTAAAACATAGATCACTGGCTGCAAAGGGCTTTAACTTTTTATGAAGAGTTTAAGATGTAGGAGCAGAAGTATGCCATTTGGCCCATCAAGTCACCTTCTCTGTTCAGTGATGTGGAGGTGCCAGTGTTGAATTGGGGTGTAAAAAGTTAAAAATCACACAACACCAGGTTATAGTCCAACAGGTTTAATTGGAAGCACACTAGCTTTTGGAGCGCTGCTCCTCATCAGATGATTCAATGAGATCATGGCTGATCTGAGAATCAAAGAACAGTAGTTATTTTATATTCATTCGGGGCATGTGGGTGTCAATGGCTGGGCCCATCACTTATTGCCTGTCCCTTGTTGCCCCTTGAGAAGTTGGGGGTGAACTGCCTTCTTGAACCACTGCAGTCCACCTGCTGTGGGTTGACCCACAATGCCCCTAGGGTGGGAATTCCAGGATTCTGACTTAGCAACAGTGAAGGAACGGTGATATATTTCCAAATCGGGATGGTGAGTGGCTCGGAGGGGAACTTGAAGGTGGTGGTCCCATATATCTGCTATGATTTTTAACTTGGTTCACCCCAATCCAACTGGCACCTCCACATCATCTGCCATCCTTGTCCTTCTTGATGGAAGTGGTCATGGGTTTGGAAGGTGCTGTCTGAGGATCTTTGGTGAATTTCTGCAGGGCATCTTGTAGATGGCACACATTGTTGCTACATCAGTGGTGGAGGGAGTGGATGTTTGTGGATGTGGCACAAATCAAGCGGGCTGCTTTGTCCTGGGTGGTGTTAAGCTTCTTGTATATTGCTGGAGTTGCCCCCATCCAGGCAAGTGGGGAGTATCCCATCACACTCCAGACTTGTGCTTCGTAGATGGAGGACAGGTTTTCAGGAGTCAGTTGGGATACTCACAGCAGTATTCCTAGTCTCTGAGCCACTCTTGTAGCTCCACTGAGTTTGTGTGATGAATCCGGTTAAGTTTCTGATCAGTGGTAACTCCAGGATGATGTTAGTGGGAGATTCAGTGATGGTAACACCATTGAATGTCAAGCGGCAGTGGTTAGATTGTCGCTTATGGCTAATGGTCATAATCTGACATTTATATGGCATTAATATTACTTGCCATTTGTCAGTCCAATCCTGGATATTGTCCAGATCTTGTTGCATTTGAACATAAACTACTTCAGTATCTGAGGAGTTGCGAATGGAGCTGAAAATGTGCAATCATTAGTGAACATCCCCACTTCTGACCTTGTGATGGAGGGAAGGTCATTGACGAAGCAGCTGAAGATGGTTGGGCCTAGGACACTCCCCTGAGGGACTCCTGCAGAGATGTCCTGGAGCTGAGATGACTGACCCTCCAACAACCTTCCTATGTGTCGGGTTTGACTCGAACCAACAGAGGTTTTGCCCTCTGATACCCATTGACTCCACCCCAGTACAGACAGGGGCAAGCCCTTTGGGCCCACCAGGTCTGTGCTGACATAGGACGCCTTTCTAAACCTAAAGCATTTTGGCTCAACACAGTCCGTATCCCTCAAGATGCCTCTTAAATGTTCCCATTGTATTAGGTTCCACCACTACCTCTGGCAGCACATTCCAGGCATTTACCACCCTCTGTGTTTAAAATAAAAACTTGCCTCTCACCTCTCCTTTAAACTTGCACCCTGTTAGCTAAAAGCTTATTTCCCGAGTTATTGACATTCCTGTCCTGGGGAAAGGACTCCAACTGTCTATTCAGTCTATGCCTTGCATATTTGTATATGTCTATGAGATCTACAGTCAGCCTCCAATGTTCAAGTGAAAACAAACTAACTTTGTCCAATCTCTACTTATAACTAATACTCTCCAAACCAGGTAACATCCTGGTAAACCATCTCTCTACCCTTTCCAAACCCACGACATCCTTCTGATTGTGTGGTGACCAGAACTGTATATAATGTTCTGAACATGGTCTAACTATGTTCGATAGAGTTGCAACGTGACTTGCCAATTTTTATACTCTATGCTCCAAATGATGAAGATAAGCATGTCATATACCACCTTATCCACTGGTGTTGCCCCTTTCAGGGAACTGTGGGCCTGTACATCAAAGTTTCTCTATATGCTGTTGCTTCTAAGGATTCTGCCATTTACTGTATACTTACCGCCTGCATTAGATCTCCCAAAATGCATCAACTTGCGTTGTTCAGATTAAACTCCACCTGCCACTTTGCCACCCAAGTCTCCAACCTGTTTGTATCCTGCTGTATCCTCTGACAATCCTCCTCACTATCTGCAGCTCCCCCAGTCTTTGTGTCATCTGCCACCTTAATGATCAGGCCACATACATTCTCCTCCAAATCATTTATATACATGACAAACATCAGGGTCCCAGCATTGATCCCTGTGGAAGACCCCTGGGCATCGATCTCCAGTCAGAAGAACACCCTTCCATGGTTACTCTCTGTCTTCTATGATTAAGCCAGTTCTGTATCCACCTTACTATCTCGCCTTTTGTATCAGCCTGCCATATGGAACCATGTCAAAGGCCTTGCATTGTTCAGATTAAACTCCATCTGCCATATTGGTAAAAACAATGACTGCAGATGCTGGAAATCAGATTCTGGATTAGTGGTGCTGGAAGAGCACAGCAGTTCAGGCAGCATCCAAGGAGCTTCGAAATCGACGTTTCGGGCAAAAGCCCTTCATCAGGAATAAAGGCAGTGAGCCTGAAGCGTGGAGAGATAAGCTAGAGGAGGGTGGGGGTGGGGAGAAAGTAGCATAGAGTACATTGGGTGAGTGGGGGAGGGGATGAAGGTGATAGGTCAAGGAGGAGAGGGTGGAGTGGATAGGTGGGAAAGGAGATAGGCAGGTCGGACAAGTCCGGACAAGTCAAGGGGACAGTGCTGAGCTGGAAGTTTAGAACAAGGGTGAGGTGGGGGAAGGGGAAATGAGGAAACTGTTGAAGTCCACATTGATGCCCTGGGGTTGAAGTGTTCCGAGGCGGAAGATGAGGCGTTCTTCCTCCAGGCGTCTGGTGGTGAGGGAGTGGCGGTGAAGGAGGCCCAGGACCTCCATGTCCTCAGCAGAGTGGGAGGGGGAGTTGAAATGTTGGGCCATGGGGTGGTGTGGTTGATTGGTGCGGGTGTCCCGGAGATGTTCCCTAAGGCGCTATGCTAGGAGGCGCCCAGTCTCCCCAATGTAGAGGAGACCGCATCAGGAGCAACGTATACAATAAATGATATTAGTGGATGTGCAAGTAAAACTTTGGATGTGGAAGGCTCCTTTAGGGCCTTGGATAGAGGTGAGGGAGGAGGTGTGGGCGCAGGTTTTACAGTTCCTGCGGTGGCAGGGGAAAGTGCCAGGATTGGATCTGCTCCCAGGAGGACCAGTTCCACCACAGAACACACCAGATGGCCTCCTCCTTTAGAGACCGCAATTTCCCTTCCCACGTGATTAAAGATGCCCTCCAACGCATCTTGTCTACATCCCGCACCTCCGCCCTCAGACCCCACCCCTCCAACCGTAACAAGGACAGAACCCCCCTAGTGCTCACCTTCCACCCTATCAACCTTTGCATAAACCAAATCATCCGCCGACATTTCCGACACCTCCAAACAGACCCCACTACCAGGGATATATTTCCCTCCCCACCCCTTTCCGCCTTCCGCAAAAACCGTTCCCTCCGCGACTACCTGGTCAGGTCCACGCCCCCAAACAACCCACCCTCCCATCCTGGCACTTTCCCCTGCCACCGCAGGAACTGTAAAACCTGCGCCCACACCTCCTCCCTCACCTCTATCCAAGGCCCTAAAGGAGCCTTCCACATCCATGAAAGTTTTACTTGCACATCCACTAATATCATTGATTGTATCCGTTGCTCCCGATGTGGTCTCCTCTACATTGGGGAGACTGGGCGCCTCCTAGCAGAGCGCTTTAGGGAACATCTCCGGGACACCCGCACCAATCAACCACACCGCCCCGTGGCCCAACATTTCAACTCCCACTCCGACTCTGCCGAGGACATGGAGGTCCTGGTCCTCCTTCACCGCCGCTCCCTCACCACCAGACGCCTGGAGGAAGAACGCCTCATCTTCCGCCTTGGAACACTTCAACCCCAGGGCATCAATGTGGACTTCAACAGTTTCCTCATTTCCCCTTCCCCCACCTCACCCTAGTTCTAAACTTCCAGCTCAGTACTGTCCCCATGACCTGTCTGAACTTGTCCTACCTACCTATCTTCTTTTCCACCTATCCACTCCACCCTCTCCTCCTTGACCTATCACCTTCATCCCCTCCCCCACTCACCCAATGTACTCTATGCTACTTTCTCCCCACCCCCACCCCCACCCTCCTCTAGCTTATCTCTCTACGCTTCAGGCTCACTGCCTTTATTCCTGATGAAGGGCTTTTGCCCGAAACGTCAATTTTGAAGCTACTTGGATGCTGCCTGAACTGCTGTGCTCTTCCAGCACCACTAATCCAGAATCCATCTGCCATATTGTCTACCACCCTGGCTTCAGCAATCATCTTTGTTACTTCCTCAAAAAGCTCATTGAAGTTTGTGAGATATGACCTTCCCTGCACAAAGTATTTGTCACTGATAAGTCCACATTTTTCCAAATGTGGATGAATCCTGTACCTAAGAATCTTCTCCAATAATTTTCTTATAACTGACATAAGGCTCATCGACTGGTAATTTCTCCAATTATCCCCATTGCCCTTTTTAAACAAAGGAACAATGTTGGCTATTCTCCAGTCCTCTGGGACCTTTCCTATTGCTAAAATGGATACAAATATCTCTGTCAAGGCCCCAGCAATTTCCTCCCTCACCTCCCTCAGTATGGTGAGATAGATCCCACCAGATCCTGGGAACTTGTCTATCCTAATGCTTTTCAAAATACCCAACACCACCGCCACTTTATTTATCTATCTGAAACTCTGCTTGTTGCTTTTTGCCCTCGATTCCCTTGCTGATTAAAAATGTCTTTTTCAGCCATGAATCTACTTAATGACCTAACCTTGGCAGCCCTCTGCAGTCAATAATTGCGCAGATTCACGCCTCTCTGGCAGAAAACAAAATATCCCCATCTCTGTCTTAATCCACAACCTCGTATTCTGAGATAATGTCATCTGGTCTGAGATCCTCCTACAAGGGGTAATAGCTTCTCATCCATACCATTGGACCCCCTAATAATCTTTGCTTCAATAAGTCTCCCTTCGTTCTCCTAAATGCCAATAAGTACTGACCCAACCTTTCTCCCTACTTGGGATCAACTAAGTTATCTGTCTGTGGACTGCCTCCAATACCAGTCTATCTTTCCTTAGGTAAGGGATCTAAACCTGTTCACAGTATTCCAGCTGTGCTCTGACCAGTGTTTTATTTTATAACTTAAGCACGACTTCTGTTGAAGTCTGAGATGGTGCTACATAAATGTAAAATTCTTGTATCCTCTAGAAATGGAAAAAGACAATGAAAGGGAACAATATTGTTATATTTCTTAATAGATTGCTGAAACAGTCTTTTCTGTAGACCTTCACAAATTCCTGGCTAACTTACAGTTCCAGCAATCTGACCTTGGCTGATATTCACGTTATCTCGAGGCCTCCATTTTGAAACTGGTAAAGAAAATAGGTTCCATTTTAACAGCAGATGTTTCAAACCAATGCCATACAAGGATAGCAATGACTCAGTTTGTTACAGCACCATTAGCAAATTGTGCAGCTTCTGTACCACAATAAAACATCCCAAACTGTTCCAACTGTTAATTAAATCAACAGTTTTGAGGACACAGAAGGGAAGAGGGAGCGATGTCACATTGTGCAGAGATAGATGTGGTTCGATAACTGATGGAGATCTTGATTAGATCAGCAGATACTCTGCAAGCCCACAGAATGAATGACATGATTGAAACAGGATACTGCCACATATCTGATAGAAGAGCTGAGTGAGGCATTAACCTCATTGGTGGATAACTGAAAGCAGAACAAGATCTGTTTGTATTAACCACTGGCAACAGCCTCAGTAATCTCCAGTTCTGCAACAGTCGAAGATTCCTACATTCCCCAATCCTTGTTCCATCATTAATGGAAATGTCTTCAGCCTCCTGGGATGCTTGGATTGGAAATTCCATCCCGAAAACACTCTCACTCAGTCTCTCTCTCTCTCTCTCTCTCTCTCTCTCTCTCTCTCTCTCTTCCCTCCCCCCTCCCCAAATCTCCTCCTTTCAGAAGCTTCTTAAATCCAACAGCTCTGAAAACACTTTGGATCACTTGTCTTAATATCTCCTTTTGTGACTTGGTGTCAAATTTTGGAGTGGTCAAGTTGTACAGCATAAAAACAATCCCTTCAGCCCACCATGTCTATACTGACCAGCAAACGCCAAACTACGCTAATGCCATTGATCTGCACTTGGGTTATAGATTATTATGCTATAATAATCTGCTTAAATGTTGCGAGATTACCTGCATCGAATTTGTTGATTATTCTTGAGAAAGCCTTTTTGGATCATTTTACTGCGTTAATGGTGTTCTATAGATCTATGTTGTTCTTGTATCTAGATACTTTGAGCTTCTTCAGACGGACACATCCACTTATTAATGAAAGCAGCTGCCTCCTCCTCACTCCAGCAGGGGAGGGTCACTCAGTGAAATGGTCAGCAGGAATTCTGGTCCATGGGTTCTGAGGCTAACTATTGCCCAGGCAAAAAAACCGATAACATTGAGGGTGAGAATAGAGTGGAGTTCTGGAGTTGTCCTATCGCAGTGTCACGAGAATGAAACCATCTCCGAGCTTGGTGTCTAAGTTTTTGCTACTTCTGTGAGCCAGGTGGAAATACATGAATGAATAAACAAAATGTTTACATTTGACATATGTTTATAGGTTTCAAAACACTTGGTAAAAATATTATCCCGTTAATCCCAAAAGCATCCCTTTAACTCTTTAACTTTAGCTTTAACTCCCTGTTTTGAGAGATTGAGAGCCTCTTCCTGAAGTCTTCATACAATTGAATGTGAAGTTTCTCATCTTAAAATTAACTAAGAACTTCTGATCTGGAACTTTTACTAAGTTCCTTACACTGAGGTAATAAATCTAACTATCTTCTCCCTTCCTCAGAAGCAGCTGATTTACTCATCCACCTTCAGCTGAACTGCCCACCTGAACCTAAAAAACAACTTATTTTGTTCCGAACTATATGTGTTTCCCTAAAACAAAAGCAATAAAATCAATCCCTGATTTTCCAAGCTGGAGCCTAATCCACAACTGAGTTCACTCTTAAACTTGGTCCATTCTAAATAACAGCCCATGACCCTCTAGGGAGTCTTCGCTCTCAATTTTTTCAAAGGAATCACCATGGCTACACACATACTTCCAAGTGAATCATTAAACCCTTTCAGACACACTGAAAACCCATATGCCACTAACTCAAATTAAAATTCCCAAACTAAAAAATAAATGAAAGTTGTGTGATTCATATATATTATCTATTCACCCAAAAATGTATTCATTTAGAATAAGAAGGCTTATGTTAGGATAAGACGTAATGGCTCAGTTAGGGCGCTTGAGAGTTACAAGTTAGCCAGGAAAGACCTAAAGAGAGAGCTACAAAGAGCCAGGAGGGGATATGAGAAGTCATTGGCAGATAGGATCAAGGAAAAATCCCTAAAGCTTTCTATAGGTATGTCAGAAATAAAAGGATGACGAGAGTAAGATTAGAGCTAATCAAGGAGAGTAGTGGGAAGTTGTGCGTGGAGTCAGAGGACATAGGGGAAGCGTTGAATGAATATTTTTCATCAGTATTCACACCGGAAATAGACAATGTTATTAAGGAGAATACTGAGGTATAGGCTACTAGACTAGACTGGATTGAGGTTCACAGAGAGGAGGTGTTAGCAATTCTGTTAAATGTGAAAGTGAATATGTCCTTTGGGCCAGATGGGATTTATCCTAAGAGTCTTTGGGAAGCCAGGGAGGAGATTGCAGAGCTTTTGGCTTTGATCTTTGTTATCATTGTCGACAGGAATAGTGCCAGGAGACTGGAGGATAGCAAATGTTGTTCCCTTGTTCAAGAAGGGGAGTCGAGACACCCCTGGAAATTATAGACCAGTGAGCCTTCGGTTGTGCGTAAAGTATTGGAAAGGGTTTTAAGAGAGGATTTATAATCATCTAGAGAGCAATAAGTTGATTAGGGACGGTCAACACGGTTTTATGAAGGGTAGGTCTTGCCTCACAAACCTTATTGAGATGTTAGAGAAAGTGACCAAACAGGTGGATGAGGGTAAAATGGTTGATGTGGTGGATATGGATTTCAGTAAAGTGTTTGATGTGGTTCCCCGCAGTAGGTTATTGCAGAAAGTGCGGAGGCATGGGATTGAGGGTAATTTAACGGTTTGGATCAGAAATTAGCTAGCTATAAGAAGACAGAGGGTGGTGGTTAATGGGAAGTATTCCTCCTGGAGTTCAGTTACTAATGGTGTACTGCAAGGATCTGTTTTGGGTCCACTGCTGTTTGTTTTTTTTATGAATGACCTGGATGAGGGTATGGAAGGATGGGTTAGTAAATTTCCAGATGACACTAAGGTCGGTGGAGTTGTGGACCGTGCTGAAGGATGTTGCAGGTTAGAGGGATAAGCTGTAGAGCTCGACTGAGAAGTGGCAAATGCAGTTTAATGTGGAAAAATGCGGGGTGATTCACTTTGGAAGGGGTAACAGGAATCGGGAGTTCTGGCCAAATAGTAAGATTCTTGGTGGTGCAGATGAGCAGAGAGATCTTGGTGTCCATGTACATAGATCCCTGAAAGTTGCCACCCAGGTTGATAGGGCTTGTTAAGAAGGCATACAGTGTGTTATCTTTTATTGGTAGAGGGATTGAGGTTCAGCGCCAAGAGATCATGCTGCAGCTGTACAAAACTCTGGTGCAGCCACACTTGGAATATTGTGTATAGTTCTGGTCACCACATTATAGGAAGGATGTGGAAGCTTTGGAAAGGGTTGAGAGGAGATTTACTGGGATGTGGGACTTGAGGCTGTGTTCTTTAGAAGAAGGATGGGAGGTGACATAGTTGAGACATAAGATAATCAGAGGGTTAGATTGGGTGGACAGTGAGAGCCTTTTTCCTTGGATGGTGATGGCTAGCACGAGGGGACATAGCTTTAAATTGGGGGGTGATAGATATAGGACAGATGTCAGAGATAGTTTCTTTACTCGGAGTAGTAGGGGCGTGGAATGCACTGCCTATGATAATAGTAGACTCTCCAACTTTAAGGGCATTTAATGGTCATTGGATAGACATATGGATGAGAATGGAATAGTGTAGGATAGATGGACTTCAGATTGGTTTCACAGGTTGGCACAACATCGAGGGCTGAAGGATCTGTACTGCGCTGTAATGTTCTATGTTGGAGTCACTGTTTAAAAAGAAGGGGCTATCCATTTAAGACCAAGATGAGAAGTGTTTTTCTCAGAGGGTCAGGTGTCTTCCATAACATTTTGAGGAAGAAAATCTTGGAATTTCTGAGGCAGAGTGTGTACAATGTTGATAAGCAAGGGGCTTATTTTTCAGAGGGCAGGGGGTATGTAGAGTAATTAAAAGCAGTGCTGGAGCAGAGTCAACATGTTGTAAGGTTTGTAATGGTAAGGTCCTGGGGAGTGTTGCTGAACAAAGATACTTGGAGTGCAGGTTCATAGTGCCTAGTAGACGAGTTGGGAGGTCATGTGGCTGTACAAGACATTGGCTAGGCCACTTTTGGAATATTGCATGCAATTCTGGTCTCGCTCCTTATGGAAGGATGTTGTGAAACTTGAAAGGATTCAGAAAAGATTTACAAGGATATTGTTGGTGTTGGAGGGTTTGATCTATTGGGAGAGGCTGAACAGGCTGGGGCTGTTTTCCCTGGAGCATCAGAGACTGACGAGTGATGTAATAGAGGTTTATAAAGTCATGAGGGGTATGAATAGGGTAAATAGACAAGGTCTTTTCCCTGGGTTGGGGGAGTCCAGAACTAGAGGGCATAGGTTTCAGGTGAGAGGGGAAAGATATAAAAGGGACCTGAGGGGCACAGAGGGTGGTGCGTGTATGGAACGAGCTGCCAGAGGAAGTGATGGAGGGTGGTATAATTACAACATTTAAAGGGCATTGGATGGGGTATATGAATAGGAAGAGTTTAAAGAGATATGGTCAAGTGCTGGCAGATGGGACTAGATTAGTTTAGGATATCTTGGTAAAAACAAGGGCTGCAGATGCTGGAAACCAGAGTCTAGATTATAGTGGTGCTGGAAAAGCACAGCAGGTCAGGCAGCATCCAAGGAGCAGGAAAATCGATGTTTCGGGCAAAAGCCCTTCATCAGGAATAGAGGCAGGGTGCCTGCAGAGTGGAGAGAGATACTATCTGTCTGGCGTGGATGTGTTGGATGGAAGGACCTGTTTCCATGCTGCGCATCTCCATGACTGTAATCCCTCTTTCAAGTGCACTGTAGTTTACGATGATCACACATTCGCAATGTCTTCATTAGGAAAATTGATGATTGGCTTATGGGAGTAACTGCACTGCTGCAGGGCCAGTCAGTTTTGCAATAAAGGCAGAATGTTGGTCAAAATGCCCAATGGTTTTGAAGGTCTCCATTGAATCTCCTGTTAACGGTGTCTGCTCGAGGAGATCCATCTTAGTTCTCCAGTCTCTCCATGTAATTGAAGTCCCTTATTCTGGGTCCAACTGCAGTGAGTCTCCTTTGTGGAATGGGAGGTTTGAACATTATAAATAGGAGCTGAAGCATTGAGTCATAGAGGCGTACAGCAGGAAGTAGGCCCTTCGGCCCAAGTTGACCATGCCAACAAGGTTTCCTAAACTAAACTAGTCTCGTTTACAGGCCATTCTGCCCATCAAGCCTGCCCTGCTAATCAATGAGATCATGGCTGATTTTCTGCTTTACTCTGTCAGTTACCCAGTTGTCAGTCTGCGCTAGTCCATGACCCCACACTCTCATGTGCTTTAATTTTGTTTGCCAATTTCTTGCGCAGGACATTATTGAAAATCTTCTGGAAGTTTAAACACACTGCACCCACTAGTCTTTCCTAAAGTCTCTTTTACATCAGGATTATTAATTAGATTATTTTATTGTGTAGCACTTGATCTAAAATAGCTACTCCAACTGATTCCACTACGTACTGCTCGAGAAAGTCATCCCAAAGACATTTCTAACAGCACACCTTTTATGTCATTGACCCTAATTAATACTGCGCAGGTGACTTCACCCTCTGTGTGTAGAGCAGTGTGTAAGCCCCTTGGGGTGAGGTTCTGTCTGCACCCACCCAAACCCCCCCCCCCCCCCCACCGTCCTTCCATTTCAGTCAACAACTTCTAGTCAGGATGGTTGGGGGAGGGAGGGTTTGAATTCTGGGTTACTCAGGCTGACAGGTGGCTGTTGAGTGGGAATGTGAGTGAACTAACTGGTTACTACATGTAAGAATGAAGCATTGTTCATGTGGCTCTCCCTCTGTATGTCACCAATTATGTCTGGTTAAGATGCAGCGTTTTCCATATGATGGGGATTCGTTTGTCAGTAATGGGGGAAGGGGGAGAGGTAAATACTGAACCCAGGACAGTGTGGGACAATACTGATCGGTACTGACAGCAGTTTTAGATTGAAAGCTGTTCATCTGAATGTGAGATCTTCGACTGACAGCTTTTGAAATGTTGGCCTGGTTCCGACGCTGCTCTCTGCTTGCTGGGACATGAATGTGTTCTCAAACATGCTTGAGATAGATTGGAGTTGAGTGTTCAGGGATTTGAAAAGGATTGAGTATGGTTCACTGGGAGTAGCAGTTTCCTGGATTCAGTGAGTGAATGTTTGGCCTCCGATCCGGAAGTAATTTCCGAAGCCTTTGATTGCCCTGCCAAGTGGGGAATGAATGGCTAGGCTCCCCTCGCAACATCTCCCATTCCCTCTCCCTCCTTCCCCAGGCGCACCCATTCACATTTGGTGACATTTCACTGGACACCAGCCACAGCATTTGCCAGCAGGAATCACCAGGTAATGATCAAACCACTCATTTATCCCCTGTGTTTTACAGTGACAGACCTGTCCCCACCAGTACTGTCCCCCAGTGTTATACAGGGACAGACCTGTCCCCACCAGTACTGTTCCCCAGTGTTATACAGCAACAGACTTGTCCCCACCAGTACTGTACCCCAGTGTTATACAGTGACAGACCTGTCCCCACCAGGACTGTACCCCAGTGTTATACAGCAACAGACCTGTCCCCACCAGTACTGTACCCCAGTGTTATACAGCAACAGACCTGTCCCCACCAGTACTGTACCCCAGTGTTATACAGTGACAGACCTGTCCCCACCAGTACTGTCCCCCAGTGTTTTACAGGGACAGACCTGTCCCCACCAGTACTGTACCCCAGTGTTATACAGTGACAGACCCATCCCCACCAGTACTGTACCCCAGTGTTATACAGCGACAGACCCGTCCCCACCACTACTGTACCCCAGTGTTATACAGCAACAGACCTGTCCCCACCAGTACTGTACCCCAGTGTTATACAGTGACAGACCTGTCCCCACCAGTACTGTCCCCCAGTGTTTTACAGGGACAGACCTGTCCCCACCAGTACTGTACCCCAGTGTTTTACAGTGACAGACCTGTCCCCACCAGTACTGTACCCCAGTGTTATACAGCAACAGACCTGTCCCCACCAGTACTGTACCCCAGTGTTATACAGGGACAGACCTGTCACCACCAGTACTGTACCCCAGTGTTATACAGTGACAGACCTGTCCCCACCAGTACTGAACCCCAGTGTTACACAGTGACAGACCTGTCACCACCAGTACTGTACCCCAGTGTGATACAGTGACAGACCTGTCCCCACCAGTACTGTACCCCAGTGTGATACAGTGACAGACCTGTCCCCACCAGTACTGTACCCCAGTGTGATACAGTGACAGACCTGTCCCCACCAGTACTGTACCCCAGTGTGATACAGTGACAGACCTGTCCCCACCAGTATTGTATCCCAGTGTTACACAGTGACAGATCTAATCAAGTGCCATTAAATTCTTGAGAATTTGGAAGATGCATTTTAATGTGTTCATGATATTGTTTTGATTTGGCGATGACAAGTTGATGCAGGGCATGCACAGATGTGCTGTTGGGCTGGATTCCAGCCTGGGAAATTCTGTGAAGTTGCTTCCAGTGTCAAGATCAGCCAATGGTGGATGGTCTGCAACCACAATCCGGGACTTGTGACAGTCGATCAGTGAATGGGAACTGTTAGAGGCATGTCGTATTAGTTATTATTGAGAAATCTGTTTCTTGTTAGGATGGCACACACTACGATGAACTAACGCCAGTGCTGACTCCCCCCAGAGGTACAGTGCCCCACACACCCTGACTCACTGGGGTACGGGTCACACACACACACTGACTCTCACTGGGGTACGGGTCCCACACACTCACTTATTCTCAGTGGAGCGCCTTCAGCATAGACCATAGTGAATCCTGGGTAAACCCTCTGGGAGCTTTGCCCATTGCTTATGGAATGCCTCTGTTGTAATTGAAACAGCCTTCAGACTGTGCTCAGTATCATTCCTGTCTAAAGGGAAATAAAATTGCATTCCTGTAGCACCTATCATAACCTCAAAATGTCCCAAAGTATTTTGTAACAATTGAAAGAATTTTTTTGAAATGCGGACACTTATAAACCAGGAAATTGTGCAGCCCATATGTACATAGCAAGATTCCAAATTAGCCATTTTACAATGACACCATCTGCTACCTGTCTCTTAACTACTGATTGTGCGATTGTAACCTCCACACCCAATCTGAGGTTTACACCCAATCTGTGGGTACAGCTTTTCTTCCACCCAAGTGACCTTCATTGATCCTGCCAATAAGTTGCATCCAGAATCATTTTGTTGTCTGTTTGTAACTGTCTATTTGCAATTCTGATGTCTTATGGGTTGCTAATTCTGTCCTTTAGGGAAAGAAACTGCAGTCCTTACCTGGTCTGGACCATATGTGACTCCAGACCCAGAGTAATATGGTTGACTCTTAATTGCCTTCTAAGATGGGCAAGGCTGCCCTAGCCCAGCGATGCCCTCATTCCATGAATGAATAAAAAAAAGTTGTATGAAGCCTGAAAGTAAGTTGTAATCTGCTGTGTAGATGAGGGGGATTGGATGGCTAAGTAAGTGGTGAAAGCGTTGTTCTGACGGTATCTGGTGTCATGAGTACAGTGTGCAGATTCCTGCTGGTTATTGCAGCTCTTTGCTGTTTGACATCTCTGTGAACGATGCAGGATGTCCAACAATTGAGCACTTTCATTTGGAGCTGGTTGTATCGAGTGACCCTGCAGTGTTACCAATGCAGCAGAGACAGGGAAGCAAGCTCAATTGGCAAGAACTGAGCTGTTCAAAACCCACAACAGAAAACCACACATCTCTGACTGTCAAACACTATTTAAAGAATTCTCTTTCATTTGCTTCATTCTATAAATAAATGGGAGCTCAGTGCAGATGTTCAATGAAAGCAGCTCCCTCTCTACTTGGGCAATGGGCGCTGTCTGAGTCTGTGCTGCTAGTGTATGTATCTCAGTTTAATATTTGTAATCTGCCAATATTGCTGCATGTGGTTCACTGTGTGCCCATGACAGATCATGTGTTTCTGTGATATTGATCAAGGTATAAATATTGGGCAAGACACCGAGGAGAACTCTACTCCTTTTCAAAACAGTGCCATGAGTGAGGGGGTGGGAGATTTTAGTGTCTCATATGATATATGGTACCTCCTATGATATAGTTTCCTTCAGTTCTGCACTGGAGCATCAGTATGAGTTAAGTGCTCGAGTCCTGGATTTGAACCTGGCACCTGGTGATTCTGGGGCTCTCCATGGCTCTGTTGGCCTTGTTGTTCTGTCTGGATCAGAAGGCCATGAGGGTAAGCTCCTTTGCAGAAACACTAGCTTATAATGCAGGCCTAACCTCCCAGTGTGGGACTGAGGGAATGCTGTACTGTCACAGATTATTCTGATGAGATGTTAAACTTATACAATTGAATATAAAAGTCCAACAGAATGATTTGATCAAGAAGGGGAGAGCTTTCCAATATCTGGCCCCCATTGTTCTTCCCTAACCAACTCCCAGGTGCTGGCCTGGACCTTTATCTTGGAGTCCCTGGAATGGGGCTTGACCTGATGGATGACCTTCTGTCTTGGAGGTAAGTGTGTTACACATTGTGACAAGACTGAACTTGACTGGTGCAGGATTACCTTGCACTGCGCGTCCTGACTGGATTGAGCTGATGTGAGCTATTAGCTGTGAGTGTCTGAGTGTGCCAGTGATGAGGTCTGCTGGAGTAACATCAGGTCAGATGGTGTCATCTGACAGGAAGTGTAACTGACGCAACAACATAACAACCACCTCTGTATTGGGGCCGTTCTGTAACTCTAAAGCTAGTGGTTTCTGGCAAAAGAAAAGCTGAATGCTGAATGATCTGTTAATAGCCTGTCTCTGCAGATGAGAACTCGGTTAGTCATAGCCTTCTGTGGAACAAGTCAGTGTTTGAGTGAGAGCCAGGATTAGTCAGTGTGTGGCACAGATTCCCATTCACTGATCTCCGGTATTGTCCACGGTGAGTGTCGTAGCTTGGAGCAGATATGTGAGAATCTAAGTAATGAGTTGACCTCCCTTGGCTTTGCCAAGTATTACCCTCTGATGAAATGGAGGCAAATATTTGGACCAGGGAGGGGATACACAGGTGTAACCCAGACTCCCTTTTAAAATCATATGATGTATTTTAATTTTTCCATCCTACATTCCTGTGACCAGATTTATTCTGGAAGCTGGTGATCTAAACTTATTGTACTGTAATTACAGCCTCCGCCAAAGGAGGTGCGCCACGATGGACTATTCCCATCTGGAGTGTAAGCTTGTGGAAATAGAATGTAAAAAGCTGTTGGGAGAGTGCACAGACTGGTGCTGGGGGTCAGGAGTGGTTTGCCCTGATTTGGAGGTAATTTATTTTTTCTTCGTCAAAACGTGAACATTACTAACAGGGCCGATATTTGTTAGACTGTAAGAAATAGGAACAGCAGGAGGTCATTCAGGCCCTTCCACCTGTTCTGCCATCCAATAGGATCATGGCCAATCCGACATTCCAAACGTTCAATTTCCTGCCATTTCTCCATAAACCTTGTTTCCTGACTGATCAACAATCTATCGACCTTGGCCTTAAATGTACCTCAAGGTCTCTGCCCCCACAGCTCTCTGCGGCAGGGGCACAACCCTCTGAGAGAAGAAGTTGCTGTTCATCTTAAATTGGCGCCCCTTTATTCTGAGACATAACCCTCTGGTGCCAGACTCTCCCATGAGGGGAGCTATCCTCTCAGCACCTACTCTGTCAATCTCCTGAAGGATCCAATATGTTTTAATGGGATCACCTCTCATTCCTCCCCCTGGGATTACTGGCACTTCAGGGGGTTGGGGGACAGAATGGATGAATTCCTTGGATTAGTTTGGTTGGAGGGGTTCTCATTTGGCAGTGTGGAAGCTGTCGCTTGACCCGAGCCTGGAGAAAAGCCAAGGATTTGGAAAATCTGTGTGCCCCTCCCTTGTGTCAATCTGATTCCAGCCATTAGTGACTATCAGGCAGTGCTGTCTGCAGGCTGCAACGCCAGTGACGCACCAGTCCCTTCTGGTTACCCTGTATGCATGGACATGCCAAAACATTAAAAGGGCAGCAGCTAAATAAACTATTCATACCAAACAAAATAAAATTAGAATTGGCATAAAGTCCAATGTCTACATTGACATTTAACAACATTGATAATTAGTACATTTAAACCTCTCTCCTACCATGGTCACATGTAACTTGACGTCTTCAAAATTCAAGATCATTTTTAGAGGAAATGAACTCAATTAAAACAAGGAAGTCCACATTGTCTTTCCTTGAACTTAATACTATTTCTGAAGTTAACAGAATAGAAAAACCAAGCATACAGAAAATGTATACTGTAATCTGCGAGTTTTCCCCCCCAATGCATTTGCACTCGAGGTAAGTTTTCCCTGAATAATCTATTATCCATTTT
This sequence comes from Chiloscyllium punctatum, assembly GCF_047496795.1. Taxonomy (NCBI): domain Eukaryota; kingdom Metazoa; phylum Chordata; class Chondrichthyes; order Orectolobiformes; family Hemiscylliidae; genus Chiloscyllium; species Chiloscyllium punctatum. The sequence goes on along the minus strand of NC_092762.1, from coordinate 87,836,002 downwards.
TTCTTTATATATATTTTAAAAACGTTTGAGCATAAACTGTTTGAAATGCAAACAAACTTTCTTGTGCTGTTGTTGGGTGAATGATGGTGATATATCCTGGGAAACTGGGGATGCTGCACATCCTCACACTTTGGAATCAATGTCTCTACTCTGGTCTGAGCAGAAAAGATCAACTCCCATTCGAGCCTTATAATTATGAATGAAATCATTGAGATTTTTTTGGGGGTTGGGTCGAAATGAATTGGTGGAAAAATGTAATTGTGCTAATGATTTACAATTGAACATTGCAACAAAACTTGCATTTAGAGTCATAGAGATGTACAGCACGGAAACAGACCCTTCGCTCCAACTCATTCATGGTGAGCAGCTATCCTAAATTAATCTAGTCCCATTTACCAACATTTGGCCCATATCCCAATAAACCCTTCCAATTTATGTACCCATCCAGATGCCTTTGAAATATTGTCATTGTATCGGGTTCCTCCACTTCCTCTGGCAGCTCATTCTATACACACACCACCCTTTGCATGAAAAAGTTGCCCCTTAGAACCCTTTTATATCTTTCCCTTCTCTGCCTAAACCTATGACCTCTAATTTTGGACACATCCCACCCCAGGAAAAAGACCGTCCCACATGATTTTATAAACCTCTATGAGGCTCAGCCTCCGACGCTCCAGGGAAAACAGCCCTAACCTATTCAGCCTCTCCCTATAGCTCAAGCCCCCCAACCCTGGCAACATCCTTGTAAATCTTTTCTGAACCCCTTCAAGTTTCACACCATCTTTCCTATAGCAGGGAGACCAGAACTGATTGCAGTTTTTCAACAGTGGCCTAACTAAAGTTCTGTATAGTCACCTGTATAGTGACCTGTCACCTCCTTTACTCAATGTTCTGACCACTAAAGGCAAGGATACCAAATGCTGACTTCACTATCCTGTTTACCTACAACTCCACTTTCAAGGAACTATGAATCTGCACTCCAAGGTCTCTTTGTTCAGCAACACTCCCTAGGATCTTTCCTTTAGGTGTATAAATCCTGCCCTGATTTGCTTTTCCAAAATGTAGCACCTGACATTTATCTAAATTAAGCTCCATCTGCCACTCCTCAGCCCATTGGCCGATCTGATCAAGATCCCATTGTACTATGCTATGTCCCATAGTGCCTTTAGTGCTTCCCAAACCTTTTCCCACTGTGATTTCATATTCAGGGTTGTAAATATTCATGAATCCCCCCAGCAATGTGAACCGAGAGCAAAGATGTTCGGGGTAAGCATGTTGCTATGAGCACGGTGAGGGTAAGCTCAGGACCCAACATTTGTGAGGCCATTTTGGGCAGCGCTGTTTTCTCAAGATAAATTGTCCCAAGCTTCAGGATTATTGTTTAAACCTTGGTTATAGAGGTCATTCTGTGAAACCCCCAGAAGGAGTGGGAAAGAATTCGGGTTTCTCCGTCTGAAGGCATTGCCATGTCTGGTGTAATCGTTTCAATTGAGAATGAAGGCAAGATCAGAACTTGGGACATCACTTAATCCAGAGGCTGTAGCAGGTTAGAGGTAGGAAAGGGCAAAACTCTGGGTGGAATTGCAAGGATGTGTGTGTTAAAGGGGAGTCATTGCTTAGCCCATAGCTGGTCAGTGAGCAGGGGGAATGAGTGAAACAAGCTTGGACAAAGAATTTAGGACAAGCTGGAGTGTGGGATGCTGGTCAGGACACTGAGGTAGTTGGGTCTGAAGGGACAGCAACGTGAAGGAGGGTTTTCACAGATGATCTGGGGTTGGGTGGGGATCAGTGTAAGGGAAGGTGGAAAAAGGTGGTTGTAGTGACAAGTAAGATTTCATTTCTTAAGGAAACCAGTGACACCTGAGATGTGCAGGGAGCATTTCAACTGTTTGTGTGAAATTATTAGCCTGATGGTAGAATAAGTTTAAATGGTAAATTCCATTCAAAATGTGGATATGCAATTTATAATTTTAAAAAAGTGAACAAAAATATCTGTGAAATTGTGACTTCAGGCACCAAGTGAAATGGACTGGTTTACATTTTAAAACGGATGCATTTTATGTTGGCAGGTTCTGTGAAACCTGCCTAAACTTCACATAGATCTGCCTCCCCTTCACAATTTTTGAATTAATGTTGAGTCATTGGCTACTCATCACTTGAGTTTCACCCCTCTGTCTGGAACTATGACCTAGTAATTCCGTGATGGGGAATCTCTCAATCCAGCTCCTTTCAGTCTTTGTCTCATGTCCTTGTGCTCAGAGTCACTGAGTTCCTGTTAGAGGTGACAGAGTCAGCACTGTATCGCTGGGTTATATTGAGCACACTGCAAGGTGCTCGGGCACTGTCCTTCCTGGGCTATCAGTGAACAGGGAACACAGATCCGATTGTTCAAGAACTTCACATTTATCACTTTAGAATGATAATCTTAATTACTGTAACTTTTGTGACTTCACAATAATGAAAATTATAAAGAGAAGGTTGGTTGAAACATTGCTTTGCACCTCTATTTCTGTGGAAGGCAATTCAGTGAGAGGTTATAATAAACTGTGCCATCCTTGTCAAATCAGACTCCACTTTCACCCTGAACGTGGGGCAGCTTTGAGTTAGAATTGTCCCTTGTGACTGGGAACTGACTGCTGAAGCACGTTCCTCAACACCCCCCAACCTTGCCACTCGTACTGTCACATTCCATAGCAGGTGATAGACTGTGATATTGAACAGAGAGTTCCCTCTTTGGTTCCAAGCGATGACTGTGCAAGCAGAGGAGAATTTATTGCTAAAATATGATTGTGCTCTTCAAACTTGCCACTATAGAGCTTGCAGGGGCCTGAATGTTTTGAGGATGTGAAATTGCTGTTGGTGGCAGTGGGATAGTTAAAGAGAGCACCCACCCTGGGAGTGCCTGAGACATCATCAAGGGAGCTTTACGCTGTACCTAACCCTGTACTGTCCCTGTCTTGGGGTGGTTTGATGGGGACAGTGTAGAGGGAGCTTTACTCTGTACCTAATCCTGTACTGTCCCTGTCCTGGGAGTGTTTGATGGGGGACAATGTAGAAGGAGCTTTACTCTGTACCTAACCCTGTACCATCCCTGTCCTGGGAGTGTTTGATGGGGGACAGTGTAGAGGGAGCTTTACTCTGTACCTAACCCTGTACTGTCCCTGTCCTGGGAGTGTTTGATAGGGGACAATGTAGAAGGAGCTTTACTCTGTACCTAACCCTGTACCATCCCTGTCCTGGGAGGGTTTGATGGGAAATCTGCAACTTGTGTATCTTTCTCTGTGAATTTGAAATGTATTTGAAGAGATGTTTAATAGTCTGTGTGTACTTTTTGTCTCTCCCTCTCTACCCTCCTGTCTCACAGATTGATGGAGACATACCCTGGGCACAAATTGAGTGCGGAATGGTGAGTGGGCGACACGAGGCAATATGAGTATTAAAGATGCAGGAGCTGCAGATAATCGAGAGGGCAAGATCTATACCCTTCAGATTTGCCCAAGCCTGTACACTGAGAACTCCATCTGCTGCCTATTACCGGCTACCAAAGATGTGACGGCTGGGGAAGTCATCCGAGAGGTGACTGGCAAACTGAACCTGGACACGTCAAAATGTTACGTATTGGCAGAGGTGAAGGAGTCTGGAGGAGAGGAGTGGATTCTCGATGCCAACGATTTGCCAGTCCAGCGGGTGCTGCTGTGGCCTCGGAGGGCGCAGGAGAAGCACTCGCAGAGCGAGGGGTATTACTTCCTCCTCCAGGAACGGAACACTGATGGCTCCATTCGTTACATCAACCTGCAGCTGGTGGCGAAGGAGAGGGAGAGACGCAGGTTGTTGGAGCGAGGTTTCCTGCCCCCTCAGTCACACCTGTACGATGACCTGTGCAAACTGCCCCATTTAACTGAAGAAACTATCTTAGAGACCTTCAAAACCAGGTTCCAGAAACACAAAATCTACACTTACGCTGGCAGCATCCTGATTGCCATCAACCCCTTTAGGTTCCTGCCCATTTACAATCCCAAATACATGAAGATGTATGAAAACCACCAGCTGGGGAAACTGGAGCCTCACATCTTTGCGATTGCAGATGTGGCTTATAACACCATGCGGAGGAAGCAGGTGAATCAGTGCATTGTCATCTCAGGTGAGAGTGGTTCTGGGAAAACCCAAAGCACCAATTTCCTCATCCATTGCCTGACTGCACTCAGCCAGAAGGGTTATGCCAGCAGAGTCGAGAGGACCATCCTGGGAGCTGGGCCCGTTCTTGAGGTAAGATGCCAGAGCGGTCACTTCCTGTTATCCTGAAAATCGCCAGGCACTTTGAGCTTCTTCAAAAAAAGAAAATTGCTGTTTGACTTCCACATTGAATTGGATTGAAGCAGGCAGACAATTGGCTGCTTGTTACGGTAAAGGAGAAAGTGAGGACTGCAAATGCTGCAGATCAGAGCTGAAAATGTGTTGCTGGAAAAGTGCAGCAGGTCAGGCAGCATCGAAGGAGCAGGAGACTCGTGGCCGAAACGTCGATTCTCCTGCTCCTTGGATGCTGCCTGACCTTCTGCTTGTTACAGTCACAGAATTATCATGCGAAGCAGAGCTGGAAAGGGTCCGTTTGACACGACAAACCTTTCACTGACTTCATGGTGCTATCATCCAGTTAATCCTCCCCTTGTTACTGCTAGCAGTCCTTCACAATTTATTCCTCTCAAGTAATTCTACCATTTCCATTCAACACATCCGGTGATTGCTGGGACACAATGCACTTTCTCTCATGATAAGTCTGTATTCAAACACGACCTTAATGTAATTAAACCCTAAGGAATTATTTTGAGTTCTGATTCCTCCCTTCCCTGCCCCCAGCATGGTGGCTCCCCAATGCACTTAGTGTTTTCTCCCCTACCCTGATCTATTGAAGACATTGGAGGAAATAGTAGAATAACAGTTTATATTCCAGTTAAATCTCTTCTTGAAGGACAATTCTGCTCCACCTGATTCACTCTCACATCATTGGTTCATCACCCTTTCCCCTCATTTGCTATTAATCGTTCATCCTCACTGACATCCACAGCCAATCAGAGTGAATTGATTACCTGATTGGATATAATGTCCATCAGCCAACAAAACTGTTCCAGCAAATTCAAGAGGAACATGATTGCCTTTAACATGCCAGTGATCTTCCTTCTAGATGTTGTTCCCCTCTGTGTCCTGCAGTGAATCTCTCCTTCCTGGAGAGTTGACAGCTTCTGATTGGATTGGACTCTCAGGCTGGGAAATGCAGGCCCTGACCCTTTTCCTCACAGTTCGCGAGTTTTCAGTTCTCTCCGAGTCTCCTGTATGAAGCCATAAAGCAGAAGATGTGGTTGGTGGTTTGTTTGTGTGGGGGAGGGGATTTTACAGCTTATACTCTTCCCTCCTGTCAGAAAGAAAAAGAACCTTCCTGTTTTTAATTCTCTGTAAGAGGCCTGTATTGGCTCAGCTGACTCTCCTGTTGCAGCCTGAAGCCCCAAGTCAATGGATCTTGATGCTCTTGTCTCTGATTGGAGACCTCCCCACACACGGCTCGGAACCAACATCCAGTAAACACTGTTAGTCTGCAGTGCAGTCAGGACTAAGCAAGCTCCTCTGTCTAGCTTCCTGTCTGTCTTTCTGTCTGTCTCTGTAGTTTTCCGTTTGTGGTCATGTACATTTCTGTTTCATTCTCCAGCTTACTCTTCCTCACTCTCACTCTGATATGGGGACTATCTTGGGGATTGTGTGTCAGTAGCTGATTGACTATCTGAGAGCCCAATGTGTACTCACCTGAACCGACTTATTTTGAAACCGAATACTGGGAAGGATCGAGAGGCATGATTCTCAGCAGCTGTACCCCACCCCCCACCCCCCAACCACCACTTTGAGCTGATCACTGAGATCAGGTTACTCAGCAGAAAAACACAATGCAACCTGAGAATTTCCTGCTTTAGGTTCAGCTTATGGCAGTCTCTGTTTTCAGATCATTGTGTCAATTTGTTGAGGCAGTGTGACTGAGGTCAAGGTTTCGAGATGGTCACATGCTCATGTTTAGGGGCTGGGGTTTTGGGGACAAGGGGAAATCCTATAATTGTGTGGCTTTGAGCTTAGCCTGTATCCTTGCCCTGTATCCTTGCCCTGTGCTCGCTGACCTACTTTGACTCCTGTCCTGACCATACTTCCATTTAAAAGTTCTCAATCTTACTTTTAAGTTTCTCCACTTTACCATTCCCTGTAACCCCAGTCTCTGGAACCTTGCTGTCCCCCACACACCCAGCCAGATCTCCACTGCTCCAATTCCACACTCTCAAGTCACCCTGATTTTGATTGCTCCCCCATTGGTGGCTATGGCTTCAGTCACCAGGGTCCTAACCTCTGCAATTCCCTCCATAAACTCCTCCCTTGTCCTTTCATGGATCCCATATGTGACTGATGAGCAACATCAGTGACACTGTTTCAAAAACACAGTGCTTCATTCACTGTAATGCACTTCCTTTTCCATGGTTCATCCTGATGAACATTTTAATAAAATCACAGAATGGGCACCATCGCTGATCTGTTCAGTGTAGATGTTAGTCTCTCTTTGAATGTTCAGCGTACTGGATATTAAGGAAAATGTCATTTGGAGATAGTGCTTCTTGTCCTGAAGATGAGAGCAGATTGTGTTGCTCAGGGGGAGGATTTTAATCTAACTGTGGGTTTTTGTGACATTATTTCCTGAGAGCTTCCTTCATCGTTTGCAGCAATTTGAATGAAATTGAGACACTCCGAAAAGTGTTGGATTTTTGTTAATAGGTCACAAGTCTATAGAGAAGAAAAATATATACTTATATGTTTAAAATCAATCTTGTTGAAGAAATGGGGAGATTTATTTTGTTCGATTGCAGGAAAAATCCATCTGACTCACTGATGTCCTTTAGCGAAGGAAACTGCCATCCTTACCTGGTCTGGCCTACATGTGACTCCAGACCCACAGCAATGTGGGTGACTCTCACCTGCCCTCTGGGCAATGAGGGATGGACAATACATGCTGCCTAGCCAGTGACACCTACAGCCAGTGAATGAGTTTAAAAACCCTGCCTCTTGTGGGTTTGCTGTAGGAGAGACTTTAGGCTTTAGGATCTGAGGGAGATCCTTTTGGACTGCAGTGTGTTGTGTTGGTCAATGACCAGGCTGGGACTCTGTTGGAAGTTTGAATGAACACATTCCTGGGTCTGCAGACTCCCCAGGGGCTGCTGCTGGTCACAGGCTGTTTGAGGCTCTTGTGGTCCGCCTCCTTCATCTTCAAAAAGAGGAAGGAAAGAAAAACCACCCGCCCCAATCCTTCCCTGATTTATAAATCATTCCACACCATCTTCCTCTTCTCCCGTCACCCCCTACGGGTTCACTCTGTGCCCCCCCACCCCCACCCCAACATCCTGAGGCCCTGATCCCCCAACTGCCCCAGCTCTGATGCTGAGATTGGGGTATCTGAAGGGTGATTCCGCTCTCCCTGGGCTGCAGTGCCCTTAGTGATAGTCTGCACTTACTCGCTGCAGTAATTACAGGAAAAATGCTCAGAAGGGACAGAGATATGGATTGTCGAGTTTGCTGGTGGCAGGAAATAGTTAGGAAAGTGAGTTATGTAGTGTACACAGGGAGACCACAAAGGGATATAGATAAGGTAAATGAAAAGGCAAAAGTCAAAAATGGAGAATAATGTATTCATTTTAGTAGAAAGAATTCCTGAAATTATCTAAAGGGTGAGAAATGGCAGAATTTGGAAATGCAGAGGAATCTGGATGACTGAGTTTATAAATCGCAAAATGCAATTATGCAGGTACACCAAGTAATTAAGAAAACTAATTTTAAATTATGGTTTATTCAAGGGGGAATTGAATGCAAGATGTTATACTTCAGTTTACAGAGTATTGGTGAGTCCACACCTGGAGTACTGTGTACTGTGTTAGCTTCCTGCTTTGAGGAAGGTGTAAATACTTGGGAGATAGACTAATACCTGGAATGGCTGAATTATCTTCCAAGGAAACTTTTGACAGGTTAGTCTTGTATCCACTAGAGTTTAGAAAAGTTAAGAGGTACATTGATTGAAACCTAGAAGATCCTGAAGGGGTTTTGACAGGGGAAATGTGGAGAGGAAGAGAGAATCCAGCATTAAGGGTCATGGTTTCAGGATGAGAAGCTACTCCTTTGAAACACAGATGAGGAGGGAGAAATCTCCCCTGAAGGATTGAGTGTCTTTGGCAATCTCTTCCTGAAATAGTCCGAGAATATTTATAAGGCCGAGATAGGGAGATTGTTGTTGAGCAAGGTGCGAGAGTTTACTGGGATAAGTGGGACTGTGGGTTTGAGATTTGGAGTGTAATTAATGGACGGTACGGTGGCACAGTGGTTAGCACTGCTGCCTCACAGCGCCAGAGACCCGGGTTCAATTCCCGCCTCAGGCGACTGACTGTGTGGAGTTTGCACATTCTCCCAGTGTCTGCATGGGTTTCCTCCGGGTGCTCCAGTTTCCTCCCACAATCCAAAAATGTGCAGGTCAGGTGAATTGGCCATGCTAAATTGCCCGTAGTGTTGGGTGCAGGGGTAAACATAAGGGAATGGGTCTGGGTGGGTGCGCTTCGGCAGATAGGTGTGGACTTGTTGGGCCGAAGGGCCTGTTTCCACACTGGAAGTAATCTTAAAAAAAAATCTGATCAGCCATGATCTTATTGAATGGTGGATCAGGCTTGATAGGCCGAATGGCCTACTCCTAGTTTGTATTTCCAGCAGAGCTGCCTTGTTTGTGTTCAAGGAACGGCCAATAATCTGAAACTCTGGGTGGGTGTGAGGGAGGGTAGAAAGGGCCCACATTCTTGCAGTGCCTACTATATCCTCAGGAAACACATCCAGCTTGTTTGCAGCGCAGAACCATCTTTTTTCACAGTTATACGCTGTTTAATATAGGAAATAAGGAGCCCAACAAGATCCTGCAAGCAGCAGTGCGACCATAGACCTGATTCACACCATAAGGGCTGATTGTCTGGTCATTGTCAGATTGTTCTTGGTGGGATCTTGCTGTGTGCAAAATGGCTACTATGTTGCTCCGACAGACTTCCAAAACAACACCTCATTGGCTGTCATACCCTGGGAACACAATGAGGTGGCAAAGGAGCTTTGGAAATGGAATATTCTCTCTCTCTCTCTCTCTCTCTTTCTTTTTGCTCTTTCTCGTTGTCTTTCCTACTTTTTCTCTCTTTTTCCCTTCTCCTTCCCTCTTTTTCTTTCCATGCTGTCATTCTAAGCTGGATTTGGGGAAAAATGGTCTGATGCATTGCACCACCCAGTTACTCAAATGTCTATTTTCGGAGTGTAATTCAACGTGGACTCACCCAGTCAGAGACACAGCCTACAGATCAGGGCTGGCTCTGAGTTCAGAACTCTGACTCTTGCCTGTCACTCTGAGCAGCTCATGGCCTTGTGAGTAAGATCTATAGAATCTGCCAGGGAGGAAGCTTTGGAAACTGGTCAGGAATAAATTTAAAGAATGTCATTTGATAGAAATTGGAAAGTGAGCAGCAAACACTGGAGCAAGACTGTGGAGCTGAGTGTGTGGGAGGGGAGAAACATTTAGTAAAAGAACTTTTGTTTCAAAGTATTATTTTGCCTTAGTCTGTCAACCTCTGCTCTCTCCAACCTCCCTCCCTCCCTCCCCCGTGCTGGTTCACCCTCCCGTTTTGTAACTGTGGATGGAGGCAGCAAGAGTCTGGGTTGCCTTGTGTTTGAGAACAGGGCGATGGTCTGTGAAACTGTATCGGTAATCTCCCACAGCAGTGAGCTAGTGGGGCTGAATGGCTTCCTACTGTAACTGTGAGTCATTGGATAGTGACCAGGAGCATGACTGTGGTTAACTCGCTGTTTCCCACATGTGAACTGAAGCCAATTATAGCTGAGTGCAGTTCGCTCTGTGTAGGTCAAACAGTCCCCCACCCCTGTATCACAGCAGGAATGAGCTGGAGAAACTTGGACTTTGGATCTGCTTGCTGTATGCTCATGGAACTCATTCTGCCGTTTGATGCCTGTGTGTAAGATTCACACCCAAGGCAGATTCTCAAGCTCAGGATAGGGACAGAGTGTCCCTGGCCAATGCTGATAGTGCTCCTGCAGAGGAGATCTTAATCCAAGGCCCTGTCTGCCTATTGGTGCCTGAGATTAATAATTTAGAAAGGGAGAGAGGGGGACCCAAGGGGAAATATTAGGGGAGGAAAGAACATCTGCGCAATGTCCCAAAGTGCTTTGCAACCAGTTAATTCATCTTGAAGTGTGTAATCTTTGTCACAAAGGAGGCAGTTAAATGGTGCACAGCAAGATCCCACAAAATACAAATTAAAAACAGGAGTAGGCTATTCACTCCTTCAAACCTATCCCATAGCTTTGAGGGTCTTCTTCAATCCTGAACTCTGTTTCTGCATCTCACTCAGTGCTTCTCAGTATCCCATAGCCAATGGTGCAGTTAGCTGTCGGGAGGGGAGGGTGACATTGGGACACCTCATTGGAAAGGGCAGACTCTCTCCAGAGAGAGACAGTGTTGAATGGGGAATGCTCTGCCCCAGAGGGCAGTGGAGGCCCAGTCTCTGGATTCATTTAAGAAAAAGTTGGATAGAGCTCTCAAGGATTGTGGAATCAAGGGTTATGGGGATAAAGCAGGAACAGGATACTGATTATTGAATGGTGGTGCATGATCATATTGAATGGTGGTGCAGGCTAGAAGGGCTGAATGGCCTACCCCTGCACCTTTTGTCTATTGATGGGGCTGTTCCTGATATTCACTATCCAGGCCTCAACCTGACCTCACCTGACACCAATGCAGCGAGTCGATTTGTTTGTGTGTGGTTGGATTAGGCAGGCGCTAGTACAATTCTTCAGGCCAGTCATGCCCTTTCAGAGCCTGCTCACACCCGGATCATTCCCCGCTCACACCATCGCACTAACAGCACCTCTTTCCGACCTGAGCAAGACATGCCCCTTTCTCACACGTATCCCACTCCTGACATTCCCGCACCCCATCCCTTTAAAAAACTCCTGTCCGCACTCCCCCCTCCCTCGCCAGATGCCCCCCACTCCTGTCACATGCCCCTTCCTCACCAGTCCTTTAACTTGCTTCAGAAACATACGTCACCCTGAAGGAAGTTGCTGCCCTCACCCAGCCTGAGTTTGTGGCTGGACTCCAGTCCACACTGACTACTCTGTAAAGGCTGAAAGGACTGAGGAAGACACTGTCGGGTTCAGGAAGGGCACCCATCTCCCTGTCAGCAATAAATGTCCCGTTTGACACCCAGGAGTGAAATTTAAACATGCTGCTGTTTGGGGAAACTCCCCTACCATGGGGCAGAGGGGCATTTCTGTCAGTGTCACTCTGAGATAGCATGGTCTTCCTGTGCCTGATTAGAGGACATTGTGGCAAAGGGTAGCAGAGGGAAGGGGGTGAGTTGGAGGGAATTGGACAAGTCAGCACCAATGCTGCAGAGGGGGTGGGGATCTAGGCTGTGCAGCCAGAGTTTCAGGAATGAGTTGGGAAGCTAAGACCTTGTTGGAATATTCTCTGGATTGCCAGCAGTGTGAGAGGAGGAATATGAAGGTAGGGAGGTTCGGTGCCTGGGATTTGAGGCTGGGTGTGAGACAGAGTTCTCCAGGTCCATGTGGCATGTTTCTGAGAAAATCAAACACTTCTAAAGGCATGGTTTGCAGCTGAGTGGGGCTGGGACTGATTGGGAGATTCATTTTTGTGGTTGAGAGTCAGTTCATCGAAATTCAGAGAAAGCTGAGCACTAGCATCTAGAATTAAAAGCAAAAACAAGATGCAAATAGAAAACTAGGAGGTGCTAGAAAAGGGCCAGGTCCACTTTGGGTGGAGAGTGACTGAATGAAAATGGGATGTTCATCGGTCAGTTCCAATGCACGAGAAAGTAGTAAAGTCTGAACTTGTGTTACTGTGCGTGTTACTGTGCATGTATGTGTGTGACCACACTGGGTACAATTGATGAGTTTCAGGCAGAGAACATCTTGTGGAAAAGTGATGATGTGGCGATAATGAAGGCTTTGCCCAGAGAAGGGCAGAGCTGGATGTGATATGTTCCTGGGAACCAGAAGTTTGAGCAAGCAGGGAAAGGATGGTGATGACTGAGGAGAGTCTTACAGTCCTGGGGAGACAGGATGTCCCAAAGAGGTCAAAGTCAGAATCTATTTAATTAAAGCTAAGGAACAAAATGTAATGACATTGCTCAGTGTAATCTATAGGACACTAACCAGTGGGGAAAATGAGAGGAACAAATCTTCCAGGAAATTACAGAGAGGTACAAGACTCTACCGTCGTTATACCAGGGAGTATAATTATTCAAATAAGGACTGAAATGGTGGTCAGGAAAAGCGCAGAGGGAGCGAGAGTCCTGCTCTGACAGTGTGCTCAGGAGAATGTTCTACAGAACATCCCTGGTTCCTGAGACTGAGGTGGGCCGAGGGAATTCAGGGAAAACTGAGTGATTATTTATCATCAGGTCAGGGATGTGGAAAAGGACATGGAGCAATCCGAGTAAGAATAGTTAATTGAGGGAAATGCAACTTCCATGGGGTAAGAGTGGATGTAGCCCAGATACAGAGGAATCAACTAGTAGGCAAGAAAAAAATCTTAACAATGGGCTGCGTTTAGAGAGAAAAGAGTTTCGGCAGGATTTAGTTTCTTACTTATTCATTCATGGGACATGGGCATCGCTGGCTGGGCCAGTAATCATTGACTGTCCTTCGCTGCCTTTGAGAAGGTGGGGGTGAGCTACCTTCTTGAGTTGCTGCAGTCTGTGTGGTGGAGGGGCATTAGCAGCACTCTTAGGGAGGGATTTCCAGGATTTTGACCCAGTGTCAGTGAAGGAATGGCGATATATTTCCAAGTTAGGATGGTTAGTGGGTTGGAGGGGAACTTGCAGGCAGTGTTCCCATGTATCTGCTGCAAATGTGCTTCTAGTTGGAAGTGGTCATGGGTTTGGAAGGTGCTGTTTTAGGATTTTTGGTGAATTTCGGCAGTGCATCTTTTGGATAGTACACACTGATGGGAATGAGCATATATACGGAGAGATAAATCCCTGGATAACAAAAGAGGTAGAGAATAAGATGAAGCAAAAAAAGTGTGATTATGACTGGTGTCAGATTGATTATACAATGGAGGACCAGGCTGAACAGAGAAGGTTTTACAGGGAATTGAGAAAGCAGAATAAAGAAGCACAGAGGAAGTACAAGAAGAGCCTGGCAGCGAACATTAAAGGGAATTCCAGTGGCTTCTCGGGGCAGCCACATCAATGGAGAAGTAAGGCTGATTTGGGACAGAGAAGGGTAGCTTGGGACGTGACTTGGGTGTTAAATTCTTATTATGCAACTTTCTTAACAAGATGCTGCACAGATTAAAGAGGAGGTAATTAGTCTAAAATTTGTGATGAGATATTGGAACAGGCTGTTTGTTCTTAAAGTTGATAAGGCACTAGGATCCACAGCCAGTGATTGTGAGGGAAGTGAGAGGGAAAATTGTGGAGGTACTGGCCTGATAGGGTGGAGCCAAGTAGTTGGAGAATTGCTAATATTGGATCCTTTTTTTGAGATAGGGTGTAAAGATAAGCGCGGTTAGTTTAATCTAAAGGTGAGAAGTGTCAAGAAACTAATAGCCACTTGGATAAACGCAGAGTTCTGTAAGGAAAGCCAGCATGGATTTGTTAAGGATGATTCACCTTTAACTAATTTTGATGAGGTCAGTGCTGTTGATGTGGTGTACATAGACTTCCAGAAGGTATTCAATACAGTGCCTCACAACAGAATTGTGAGAAGGGTTGTAACTCATGGAATTAAAAGAACAGTACCAACGTGGATTCAGAATTGCCTGCGTGACAGGAAATAGAGATTAGTAAATAATGGTTATTTTTTAGACCGGAGGACGGTTTTTTTAAAGTGGAGTTCCCCAGGGATCAGTGTTTAAATTCCTGACACATCATTGATGTAGACTTTGTTGAAGTCAGCATAGTTTCACAATTTGTGGCTGATATGAAATGTGGGCGTGTTGTGAACTGACAGGAGGGCAGCATAGTGAAGGATATAGTGAAGTTGATGGAGTGGGCTGACAAGGTGGCAGATACAGTTCAGTGTGGAAGTCCATAATGGGGGTGTGGGGGTGGGAGTGGGGGTCAGTTTCGAGGTAATTGGAAGAAGGATTGGACACTCTTTCACTCAGAAGGTGGTGGGTGTCTGGAATTCTCTGCCCAGTTGGTGGTTAAGGTGGAGTCCCTCAAATCATGTGACTGAGCCTGGACCTGCCCATGAAGCTCTGGAACCTGCAGAGCCATGCACTAGGATTGGAGCTTGGGAATCGAATGGGCGGCTAGTTTATTCAGCTCACACTGACACAATGGACTGAATGGCTTGTTTCTGAAGATCTGTAGAGGTGTGAAGTGATTCATTTTGGCGGGAAGAAGATGAGAGCATCTAAAATGAAGGGCACAATTCTGAAAGGGTGTGGGAGTATGGGGTTGGGGTGTGAGGGAGACGGATGTTGGGTGTATTTGTGAGAAATCATCAGCAAGACAGATTGAGTAAGCAGGTAGTAAAGCAAACAGTAACCTAGGCTTTATTAATGAGGGTCCAAGAGCAAGGACAAAATGTTAAATCTGCTTTGGAAAGGGGTGACAATGAGGGTTTGAAGAAAGATCAACAAGAGTGGTTCTTCAGTTAGTTTGGTTGAATTGGGCCTGATTCCCTCAGTCGAGGTGGTTTGGTGTTTGCGATCATAGGCAGCACTAGACCGAGAGGATGGAACAAACTCTTCTCATTGGTGGAAGAATCGAGAACCAGGTGGAACAGTTTTAAGGTCCTTGACCAAGAAAATGCAAATCCTCTGTCAGAGCCAGCACTGACCCAATGGCTGAATGGCCTTTTTCCTGAATGTAACAATTATGTGAAAATCCTTGTACCTTCAGAATGTAGACAATTGGATTGTGAGTGGATTTTAATCCCATCATTGATTCTCATGTGGTTGGTCCTTGTCTTTGTAATGGGTTTCTGTTTGCTCTTTGTGTAACCATGACGACAACCATTTCCCATATTTCAGAGTCCCTGTTGGTCTTTTTGTTTGTTAACTGTGCTCTTTCTGATCTCCTTGCGTTATCCCTGTGAATTGGAAATGAATGTCCTTCTCAGCCACAGAATGTCCCATCAGGAGCTGGTACTCTGACACATCGGGGCACTGGACATGTTCCAACATCAAACACTCACGCGCACACAAACTCCCACAGCCATGCCCCCAACGCACACACCCCACTGCTCCCACCTACAGCCCCACCCCCGTGTGTACTCACATGCAAACCTGCTCCCACACACGCACACCCCAGAATTACACATACATACACCCCCACACCACAGCTACACACAGACACCCGCACACCAACAGCTGCATGCACGCACACAAGCACCCCTGCACACCCCACACACCCCTCCACATGCACAGCCACCCCCACCCCCACCCCCACCGCTACACACACACCCATAGCTACACAAGCACATGCGCACGCAAACCCATTCCTCCTCCCCCTCCCCCCCCCCCCCCCCCCCCCCCCCCACCGCCGCTGCACAAACATAATCTTATTTATTAATGGGAGTTCCCTCAGAATGACCAGGAATGAGACTTCATGAGCTAATTGTAACCCCTTAACTGATGCCTCTGGCCTAGTTTGACTGGACAAGCCTTGGTCCAGGTATCAGACAGGTGTCACAGCACAGCACAGACAAACCACCCCTCCCCGTGAGAGATTCTCAGACAAACACCTCTCCCCGTGAGAGATTCTCTCTGGCAGGACTCCTTGTTGGCAGTCGAAAGGTTAATGTTTGTTAGTTCTGTTCTCTGTGGACATCCCCAGGGAATTGGAACATTACAAGTTTAATTTGATGGCAACGTAATTAGAGACGGCCTGGTTTGGGGCACCTGGCCCTGCAAATGTGTAATCATGAGGAATCTGGAGTTTTGAAGCTGCCCAGCTTATTTCAAAGTGTCCTGACTTCCTCTGCTGTGTAAGAGGCTGATTGACGTGAATGGGGGAGGGGAGGAGAGGGCTAAACCTGTCGTTTCCCCGAGCTCTCTGGGTCTTTGCCATATTTGGAGAGCTGTGGTGAAGTAGGAGGTTACAGCAGGACATTGGAAGGCCTGCCATTGATTTGCCTCCCCACACAGTTTATAATTTATTCCAGATGGGCTTTTATTTTATTTGGGTCTTTATTCTGTGCTGGGCTGTTATTACACAGGGCATGTAATGATTAAAAAGGATGTAAATTTAAAAATAGCCTGACTGAGTGACACACCTTGTATCTTTTTAAAGGATGTGCCAGAGGATATTCCGGATCCTGAGGCTAAGTACGGGTATATCTCGCCCTCCCCTCTATCTCTTTGCCCTCAGCTCCTTGCCTGGTATTGATTCTGTAGAAAGGGGAAATGAAAGTGATTCAGACTAGGGGCAGCATTCAGAGGGCACTGGGCACGTGCAGTGTGGGGCTAGGATTGCCAACTCCAATGGGTGGCAGTCCTGGAGGTTTTGGTCTGGTTATGGGGTGATGTACGTGTGTATGTGTATATGTGTGTCGGTGTCTGTGTGTAAGCCCTGAGGGTTGGGGGGATACGATGCAGGTGAATGTTGAGGGTACTTTGTGAAGAGGAGCAGTAGGGTCTCAGTAAAAGAGGAAAAGATCCCACTGTCTCAGTTCTGTATGGGATTGTGCTCAGCATCATTACATGCTGTTACACATGGGCCTTGATGTCCCACTGCCTTGGTGTGCTTGTTGTATGCAGATGCTAGAGTGAATTGTCTGTGTGCAGAGTGTGGCCTGTTGCTGTTCAGTTTCCAGTATGTTGTGTCTGGGGTTTTCCAGTATGCAGAGTAGCTGTTTTTTTTTCCTGGGATCTTGCTGTGTAACCTGGCACTTTGTGTTTCCTGTGTGTGAAATCCTGTTGGTTTTTCAGTTATGAAGAATGACTTCAGTTTAAACATGATTCATTGCACTGTGACTCTGATTCAGGCCAGGAGTCTGAGCACATTTTCTTGCCATGAGATACAGGGTGCCCCTCTCACCCACTTCTTCACTCTCTGTCCCTTCAGCGATGTTGTTCAGACAGTGTTATATCCTCTGGAATGGAAGCAAACTCCACAGGAACGTGCAGAATGGAACTGGGGAAGTACTTGGAAAGGAAAACATGACAAGGCAGTGGGGACGGAGTAGGAGAGAGTGCAATGAACTGACTGGTACAAAACTCAGGTTAGACCCCACCTGGAATACAGTGAGCAGATTTGGGCACCACTCCTTAGAAAAGGTGTTTTGGTTCTGGAGGGTGTTCAACAATGATACCTGGCCTTCAGGCGTTCAGTGATGAGAGATTACACAAATTAGGCCTTTTTCTCCAGAATTTAGAAGGTTAAGGAGTGACCTGATTGAAACCTTCGACATATGAACAGGAAAAGAGAGGGAGATGAAGGTAAACTATTTCCACAGGTTGGAGATTCTAGAACTAGGAGCATAGTCTGAGAATTAGGGCCAGACCGATCAGGAGCGATATTAGGGAGCACTTCCACACACAAAGGAACTCTCTTCCATAAATGGCAGCTGATACTAGATCAGTTGTTATTTTTGAATCTGAGATAAGTAATGCTTGCTTAGCACAAATTTAAGGGATATGGGCCAAAGGCAGGTCTATGGAGATAGGCCGTGGATCAGCCATGATCTCAGTCGATGGTGGTACAGGCTCAGGCTGAATGGCCTACTCCTGTTCCGAAGATTGTGTTTGTGTTACTGTCACTCTCAATTTGCTGGAAATTGAGACCGTCTCCTTGGCTGTGTGCTGAGATTTTTACTTGTCTGTGGGATGTAGGTGTTGCTGGCCAGCTGTACAATCCCAGCATAGTGACTCCTTCACATCAGGGGCACAACACCATTCCCTGAGCACTCTCCTCCAGGGCTATGTTTTGATCGAGGGGACTTATTTCATTCTCACTAACTCTTTGGTTTTCTGATTTTTTGTTGCAGCATGGGGTATTTGAACATGCACACAACTAGAATTGGAAAAAAATTTATTAATAATTATAAATTCCTATAAACTTAAAACCACAACCTACACGGAAAGCATGCATTTCTGAGATGCTGCAGTATTAAAATTGGTATCTATGCCAAAGATATTTTTCAAACTAAGTGACACACTTCTACACAAATAATGTGATCCTCCTAAACACACGTCCTACAGACCAGTGAACTCTCGGTGAATGCATTTCCATTGCATGTGCCCCTCACAAAGCTGGAATGTGTTAACCAGGCAGTTACTGTGTCTCAGATCGCAAGCTCAAATTGAAATGTAACAATTGACACAGTTCATTCC
Organism: Chiloscyllium punctatum; assembly: GCF_047496795.1. Classification (NCBI taxonomy): domain Eukaryota; kingdom Metazoa; phylum Chordata; class Chondrichthyes; order Orectolobiformes; family Hemiscylliidae; genus Chiloscyllium; species Chiloscyllium punctatum. The sequence continues at coordinate 87,817,581 of NC_092762.1, read as the reverse complement.
AATAACTTTCTCTCCAGCCTTCCCCATGCAGTAGCTCCTGAACATATGCAGCTTTAAGACAGTGATATCCCAATAGTATGACAGTAATTCATTACCTCCGTGAGTTTCCTAGCTCTGAGCTAGCTCCACTCATAGCTGGGTGTTCCTTGTTAATAGGTTTGAAACTGTTTGCATTTATTTTGTCTGTACCATGCCCTTGGCAATCACCCTGTATCCTCTGGCTGCTCCCTCCTTCCCAGTCTCCATCTCCCTTTGGCCGCAGCGTGCAGGCAGTTATTATGACCAAAATGCACCTTCCAATGAATCCCCTCGAAACCTCCTGCCTTTCACTTTAAAATGATGTCCCCTTGTTATGACCCTTCAACAAAGGGCACAGCTGCTGACTATCCACCTCTGTCTATGCTCCTCATAATCTTAACCACCTTCTCATGACCCCCTCAACCTTCTCTGCTAGAAGGAAAACAACCAGAGCTTATCCAGCCTCTCTAGAACATAGCATAGAACAGGCCCTTCGGCCCTTGATGTTGCTCCGACCTGTGAACTATTCTCAGCTTGTCCCCCTACACTATCCCATCATCATCCATGTGCTTATCTAAGGATTGTTTAAATCTCCCTAATGTGGCTGAGTTAATTACATTGGTAGGTAGGGCATTCCATGCCCTGACCACTCTCTGAGTAAAGAACCTGCCTCTGACATCTGTCTTAAATCTATCATTCCTCAATTTATAGTTATGCCCCTCGTACATCATCCTAGGAAACAAACTTTCACTGTCTACCCTATCTAATCCTCTGTTCATCTTGTATGTCTCTATCAAATCCCCTCTTAGCCATCTTCTTTCCAATGAGAACAGAATTGCTGGGATGCTCCATCCCAGACACCATTCTGGTGGCTCTCCTCTGCACCCCCTCCAAGTCAATTGACTTTGGTGCATCGACAGTCCTCAAGCAGTCTCACTGGGGATTGGACACTGACATGTTCTCCCAGTGAGGCTGCTTTCCATGTGGCCTTGGCCCTGGTGGAGATTAGATCTTGTTGCAGAAACTGCGAGGGCCATTTGCTATACCTCATCGTGTTTTATCAAGTGTGAGACCACAATGTATTTCTGAGAGGGAGAGGAGTGTGAGGGAAGTTAACAAGAACATGCAAAATGAAGTGAAGCTATTGGCATAATTGCTAAGGGACTGTTGTGGCTCAGTGGTACTGTCCCTACCCCAGTTCAAGTCCCACCTGCTGTAGAAGTGTATCATAATGTCTCTGGACAGGTTGAACAGTGTAATTGTGGTGAGTTAATTCTAAACTCTGCTGTGTTGGTGAAATAACTCACCTGTGTCTCCTGCTCACTGAGAAGTTCCCTCAGTTGCAGGCTCCAGTTCTGTGTCAACACCATCCACATTGCAGCAGTGAGTTGTGTTTCTCCTGAGGTTTGTGTATAGTAATCTAGTGGTTCTAAAGCAGGATTAGTCATTCACAGTATGGGAATGTAAATCCCATCAGACAATCCAAAATCTGAATTCTGGACCCACGTGGCAGGAATAGGTGAAAGTGACCATAAAATTGTCAGACTGATGTGAAAACGCAATTGGTCCAGTGACTTCTAGGGAAGGGGACTTGCAATCCTGATCCAGTCTGGGCCTATTTGTGACTCCCATCCTACACCGATGTGATTTACATGGGGAGGCACGGTAGCCCAATGGTTAGCACTGCTGCCTCACTGCGCTGGGGTTTGATTCTACCCTCAGGCAACTGTCTGTGTGGAATTTGCATGTTCTCCCTGTGTCTGTGTAGGTTTCTTCCAGGTGCTCCAGTTTCCTCCCACAGTCCAAAGATGTGCAGGTGGATTAGCCATGCCCATAACGTCCTGGGAAATGCAGGCTAGGTGGATTAGCCTTGGGGAATGCTGGGTTACAGGGATTGGCTAGGAGGTGTGAGATGTTTTGTGGAGGGTTGGTGTGTGATGGGCCAGGTGGCCGACTTCCGCCATGTAGGGATTCTACAAAAATGCTCAATGTGGTCTGGTTCATTATCAAATCCACACTACCTTCTCCAGGCGGCTGGGGATGGACAGTCAGCCTTTGCATTTACTCCAGCGCTATGAGAATTGATTTTTTCTTGAAACTGATGCTTGTCCATTCACAGAGATTGTTTCATAATCAGTGAAGCCTGGTCCTTCTCTTGATTTGCTCCCTCTGCTATGTAATCGGGGTGCTGCTGTGTTCTCTGGGTGCCATGCAATCTTCCTGCAGGTAACAATCAAGGCCCTGCGATAGATGGAGTGGTTTCAGGAGTGCAGAGCATTGTGGGTATTGGAGTTACCATTGTTGACGCAGGGATCGATCAGAAAGTTGGGAAATAATTAACGTGAGGTTGAAAAATCTTGATCAAACACCAAATACAGTCCAACTAGTGACGAGCTTAATTTATCGAGCACCTTCAGAGCAAACGTTGAGGCAAATAAGGAGACTGAGAGAGTGGCCACCAAAGCATGTTCAAGAGGAGGGTATTAAGGAAGATGTTTAAATAGAAGAGGGAGGGAGTGTAGGTGTCCGGAGGAGGGTTGAGTCAGGGAGTGTCAGGAGAAAGTGGGAATTCAGTGGTTAAAGCAGGAGCCGCCTCCAGGAGAGGTCTGTGTTGTAGAGCTAGAGAGAGTTACAGGGTTAGAAACAAAAAGGTGAGACCATGAAGAGTTTTAACAAGGATTTACTGTACAAGATTCTTGAATAGGACAGCACAGGAGAGCAGGTAATGCTTGCAGAACTACGCACACAGCAAGCCTGACAGGGTTTCTGACACCTCCTATTCCTGACCCATGAGCAAGTTCTCTCTAATTGTTTTTTCATTCATATGTGAGTTTAATGTGAATGTTATTGAGATAACCTGGATGTGTCCCACCAGCAGTAACAAAGCAATCCTGTCTATGTGAGAAATAGGCTCTTCAGTCCCTTGAGTCAGCCCTGCTGTTCTGCATCATGGCTGACCATCTACCTCAACACCATTCTCCTGTGCGATTTCAAATCCCTTGATGTTATTAGTATCTAGAAGTCTACTGATGTCATCGTGAATTTACTCAGTGACTGAGCTTCTGCAGCCCTCAGGTCGAGATGTACAACAAATCACCGTCTTCTGTTTGAACAAATTCTTCCTCATTTGGAAAGGCAAGGACTGATTCGGGATAGTGAACATGGCTTTGTGCATGGGAAATCATGTCTCACAAACTTGATTGAGTTTTTTGATGAAGTAACAAAGACGATTGATGAGGGCAGAGCGGTAGATGTGATCTATATGGACTTCAGTAAGGCATTCGACAAGGTTCCCCATGGGAGACTGATTAGTAAGGTTAGATCTCATGGAATACAGGGAGAACTAGCCATTTGGATACAGAACTGGCTCAAAGGTAGAAGACAGAGGGTGGTGGTGGAGGGTTGTTTTTCAGACTGGAGGCCTGTGACCAGTGGAGTGCCACAAGGATCAGTGCTGGGCCCTCTACTTTTTGTCATTTACATAAATGATTTGGATGCGAGCATAAGAGGTACAGTTAGTAAGTTTGCAGATGACACCAAAATTGGAGGTGTAGTTGACAACGAAGATGGTTACCTCAGATTACAACAGGATCTGGACCAGATGGGCCAATGGGCTGAGAAGTGGCAGATAGAGTTTAATTCAGATAAATGTGAGGTGCTGCATTTTGGGAAAGCAAATCTTAGCAGGACTTATACACTTAATGGTAAGGACCTAGGGAGTATTGCTGAACGAAGAGATCTTGGAGTGCAGGTTCATAGCTCCTTGAAAGTGGAGTCGCCGGTAGATAGGATAATGAAGAAGGCGTTTGGTATGCTTTCCTTTATTGGTCAGAGTATTGAGTACAGGAGTTGGGAGGCCATGTTGCGGCTGTACAGGACATTGGTTAGGCCACTGTTGGAATATTGTGTGCAATTCTGGTCTCCTTCTTATTGGAAAGATGTTGTGAAACTTGAAAGGGTTCAGAAAAGATTTACAAGGATGTTGCCAGGGTTGGAGGATCTGAGCTACATGGAGAGGCTGAACAGGCTGGGGCTGTTTTCCCTGGAGCATCGGAGGCTGAGGGGCGACCTTATAGAGGTTTACAAAATTGTGAGGGGCATGGATAGGGTAAATAGACAAAGTCTTTTCCCTGGGGTGGGGGAGTCCAGAACTAGAGGGCATAGGTTTGGGGTGAGAGGGGAAAGATATAAAAGAGCCCTAAAGAGCAATCTTTTCACACAGAGGGTGGTATGTGTATGGAATGAGCTGCCAGAGGATGTGGTGGAGGCTGATACAATTGCAACATTTAAAAGCCATTTGGATGGGAATATGAATAGGAAGGGTTTGGAGGGATATGGGCTGGGTGCTGGCAGGTGGGACTAGATTGGGTTGGGATGACGGGTTGGACCGAAGGGTCTGTTTCCGTGCTGTACATCTCTATGACTCTATTTCAATCTTAAATGGCCCACCCCTTTTCCTGAGACTGTGATCCTTTGTTCTGGACTGAATCCACAGTCAAGCCTTTTTACAAATTTTGTACATTTGTATGAAATCCTTTTTCATTCTTGTAAACCCCAGAAAATACTGGCCCAGTCTCTTCAATCTCTCCTTATCCAAACCCTGCCATTCATAGGAGTAAGGGGGCTGAACCTCCACTGGTACTCCGTCCTGCAACCAGAATATCCTTCCTTGGGTAAGGAGACCAAAACACACACTGTTCAAGGTTTGATTCAGTTCATTTCTTTATTCTTTAATGGGATGTGTGTGTCGCTGGCTGGGCCAGTATTTATTACCCATCCCTAATTACCTTTGAAACTGAGCATGGCCATTTCAGAGAGCAGTTACATTGCTGTGGGTCTGGAGTCACTAGTTGTAAATGTTGAACAAGATGTGGAAGAAGAAATAATTCCATCCACTGACACCGTCACATGTTTGGCAGCAAATTACTCGGTTTACTGAATGCAGTTTTAATCTTTTTTCCTGCTGGATTTGAACTCCTCTCCTGTCTAGGTCAGGGCTTCCCCACTGAACACCTTTCATGACATGAAAATTGTCACAGTCCCTTATTGAGTCTGGAGAGCGACACACGGGGTGGGGGTGCCCACAGGAGGTGGGATGAAGGGTGCTGTGGGTGTGTGGGACCATGTTTTCGGGGGTGGAGGATGTCTGTGGGTCCGGGAGGGGCTGCAAGAGCAGGGGCACAGCTACTGTACCCTGACCAGAGCTCCATGCTGACCTCTGAGTTTGTGACCCCCACTTTGAGAAAGCCTGTTGTAGGTTAGAAGTTCAGAAGCAGAGCCATTGCGCTGCTATAATGAGAGAAGTGTTGGGGGATTTTTATTTCGCAGTTTGTATTTTAGTCATTTTACAGAACAAACATGAATTTGGAAGAAGTTGCTGAAGGCGAGAATCTTTCATTTCAATTTGACAAGCTCAAAATAGAAAGAATGAACAAGGGCCTGACTTGTAATTTGATAAAAGTTGCCTTTTTCACATTTTCAGTTTTTTCAAGGTATTGAGTGTTTTCTTTATTTAAACTTTGTATGAATAGATTTTTTTAAAAATTGCTCATGGAATGAGGGCTTCACTGGGTCAGTCAGAATTTATTGTCCCTCCAAAGTTGCCCTTTGATGGAGAGTGTTCTCAATGTGAAGGTGGGACTTTGTCTCCACAAGGACAGTGAGGTGGTCACTGTTACTGATACTGTCACGGACAGATGCACCGACAGCAGCAGATTGGTGAGGAGAAGGTTGAGTCTGCTGTTCCCTCTTGTTGGTTCCTTCACCACCAGCTGCAGACCCAGCCTAGCAGCGAGGTCCCTTAGGACCCAACCAGTTCAGTCAATGAAGGATGTAGCCCAGACCCATGGCTGAGAGGGAGTACGAGAGCAGTTAGCCAGCTCTGCTCTGAGTCACTGCACGATGGGGGACAGAGAGACTGAGAGCAGTGGGCTGGCTTAGAGAGAGGGGCTCTGTGGAGGTGCAGAGCCCCCCTGTGATGGGGTCTCATTGTAACTGGTACCAGCATATGGAACAATAAAGCCAGCAGCAAGCAGCTCTCTGCCTATCCTGAATAACAGCCTCTGCTTTTTCCTACAGGCCTTTGGAAATGCAAAAACTGCCCACAACAACAACTCGAGTCGATTTGGCAAATTTATTCAGGTCAATTACTTAGAGAATGGACTTGTTAGAGGGTGAGTGTGATCCTGTGGCCTGCAGATTAACTGGTTTTTACATTACAGATGGACGGGGGTGGTACAGGTTGGGTGAGTCCATCAGTTGATCCCAGGATGTTGGGTTGGGCGTGTGTGTGTGTCTAGGTGGGTCTATGTATGTACGTGTGTGTGTGTGTGTCTGTGTGTGTGTGTGTGTACACACTGAGCAATAACAAGACTCTTGAGCTGATAAGTCACTGTCTATGTGACCAGAAGCTGGATTGCAGTAGCTCTGAGCAGTAAAGGCTTTGCCTTGTGATGGGGAACATCCTTCCTTACTGAACTCGATGCTTGCTCAGTAACAACTGGCACAGTGAGGGTTTTAGACACTGGGTGACTGAGTGTGAAAATCCCACCCCAATGGGAAAACTGAGCCTGGTGTCAAAACCCAGCAGCTGGACTATGTCTGGGCAGACCCTACCTGTCCCAGGTACCAGCTTCTTCATCTCATACGCACAGACCCCTTCGTGGGTGCACGCGCAATGTCTCCCCTGCGCATGATCACATGCACGTTCTCTCGTGTGTGCGCTCTCGTACATTCCCTTGTGCATGTCTTCTCTCACACATTCCCTCATTCTCTCAATTGCACAATCATACACGAACTCACACATGCACACTTGCTTTCTCATACACTCACACGCATTCTCAAATTCACACTTTCATAGACGCACTCACTCTCTCGGTGAATTCCTCTCTTACAATCTCAAACACACTCCCTTTTAACTCTTCAGTCTTTTTCTCTCTCTCTCTCACTTTCTCACTCTTTCTGATTCACTCTTTCTCCTTCACATTTTCTCTCTCTCTCTCTCTGTGACACACATACACCTGTAATTGTGAATCTTTCTCACTGACTCAGTCAGTCAGTCACTCGCCCTCCCTTTCTTTGACATGAATCAGGTAGTCCATTTCTGTCCCACTGTTTGTTTCTCTGTCTCTCACTCTCTGTCTCTGACCCACAGCCTGGTCCATCTCTAGCCTCTGAGTTTGATGTTTCAGTTTTTTGGACGTGGGCCAGCACTTTCACTGAGGGAGAGTGAAAGGTGTGACACTGATGTGTTAACTTTTCCACATCTCTGCCCCCTGCCATTTGTTGTGAATGCTCTCTCTCTCTCCCTATCTCTCTTTGTCTCTCTCTCTCTCTCTGTCTCACTCTCTGAGATTAAGGTTTCGCTTTCTTTTTTTCCCCAGGGCTGTTGTAGAGAAATACCTTCTGGAGAAATCACGCCTGGTGTCCCAGGAGGCTGATGAGAGGTAAGAATCAGCTGAGGGACTAGTGACCCCATGACCTTGCACATGATGACCCGAGGTGACTTTCTTCTGGGGAGTAATTTGATTGGTGATTGGGCGACGTTTTCAGAGCAGATGCTGAACATCAAAGAGAGAGATGGTGTCAATTTCCTGGGTTTTGATGTGAGACCACGATAGAGGCAGAAGGGAGATCAAAGGTGAGACCTAGATCCTCTCCGCTCTGTCACTCTCTCCCTGACCTGCTCACTGATCCACAGTCTGAGCACAGATTTGGTGCAGCTGTTAAATGCAGCATACATCCCCATTCACAGTCAGGGACCCTGCTCCTTGTTTCAGCTCTCCGTCTGGTCAGCCTTCCAGCTGCATGGTCAGGGCAACGTGGCTGCATTTTATTAAACCTGTACTTCCATCCACTGCGTCCCGTCAGACACTGACTCAACAATTGGAATTTGCATTTGTATAGCACTTTAACCTAATAGAGCATCTCAATGTGACTTGCTGGTAGAGTGGAGCTCCTTCCCAGAGTGTCCACGTCCGTTCTGAAGGTGGGAATGCCAGGCTGTTTGATCCCAGCAACATTGGATCATGGCAAGTCCCACAGAAGGTGACCCAGTGCAGCAACCTCCCTCTGAAATCTTCCATCCCTTGTAGACCTGCTGCAAGTCACACTGAGCATGACTCAACCTCATTAACAACCATCTTTATTCATTGATCTCTTCACCCTGAAATTCAGCAAGTATCATTTCATCGTCTCATTGTCTCTCTCTTACCCTTCCCCACCCTTCTCCCTATTTTCTCCCATTCTCCCCACCCCACCCCTCCCGTCACACTCACTACCCCCCTCCCACCCCAACCCCATGCAGGAACTACCATGTATTTTATTACTTGTTGCTGGGGGCGAGTGAGTCTGAGCGACAGGATTTCCAGTTGAAGCAGCCAGCTGATTATTACTACCTCAATCAGGTACATCCTGGATACTACAGGGAACTCAGAAACTCCCGGGTAACAATGAGCAGGGAACAGCCTGTGTTGATGTTCCTGCTTTGTGTCTCTGACGTTCATCCTGACGATGCCAGAGCACCTTCTTTCTTTCTCATTATCACTCTCTTTCTTTCTCTCGCTCTCTCAATGCTCACTTTCTCACGCACTCTCTCTCTCTCTCTCTCTCTCATCCTTGCAATCCCCCTTGTTCCTGTCCTTGCTTCCCCTTTGTCTCTCTCTTCCCTCCCATGCTCTCTCCCCCCCCCCACCACCCACCCACCCACTGCGCTCTCTGCCCCCCCAGCCCCCCTCCACCCCGGTGCTCTCTGCACCCCCCCCCCCTCCACGCTCTGCACCCCCCCCCTCTCTCTTCTCCTCCCCCGCTCTCTCTCTCTTCTCCTCCCCCACTCTCTCTCCCCCTCCCTCTCTCTCTGCCAGGTATGTGCCCTGTTCCCTTGCCCTTACCGCTGTGCACTGCCTGCTCTCCATTCCACTATCCACCTGGCCCGGCCCCTCTCCGAGCCCTTTCCCCATCTGTGACAATCCTCACCCCCACAAGCTTGTGGTGGTGTCTCTCTTCTCTCTCTCTCTCTCTCTCTCTCTCTCTCTCTCTCTCTCTCTCTCTCTCTATCTCTGTCATTCCTCCTCCCCCCCTCCCTCTCTCTTCTCTCCCTCTCTCTTCTCTCCCTCTCTCTTCTCTCCCTCTCTCTTCTCTCCCTCTCTCTTCTCTCCCTCTCTCTTCTCTCCCTCTCTCTTCTCTCCCTCTCTCTTCTCTCCCTCTCTCTTCTCTCCCTCTCTCTTCTCTCCCTCTCTCTTCTCTCCCTCTCTCTTCTCTCCCTCTCTCTTCTCTCCCTCTCTCTTCTCTCCCTCTCTCTTCTCTCCCTCTCTCTTCTCTCCCTCTCTCTTCTCTCCCTCTCTCTTCTCTCCCTCTCTCTTCTCTCCCTCTCTCTTCTCTCCCTCTCTCTTCTCTCCCTCTCTCTTCTCTCCCTCTCTCTTCTCTCCCTCTCTCTTCTCTCCCTCTCTCTTCTCTCCCTCTCTCTTCTCTCCCTCTCTCTTCTCTCCCTCTCTCTTCTCTCCCTCTCTCTTCTCTCCCTCTCTCTTCTCTCCCTCTCTCTTCTCTCCCTCTCTCTTCTCTCCCTCCCTCCCCTGTCCAGTACTGAGCTGTAATGTGTCCTGTCTTTTCCTGCTGTCTTGTAGAAGCAGGATTTCTGTCTGGATGATGGTGAGGATCTGAAGCACGAGTTTGAGCGCCTGAAACAGGCCATGGAGATGGTTGGCTTCCTGCACACAACCAAGAATCAGTGAGTTCACAGTAATTTACCTTCACTCTCTTTCATGTCCTGATCACCAGGACAGCTAGCAATTGGTGAGAGGGCAGCGTGGGCAGTGAGATTGGGTGTTTGAGGGGCAAATGGGGTACTTCAATAGTCAAGGCATTGAACACAGGGACGGGGAGGTCACAATGGAGCTGTAAAAAGAGAGCTCTGGCCACTGTACTGTAGGAGAGATGTAATTCCAATAGAAAGGAAGCACAGAGGCTATTCACCGGGATGTTGGCTAGGCTGGAGTGATTAGTGTGGTGCTGGGAGAGTGCAGCAGGACAGGCAGCATCCGAGAAACAGGAAAATCGAAGTTTCGAATAAAAGCCCTTAATCAGGATTCTCCTGCTCCTCTGATGCTGCCTGACCTGCTGTGCTTTTCCAGCACCACACTCTCGACTCTGATCTCCAGCATCTGCTGTTCTCACTTGCTCCTGGGCTGGGGTGATTGAGCTGTGGTGGGAGAGGCTGGGATTGTTTACCTGGAGCAGGGAAGGCTGAGGGAGGATCTCATTAGATGATTAGATTAGATTACTTACAGTGTGGAAACAGGCCCTTCGGCCCAACAAGTCCACACCGACCCTCCGAAGAGCACTCCACCCAGACCCATTCCCCTACACCTAAAACTACAGGCAATTTAGCATGGCCAATTCACCTGACCTGCACATTTTTTAGACTATGGGAGGAAACCAGAGCACCCGGAGGAAACCCACGCAGACACGGGGAGAATGTGCAAACTCCACACAGACAGTTGCCTGAGGTGGGAATTGAACCCGGGTCTCTGGCGCTGTGAGGCAGCAGTGTTAACCACTGTGCCACCGTGCCGCCCATTCAGGTCTACAAAATTCTGAGGGGCATAGACAGAGTAGATAGAGAGAAACCTTTCCCCTTTGAGGGGTCAATAACGGGGTGTTGTGGGGTGGGGGTGGTTTGGGGGTTATTTGAGGGTAAAGAGCAGGAGGTTTAAAGGGAAACTGAGGAAATCTTTGCAAAATGGGATTAGAGCAAATGGTTGTTTGGTGCAGACAAGGTGGGCTGAAGGGCCTCTTTCTGTGCTGTGAAACCCTCTAACTCAATGGGAAGTGCTGGCCAACCACTGTGTTCTGCAAATAGTAGAGGCTTCACTCGGATCACTAGGGAGGGGGAGGACCTCTTCCCCTCCCCCAACCCAGCCAGTGAGGGGAGACTCTGGGTCTGGGTGAACAGTATTCCCATCAGGAGCAGCGGAGAAGATGGCCTGAGGCAGAGTGGGGTTGACACACTGCCCCTCTATCTGATGCCATGGTCTGTCACTAATTGGAATGTACGGGAGTTTTGTTTGTGGGAGTATTGAAGGTTTATGTTTTAGCAAAGTTCTGCCCTCAGTCTGATGACTCTCTTTCCTTGTCCCAGAATATTTTTAGTGCTCTCTGCCATCCTCTATCTTGGGAACGTTGTCTATAAGAAGAAGTTTATTGGCAGAGAAGAGAGTTTGGAGGTTGAGCCCCCGGAAGTCCTGGACACCCTGTCAGAGCTGCTGAAGGTCTGTGAGCGTTTGAGGATTACTGTCACAAAAACATCGCTCTCTTAACCCAACCACCCGGGTTCAGCCTGTTCCTATTGATAGAGGGAATACCCAGTTAATATCTACTGCCTGTATACAGTGAAGCGCGATGGAGACAGGATTGGAGAGCAGGATTCCCTTCATACTGTCGCTGTCAAAATCCTTTTAAACATCTTACTGTGGGTGTCCCTGTACCACATGAGAATGTGACTCATCGCTGCCCTCTCCAGGGCAGTTCTGGGTTAGCCATAAACAGTGGCCTCACCAACACCACCCACATCCCAACAACAAATTTGAAAAAACCTCAGTGGTTGAGAGCATGGAGAGCCCTTTCTGACTGGAATCTGTTGTGCTGTGGGATGCTGATGTGGGTGTGCACAATAGACTCTGCTTCTGGCCTAACACAAGATAATTGCTCCCATTATTGAGCTGCAATGATCACCTGGATACTGGGATGGGCTTGAACTCTCTTTCCCCTTGAAACAATACCTCGCACTTGTACTCCCCACCTTCCTGACAGAGGGATGACCTTCACTCTGAGTGTTGTACAGTATTCGCAGTTACAGGCCATTCAGTCCATCTGCTGTGTGCTAGTGATCTTGCTGCACACAAGCCTTCTCACTCCTATCAGAATATCCTTCTAGATTTTTCTCCCTTGTATCTTTGTCCAGATTCCTCCTTAAATGCCATTCCTTGTGGGAGCAAGTCCCATGCCTTCACCATTCACTGGGGAAAGACATTTCTTCTGAACACCCGGTTGGATTTATTTGTGATATTCACAACCCCTGGTTCTGGCCATGCTGACGAGTAGAATATTTTTCTCTTGGTCTGCTCTGTCAAGACCACTTTATACTAACGGACCCTCCTGTTTATTGCACATTCTCCAGTGCCCTGTGCTTAGTTTGGATTATGAGGAGCAGGAATGCACATGGAGTTATACAGTCTCAGGTCTGGGTACTGATTGTTCTCTTGCTGTACTCCACAGGTAAGGCGGGACCTGTTAATCGAGGCTTTAACAAAACGGAAGACTGTGACAGTTGGGGAGAAGCTGATTTTGCCTTACAGTCTCAATGAGGTAAGTCCCACATGGTGCTGGGAGAGTTTCTGAGCTTGGTCTGACATTGTCCGCAATGAGACTCTGGTCCTGAGAAACACTCAGTTTAGAGCCCTGATGTTCTTTGTCTCCTAAATTGGGGAATATTCTTAAATGCCCCACTGATTTCGGGATAACTGTCATGGTACTGATGCCAAAACACGGAGTGATGAAGGTTCAAGCTCCAACCTAAATACAGCCTTCTGTCATTTGTCAGTGAAGTCAGTCTGGGCTGGGTCACAGCCTGCACTAAGCTGGACTGGATGAATGGTTATTGAATCATAGAATCCATAGTGTATGGAAGCAGTTCATTCAGCCCATCGAGTCCACACCAACCCTCTGAAGAGCATCCCACCCAGACCCCAGCCCCTTCCCTTACCCTGTAACCCTGCATTTCCCAGGGCTAATCCCCCTAGCGAAGACTGTAAGAAACTGTACCCTGTGACTTGCCGTGATCACATTCCTCTGGAGTGGTTGAGAAAGGAGGACCTTTAAAAGCTGACCCATGAAAGATGGTGTCAGAAGGGAGCAGCTGACATGGTGTGGATCTTGAGAGCTGTCAGAAGAGCTACTTGGCTTCTGGGTGAATCGAGGTCAGAGCCTTCAGTATCTCCCGGGGAGAGTTCCAGGCTGCTCAATGCCAGCCTGCCAGACCAGATCGAGGAGCTGGAAAACAAGAGAATAATCAAGGAAAGGATAGGTCCTCAAGATGGGAGTCTCATTCAGCAGCATGGCACTGGTGAACAAAAAAATCTGGAAAACAGAATCAAAGAATCTCAATAAAACTTATAAGAGACCTCACTATCCCACACCAACTTGGCTCTTTTGTGTTTTTCAGGCTGTAACAACTCGGGACTCGATGGCTAAGTCCCTGTACGCGGCACTTTTTGATTGGATAGTTCTTCGGATTAATCACGCTCTCCTGAATAAGAAGGACATGGAGGAGTCAGTGATGGTAAAACAACAACTTCTCCATGGCAACCTCTCCATGGCAATGGCAGGTTATGGTCTAGGAGCCAGAGTTCGGGGGGGGAGGCAATGAGACTGTGCAGATCCCAGCTGTGTTCAGCTCTGGGCTCCGTGTCTTGGGAAGAGTGTGGAGGACATACAATGCACATTCACCAGAATGTTGTAGAAAATGGCAGGGTGAAATGACAAGGACCTGAGCATTGATGATGTGTGTAGCATTGAGTTTAGAAAGTTCAGGGATTACCAGCTTTGAGATGACGTGGGGAGTTGTCGTGTTGATGCAGGGTACTAGGGAGAGGGGAGGGGCCATGAAGGGGAGCCCACAACAAGGGGCAGAATCTTAAAATCTGATCCAGGCCATTTAGGAAAAGTGGTCAGGAAGGATCACCTCAGACTAAGGGGAGCAGGAATTGAGAGCTCTCTCCCACCATAAGCTGCTGTGGCTGAAGATCAGGGGGGAATTTCAGACCTGAGATGGTTTGGCTAGTGAGATTAATGGGTGTGTACCAGGATGGGCCCACAGCTGGGATTGTTCCACCCTGGAATGTGGTCCCTGGCTCTGGAGCTCCGGTTACTGCGTTCTTAGCCAAGGTGAGGGTGAACAGTCAACTGGTCTAACCCTGGCTTGGACAGCGTGAGTTGGAGGGTAAGAGCCAGTGCCCTCGAAGGGTCCACGTGCGTGTGTGTGAGAGAGAGAGAGAGAGAGAGAGAGATGCCTTTACGGTGCTGATGTTCACGATGGCGAGTGTAGTCCCAGCACATGGACCATGCCTGGAGTGGGGGGGATGGGCAATGGGAATGTAGTTTTGGCAACGACTGTGCTCTTTGCTGCTCTCACAGTCTTTTCCTCAACCACCTACACCCAACCCCCAACCACCCTCCATCCCCACCCCCAACCCCAACCAACAGTGCTTGTCGATCGGGGTTCTGGATATTTTTGGATTCGAGGATTTTCCAAACAATAGCTTTGAGCAGTTCTGTATTAATTATGCGAATGAGCAGCTACAGTATTACTTCAACCAACACATCTTCAAACTGGAGCAGGTGGGTGTGACCCCACAGGACAGCCCCTCACCCTGGGGTGGAGGGGGAGCTGGGGTTGGGAGAGAGGGTGACGGTGGAGGGGGAGCTGGGGTTGGGGGAGGGGGTGACGATGGAGGGGGAGACGGGGTTGGGGGAGGGGGTGACGGGGTTGGGGGAGGGGGTGACAGTGGAGGGGGAGATGGGGTTGGGGAAGGGGGTGACGGTGGAGGGGGAGATGGGATTGGGGAGTGGGGGTGACGGTGGCGGGAGAGCTGGGGTTTGGGGAGGGGGATCTGGGGTTTGGGGGCGGTGACGGTGGAGGGGGATCTGGGGTTTGGGGAGGGGGATGACGGTGGAGGGGGATCTGGGGTTTGGGTAGGGGGTTTGAGTGGAGGGAGAGCTGGGGTTTGGGATGGGGAGTGACGGTGGGGAGCTGGGGTTTGGGGTGGGGGTTGATGGTGGAAAGGGAGCTGGAATTTGGGGAGGGCGTGACGGAGGGGGAGCTGTGGTTTGGGGAGGTGGGTGACGGAGGGGAGCTGTGGTTTGAGGAGAGGGATAGGGAGACGGTGGAGGGGGAGTTGGGGTTTGGGGAGGGGGACACGGAGAGGGAGCTGGGGTTTGGGGATGGGGTTGACGGTGGAAGGGGAGCTGTGGTTTGGGGAGGGCGGTGACGGTGGATGGGGATCAGGGGTTTGGGGAGGGGGTGACTGAGGGGGAGCTGGGGTTTCGGGAGGTGGGTGATGGAGGGGGAGCTGGGGTTTGGGGAGGTGGGTGATGGAGGGGGAGCTGGGGTTTCGGGAGGTGGGTGATGGAGGGGGAGCTGGGGTTTGGGGATGGAGTGATGGTGGAGGGGGAGCTGGAGTTTGGGGAGGGGGAGATGGTGGAGGGGGAGCTGGGGTTTGGGGAGAGGGGTGAGGGTGGAGGGGGATCTGGGGTTTGGGGAGGGGGGTGACGGTTGAGGGGGAGCTGGGTTTTGTGAGGGGGGTGACGGTTGAGGGGGAGCTGGGGTTTGGGGAGGGGGTTGACGATGGACGGGGAGCTGGGGTTTGGGGAAGGGGGTGACGATGGAGGGGGAGCTGGAGTTTGTGAGGGTGGAAGGGGAGCTGGGGTTTGGGGAGGGGGGTGACAATGGAGGGGGAGCTGGGGTTTGTGAGGCTGGAAGGGGAGCTGGGGTTTGGGCAGTGGGGTGACGGTGGAGGGGGAGCTGGGGTTTGGGGAGGGGGTAAACGTTACTATCTTGCTAAAGTGACCTGATCTAGCTCGCTGGCTGCTGGTTGGTTTTCCAGGAAGAGTATCAGAGCGAGGGCATCACCTGGCACAACATCGATTACATTGACAACGTCGGCTGTATCCACCTGATCAGCAAAAAACCCACCGGACTCTTCCACCTCCTGGATGAGGAGAGCAAGTACGGAAAGGGGGAGGGGGAAGGGGAGCCAGTGGGGTGAGGGAGTCTTGGGGGGTGTGAGTGGGGTGGTGTAGGAAGCGTGCAGCAGCTTCAGGAATGTTCTTGGTGTGGAAGTGTCGGTTTGAAGAGTCAGATGGATAAAGGGAGGCAGCAGTGATGGAGAGTGGGAGAGGGATTGGGAATAGACATGAATGAACAGGAAAAGCAAGTCAAAGGGTTGGGGGAGAGATGAACGTGGTGTGACAGGGTGGGGGAGCAGGGAGTGAGAGACTAGAGGTTTGGCTGGACAGTGAAAGAAGAGGGTTTGGGGAGTGGACAGGGAGAGTGAGGAGACTGAGAAAGGGGAGCTGTGCAGCGTCAGAGGCTCTGAGTGAGTGTCTGTGTTTCTGGTTTTATGTGGGATGTGCAGGATTGGTTTAGATTCCTCTTGATAGTCAAAGCTGACAACATTCAGCTCAAACTTCACAGGATTAGATTGTGGAATATAATTCAATCCGGTTCTTATGTTCTATTCTGATTTCTGTCATCTGCTAGACCGTTTGTGTCATGGAGAATGCCAATGTAAACAGCTCACACTGCAATGACACTGAACTGCCACTAGTGGCACTGCAATTACAGTGTGACATTTACATTGAGCAGCCTCCATTATAAAGGTGGAAGCGGGAATGAATCGTGGAAGATGTTGACAGGAAGTGGGTCTGGATGTAGGGTGACCCAGTGAGCATAGTGAGCAGGCAGCGTGAGAGTGTGTGTGTGTGCGCAAGAGGTACAAGTCACAGAGGGAAGATGTGTGGGGAGGGAGGGGGGGTTGAGGGAGGGTCCGATCCGCGGGAGGGGGGATTGAGGGGGGGGTCTGGTCTGCGGGAGGGGGGAGGGGGGGTTGAGGGAGGGTCCGGTCCACGGGGGGATGAGGGTCCGGTCCGCGGTGGGGTGGGGGTGAGGTATTGCACTGAATTGCCTTGTCCTTTCCCCAGTTTCCCTCATGCCACCAATCAGACGCTTCTAGCCAAGTTCAAGCAGCAGCACGAGGGGAATCGGTTTTTTGTTGGCACCCCAGTGATGGAGCCTGCCTTCATCATTCAACACTTCGCCGGCCGAGTCAAGTATCAGATCAAGGTGTGTCTGGGACAACCTCCTCCTCCCTCCCTGTCCTTGTCCTGTCCCACAGGCTCCTCCCTCTCTGTCCCTGTCACATCCCACAGGCTCCTCCCTCTCTGTCTCACTGGACAGTAGCATGTTCCCAGGGTAAAAACAATGACTGCAGATGCTGGAAACCAGATTCTGGATTAGTGGTGCTGGAAGAGCACAGCAGTTCAGGCAGCATCCAACGAGCAGCGAAATCAAGCCCCAGTGTCCTATTGTTCCTCTGCAGTCATGACCATGGGGTAATTTAATCACAGAAGCTGATACACTGGGCCACGATTTAACGTCTCATTGAAGCAGAAATGTTTCTGACAGTGCTGCACTCCCTCAGTACTAAACTAGGATCGTCAGCCTGGATTACAGACCAGCATCACCGTGTGGGGCTTGAACCCATGACCCTGCCATTCTGAGATGGTTAAAAATCACACAACACCAGGTGATAGTCCAACAGGTTTATTTGAAAGTACAAGGAGCACTGCTCCTTCGTCAGGTAGTGAGGCAGGATCATAAGACACAGAATTTATAGTAAAAGATCAAAGTGTCATAGAACTGCTGCGATGTCTTGAACAAACCTAGATTGCTGTTTGGTCTTTAATCACTCACAATGGCGAAGCAATTTTTGATTGGTTAATATGCCGTCCCCCTCTTGGTCTTGCTCACACCCACCTCTCCCTCTTGTTTAAATGAACTGATGTTTTCTCATGCCTCACGATGAGCAGGATTTCCGGGAGAAAAACACGGATTACATGCGCCCAGACATTGTGGCCCTCCTGCGCAGCAGTGAGAGCGCGTTTATCCGGGAATTAATCGGGATGGATCCTGTGTCCGTGTTCCGCTGGTCGACCCTTCGAGCTGCGATCCGAGCTGTGGCTGCATTTAAACAGGCCGGAGCACAGTGGGCACAGAGAGCTGCTGCAGGTACAGAGCCAGCGCCTCAGGGTGGGGAGGGGGCTAGGAATGGGACAACACAGACTGCCGGGCGAGGGTGTAATGGGGAGTAGGGTGAGGTTGGAGGGAATGGGGGTCAGGGCACATGGGGCTTGTGTTTATAATCTTGACCCTCTCCATTTTGCAGGAATGCCCCGACGCGTGTCTCGTGTTCCTGTCGGAGAATTACAGCGATCGAGCACTTCATCGGAGAAACCGCTGCGGTAAGGGCCGGGGAGGGGTGGGGGGGGGTTAGTTACTGATCTGCAGGGGAAGTACGAGGGGGTTAACCCGTAAGGGGGCCAGTCGCAGCTAGAGCATACAGTGATAGGGAGGCTGTACTCCCCGTGGCACGTTGGTCTGTAATAGATATCTGCATTGATCCACTGCCAAAGGCAACAAATATTCTCAGTACCCAGTTTCCCAATTTCCAGCAGCCGCTCCAGTGTTCTGTCATTTTTTTCCCCAAATACCAGGTGTGTGGGGAAAGAAAGAGTGGTTGGGGTTGAGCCAGTATTTTAGCAGCAGCAGCTGCTGTGGTATATTCCCTCACAGAGCAGTTTGAGTTAACATCATTAAGAGAGGAGTCAGCTGTGTTAATGTCCTACTTGTAAAGTGACATGACTTTATCCTGAATGGTTTCTCAGAAAGAATGATCAAATGAAGTTTAACAATGAATCAGTGGGGGAGGGGGCGTGGAGGGGTCGTGTCACTGGACTCCTGCACTGGGGATATGGTTCAAATCTCTCCAATGGCAGGGATTTAAATTGTTGAAAATCTAGAATTAAAGACTAACCCAATGGTGACCATGTAACATTGTCAATTGTTAAAAACCCATCTGCTGTGTCCTACATGTGACTCCAGGCCCATAACTGCTCTCGGAGACTCAGCTGAAGCTGAGACTAGGGATGGGCAATACATGCTTGCTCGCGGAGTGATGCACTTATCCCATGAATAAATTAAAAATAAATACAACATCATATTCGGGCAGGTGACAAAGAGCTTGGGCAATTTTAAGAAGTATCTTAAAAGAGGTGGAGAGCTTGATGGAAAGAATTGCAGAGCTTAAAACCCACATTGGGTCCAGTATCACTTTTTCTTTGTTCACTCATGGGACGTGGGTGTTGCTGGCTGGGCCAGTATTTATATATTTATAAGACCATTGTTCCACTAGTTTCCATTTTAATAACATTCTGTTTCAGATCTGGTCACATGTGAAGGTTTGACCCAGTCTCCTCTCCTCCCAGGTGTGAAAATGGGCAGGAAGTGTCCAGCTATGGGCTGGGTTTGCTCCCGGAGCGGGTGCAATGTAGGGTCGGAGAGTTGGCAGGGTTCGGCGCAGGATAGGAGAGGAGGATTTGGGAAAGGAGGGCACGTTCCAACACTCTGAGGTCCATTGCTGCTTTTTGCCTCTTCCCAGAGATTCTGGGTCTCTTCGTTCTCTGTGATCTTTGGAAGATGTGGGCAAATTGGGGATGCCATAACCCCTGGGTGTGGCAGGACAAGGAGGTACGAGTGTAGGTTCGGAGTTGGTGAGGGGAGAGGGGTGGGGGAGAGGAATCTGAGGGAGTGACTCACTCTGCCTCTGGTCATGCAGTGTATAACCACACGGGAATGCATGTGGATTATCACAACTCTGGATTTTCTCTTTACAAACATGCCGCCTTGGGATGGAGGGACTGAGGTAAGTAACAGTATGATACAGATTGCATGGAGCATGGAGACCAGAGGCCAGACCACACAGGAAAACCTCCAGCCAAAATATCGCCTTGTGGTCAAGGGCTTTCCATTCTGATATCTAACCCTCTTACAGAGACGAATACCAACCTGTCTCTTGGTGAATGGGACCCTCTCCTTTTCAATTTGTTTTTGGGATGAGCCCATTCCTTGGGCTGTTGGAGTTGGTCACATCAGTATGGGATTGGAGTCACATGGGGTTGCCCTTTCCCTGAGGGGCATTAACCCATGTGGGTTTTGACAACCGGCAGTAACTTGAATGTTTCAAAGCACGTTCTCTGTGATGTTGTTCTAACACACCTCCAGAGTAGGTAGGACTTGAGCCAGGATCTCCAGGATCAGAGGTAGGGACACCACCACTGCACCACAGGAGTCCATAGCTTTAATTTCCTTTTATAAGTGAGCAGATGAAATGCTCAGTCTCGTGGTATTGAATTTGTGATGTCCATGTTCCCAGCTGTTTACCGGGTTTGGGGTTCCTGGTCCTGCTGGGGGCTGCAGGAATCTGGGGGCTTGGATCTTGAGGTGATGGTCTGGCTTGCAGCCTCGTTGCCGTGGTGAGAGTCTTGCTGATACGTTTTGGTGTTGGGTCCTCTCTCTAACTCTCTCTCCATTGTTTCTCCTCGAACGCTCTGCCTCTCCCTGACTCTGTCCCTGACAATGGTCTTGCAGTGAGTTGCATACTCAGCTGATGAGAAGTATTCGAGGATGGGCTGTGACGCACAATGACGAACCCCACAGCCTCCTCAAATCATTGCGGGGTCTCGAGAAACCCCATTGCCATTTTCAGTGAGTTTCCATTGAGTTGTGTCTTGCCTCGAGCTGCCATCTTCTTTACCTTTAGGCTGTTTCTCTGTTCTCTATTTCTCTGGGTGTAAGAATTTCAGGGCCATTGAGTGTAAATGCTCCTGATGTTGACTCTGTGTGTAACAAAACAACACAAAGTTAAGAGTCTCTCACTATGTACTGACTGCTGCTTCTAACCATCTCCATTAACCCAGTGGAAAGTTGCAGCAGGAAAAACCTTTCCCTCTTGCGAAGATAAAGGCGGGGTTGGAGGGAGAAGGGGTCGGGGTAACAGATGTCAATAGATTTGCTCATGCACCTGAGCTGAGGAGAGACCAACTCAATAACTGTTACACCCAGAAGAAAGTGGGAAAGTGGAAAGCCAGTGACTGAGTTCCTCGGAGTGCAAGGATTGCTGGGTACTTTACAAAAATTAACATCTCTCTGATCACAGAAACTGCTCTGTAAATAGCTGGGGGTAGAGTTTGGGTCAGATCTTAATTCATGCAGCCAGAAAATCCCAACGAGCTCTCACGGTAACTTGCTGCTACTTCTAGAATCTTCCATTGGTAGCCATGTTGGAAATGGACCAATTTCACAAAACAGCCTCTCCCTCAAACATTCCTCCCTCTGAGGCAGGAAGGGGCCCATAGCATCCTGCCCCCCCCCACCCGATCTCTCACACCATTCCAGATCCATGTCCCTATCACAACCCCAGCCAATTTTGTCATTCCCTTAAAACTCATCCCGAACCCTGACCAGCCCAGTATTTCCTCCTCTTTGGTATTGCCCCTGCCCTCATGCCCAGTTTTTGCCCCTTCCTCATTATTGCCCCTCCAGTATGAGCCCCTCCCTAGATAGCCCCCTCTGCTGGGGCTCCCTTTCCCTCCACATTAGTGCCCCTTTCCCATATTTTTCCCTGTTGTCCCCATCCCTATTGTTGCCCCCTCTTCACGTTGCCCTCCCCATTATTGCCCTCTGTCATTGCCCCCCCCCCTCCCTGTCATTGCCCCCCTCTCCCTGTCATTGCCCCTCTTTGTTGTCCATGTTCTTTGTGCGGTATGTGCTTCCACTGGAAATTTTGGTGGGGGGTGGGGGCGCGGGGCGCAGGGCACGGGATGATGGGTTGTGGATTGGACAATCTGATTGGTTAGCTTGCCGATGGTTAGCCAATCCCTGCACTCCCTGAAGGTCAGTCTCCACTCTCTGCCTCACACTTTGCTGCTTCCAGATTGGACTAACTCTGACTGACAACAGTGTGAGAATATTATTGAAAACAAGCCCTCTGGTATTCCCACAGGAAAAATAAAGGCTTGAAACAAAAGCTGCAGATTCCCAAGGTACGTTTCCTTTTTTTAACTGATGTCCTTTCGTTTTCTGACCTTTTGCTGTTTGTGATTCTGGCTTGGACACTGAGGAAAGTTTAGTTGCAATATCATCCATTCCACTCAGTGCATGGACCAGAGAGTCTGTTAGTACTCCCGTTAGGGGGATGGTTAGGATAAGGGGGAGAGTGAGGGATTAAGGGATGGGGGAGGGGAAGGGTTAGCATTAGAGATAAGGTCAGGTTGAAGTTTTCCAGTAACAATTAACTTGCTAACACCCACAACCACCTGACGAAGGAGCAGCGCTCCGAAAGCTAGTGCTTCCAAATAAACCTGTTGGACTAGAAGCTGGTGTTGTGATTTTTAACTTGCTAACTTCAATATCTGATGTTCGTCCCTAATTGTGATAAACATTTCACTTCCACATATCTTGTTCCAAATGACAGGACAGGCCATTCCTGAGATACAGGGAGTGTGATGTGTAACTACTATCACTTCTACATCCTTTGGCACAGACCAAGGGTTAGTTACCCGAGTGGACTGGGCTTGTGACCTTGTGGTTAAAGGGGTCATGGGTTCAAGTTCCCAGTGGAACAGTCTCCCCGAAGCTGGGATTTGGAATTCAGCACAAACTACAGAGACTGGACCTCCTGCAGCTTCCAGGATACCATAAAAGGCATTAAGGTGGACAAGTCCCCAGGTACAGATGGGATCAATCCCAGGCTACTGAGGGAAGCGAGAGAGGAAATAGCTGGGACTTTAACAGATATCTTTGCAGCATTCTTGAACGTGAGTGAGGTCTTGGAGGACCGGAGAATTGCTAAAGTTGTCTCCTTGTTTAAGAAGGGTAGCAAGGATAATCCAGGTAATTATAGACCCTGTGAGCCTGACGTCAGTGATAGGGAAGCTGCTGGAGAAGATACTGAGGGATAAGATCTATTCGCATTTGGAAGAAAATGGGCTTATGTGTAATGGGCAGCATGGTTTTGTGAAGGGAAGGTCATGTCTAACAAACCTAATAGAATTCTTTGAGGAGGTGACAAAGTTACTTGATGGGAGAAGGGATGTAGATGTCATACACATGGACTTCACTAAGGTTCCCCATGGTAGGCTTGTGGAGAAAGTGAAGTTACATGGGGTCCAGGGTGTACGAGCTAGATGGATAGAGAACTGGCTGGGCAACAGGAGACAGAGAGTAAGAGTGGAAGGGAACTTTTCAAAATGGAGAGCTGTGAGCAGTGGTATTCCACAGGGATACGTGCTGGGACCACTGTTGTTTGTGATATACATCAATGATCTGGAGGAAGGTATTGGTGGTCTGATTAGCAACACTAAGATTGGTGGAGTAGCAGACAGTGAAGGGGACTGTCAGAGAATGCAGCAGAATATAGATAGATTGGAGAACTGGGCAGAGAAATGGCAGATGGAGTTCAATCCGGACAAGTGTGAGGTGATGCATTTTGGAAGATCCAATTCAAGAGCGAACTATACAGTAAATGGAAAAGCCCCGGAGAAAACTGATGTCCAGAGAGATCTGGGTGTTCAGGTCCATTGTACCCTGAAGGTGGCAACGCAGGTCAGTAAAGTGGTCAAGACGGCATACAGCATGGTTTCCTTCATCCGACGGGGTATTGAGAACAAGAGTTGGTAGGTCATGTTACAGTTGTATAGGACTTTAGTTCAGCCACATTTGGAACACTGCGTACAGTTCTGGTCACCACATTACAAAAAGGATGTGGATTCTTTGGAGAGGGTGCAGAGGAGGTTCACCAGGATGTTGCCTGGTATGAAGGGTACTAGCTATAAAGGGAGATTGAGTAGATTAGGATTATTTTCATTAGAAAGTGGTTGAGGAGGGGACCTGATTGAGGTCTACAAAATCATGAGAGGTATAGACAGGGTGGATAGCGAGAAACTTTCTCACAGAGTGAGGGACTCAATTACTAGGGGTCACGAGTTCAAAGTGAGAGGGGAAAAGTTTAGGGAAGATATATGTGGAAAGTTCTTTCTACAGAGGGTGGTGGGTACCTGGAACACATTGCCAGTGGAGGTGGTAGAGGTGGGCACGATAGTGTCATTTAAGATGTATCTAGACCATTACAGGAATGGGCAGGGAGCAGAGGGATACAGATCCTTAGAAAATAGGTGACTGGTTTAGATAGAGGATCTGGATCGGCTCAGGCTTGGAGGGCCGAAGGGCCTGTTTCTGTGCTGTAAGTTTCTTTGTTCACACTGTCCATGTCCATTATTTACACTGGCTTTGGGTTAGGGTTTATCCCAGAATCCTGAAATGAGTGTGGGGTTGGGGACCATGTTTGGGTTCAGAGAGACAGCTCCTGGCAGCATCACTGAACAGTTAAATTGTTATGAAAATAAAAGCAACTTTCATTTGTTTATTCACCCTGGGCATTTTGGTGTCACTGGCTGGGCCCAGTATTTATTGCCCGTCCCTAGTTGCCCCTTAAGAGGGTGGGGTCAGCTGCCTTCTTGAACCGCTGCTGTCCACCTGCTGTGGGTTGACCCACAATGCCCTTAAGGAGGGAATTCCAGGATTTTGACCCAGAGACAGTGAAGGGACTGATTGTAAATGGTAGTTGGTACATGTGCCCAGAGGATTCAGCCAGTGGCCATTGGGCTGTTCAATGAAAAGTATAATCTCGGGCTGTTGAACATATTCATGTTGTTACTGACATCTGTTAACTGTTTTGTATTATACCAAGCTCTTGAAATTTCTTTTTTCCCCTGCTCCCCCAAACCTTCATCCTTCTGTAGAATTTCATCGACACAAATTCCTTAAAGCACATTGTCCGAATGACTCTCCATGATCGCACCACCAAGTCCCTCCTCCACCTTCACAAGAAGAAGAAGCCACCTAGTATCAGCGCACAATTCCAGGCAAGTACTTCACCCCTTGCTGTCCCTGTCCTAGGAAGGTTTGATGGCAGACAGTGTAGAGGACGCTTTACTCTGTATCTAACCCCGTGCTGTCCCTGTCCCTGTCCCTGGGAGGGTTTGATGGGGACAGTGTAGAGGGAGTTCAAAGTTTGTGAGAAGATTTGTAGCTCGGGTGCTCGTTGTTGTGGTTCTGTTCGCCGAGCTGGGAATTTGTGTTGCAGATGTTTCGTTCCCTGTCTAGGTGACCTCCTCAGTGCTTGGGAGCCTCCTGTGAAGCGCTTCTGTGCTGTTTCCTCCGGCATTTATAGTGGTTTGTCTCTGCCGCTTCCGGTTGTCAGTTCCAGCTGTCCGCTGTAGTGGTCGGTATATTGGGTCCAGGGCGATGTACTTATTGACTGAATCTGTGGATGAGTGCCATGCCTCTAGGAATTCCCTGGCTGTTCTCTGTTTGGCTTGTCCTATAATAGTAGTGTTGTCCCAGTCGAATTCATGTTGCTTGTCATCTGTGTGTGTGGCTACTAAGGATAGCTGGTCGTGTCGTTTGGAAACATCACAGAAGCGCTTCACAGGAGGCTCCCAAGCACTGAGGATGTCACCTAGACAGGGGACGAAACGTCTGCAACACAAATTCCCAGCTCGGCGAACAGAACCACAACAATGTAGAGGGAGCTTTACTCAGTATCTAACCCCGTGTTGTCCCTGTCCTTGGGAGGGTTTGATGGGAGACAGTGTAGAGGGAGATTTACTATGTATCTAACCCCGTGCTGTCCCTGTCCTGGAATGGGGGTGGGTGGGGGGGGGGGGGCGGGGCGGGGCGACAGCGTAGAGGGGTGGCTCAGTGGTTAGCACTGCTGCCTCACAGCGCCAGGGACCTAGGTTCGATTCCAACGTTGGGTGACTGTCTGTGTGGAGTTTGCACATTCTCCCCGTGTCTGTGTGGGTTTCCTCTGGGTGCTCCGGTTTCCTCCTGCAATACAAAAGATGTTCAGGTTAGGGAGACTGGCCATTCTAAATTGCCCATAGTGTTAGATGCATTAGTCAGAGGGGAATGGGTCTGGGTGCGTTACTCTTTGGAGGGTCAGTGTGGACTAGTTGGGCTGAAGTGCCTGTTTCCACACTGTAGGGAATCTAATCTAATCAACCCCATGCTGTCCCTGTCTTGGAAGTGATGGATGGGGAAACAGTGTAAAGGGAGCTATCCTCTATATCTCACCCCGTGAGTATCAGTCAGTTTGAAAAGGTGAAGTACCTCCATTGATTCTGATTCATGTTCCAGGCCTCTCTGAATAAACTGATGGAGACTCTGGGCAAGGCTGAACCTTTCTTCATTCGCTGTATCCGTTCAAATGCTCAGAAGGTGAGCTGTGCTATTGGTGTTGGGCTTTCTTTTATTAACCCTGGGCATTTTGGTGTCACTGGCTGGGCCCAGTATTTATGGCCCGTCCCTAGTTCCCCTTAAGAAGGTGGGGGTCAGCTGACTTCTTGAACTGCTGCTGTCCACCTGCTGTGGGTTAGACAATAGACAATAGGTGCAGGAGTAGGCCATTCAGCCCTTCTAGCCTGCACTGTCATTCAATCTGATCATGGCTGATCATTCCTAATCAGTATCCTGTTCCAGCCTTATCTCCATACCCCTTGATTCCACTATCTTTAAGAGCTCTATCCAACTCTTTCTTAAATGAATCCAGAGACTGGGCCTCCACTGCCCTCTGGGGCAGAGCATTCCACACAGCCACCACTCTCTGGGTGAAGTAGTTTCTCCTCATCTCTGGCCTAAATGGTCTACCCCGTATTTTTAAGCTGTGTCCTCTGGTTCGGCACTCACCCATCAGCGGAAACATGTTTCCTGCTGCCAGATTGTCCAATCCTTTCATAATCTTATATGTCTCAATCAGATCCCCTCTCAGTCTTCTAAACTCAAGGGTATACAAGCCCCGTCGCTTCAGTCTTTCAGTGTAAGGTAATCCCGCCATTCCAGGGTTGACCCACAATGCCCTTAAGGAGGGAATTCCAGGATTTTGACCCAGAGACAGTGAAGGAACTGTGATGCATTTCCAAGTCAGGATGGTGAGTGACTTGGAGGGGAACTTGCAGGGGCTGGCATTGCAGGTATCTGCTGCCCTCGTCCTTTTCGATGAAAGTGGTCGTGGGTTTGAATGGTTCTGCTTGAGGAGCTTTGGGGAGTTTCTGCAGTGCATCTTGTAGATGGTACACACTGCAGCTACTGGCCGTCAATGGTGGAGGGAATGGATATCACAGAGCTGTGACCGAGTGTCTGTGTCTCTGCTGTGGGCCTGTGACCGTGTGTCTGTGTCTGTTCTGTGGAGCTGTGACCGTGTGTCTGGGTCTCTGCTGTGGGGCTGTGACCGAGTGTCTGTGTCTGTTCTGTGGAGCTGTGACCGTGTGTCTGTGCTGTGTGTCGGTGTCTCTGCTGTGGGCCTGTGACCATGTGTCTGGGTCTGTTCTGTGGAGCTGTGACCGTGTGTCTGTGCTGAGTGTCTGTGACCATGTGTCTGTGTCTGTTCTGTGGGGCTGTGACTGTGTGTCTGTGTCTGTTCTGTGGAGCTTGACCGAGTGTCTGTCTCTCTTTGCAGATGGAGCTTTGTTTTGATGATGATCTGGTTCTGCAGCAGCTGAAGTACACAGGAATGCTTGAAACAGTCCGTATTCGCCGCTCTGGATATAGCGCCAAGTACACCTTCCAGGTAAGGGCGATCGGACTGATGGTGGGGGAGGAGGGTGTTGGAGCCGAGAGGCTGTGAGCATGTGAACATGTTCCCCATGGAAACCCCCTTTCCCCAAGAGCTGTATCACAGAGTGTTGGGACACAGGAAGCAGAGATGGAAAGAATTCCAGCTTCCAAAAGGTAAATCAGGGAGGTGCAGCTCGGAATGAGGGTTCTGTGTTCCAGAGAGAGGAAAGGAGAGTCACTTTATACTCTGACATTAAACTCAGTCTCTTCTTTCTGACCATTCTCTTCTTCAGGAATTCCTGGATCACTTCCGAGTGCTGCTGCCTAAGAATGTTGAACCAGTACAGGAAGTGATTGATGCGTTGTTCAACAAGTTGGAGTTGGACAGGAACAACTGTCAGATTGGGAAAACCAAGGTAAGGTTGGCTAGACTTCATCGAAACAGGAACAGGCGCTGGTTATTCAGCCTTGCAGCTTGCACCACCATTCCGTTAGGTCTCTGATCTGTTTGTGTTTTGAAGTCTATCTTCCCACCTTCCCCAGTAACCTGTGATTCCCTGCCTGACAAGAACATAGCTCGGTCTGCATTAAAGATATTCACTGACCCCCGTCTGCCCTGTCTTCTGAGATAGACTGTCAAAGTTGCACAACTCTCCAAGAAAAATGTTCTCCTCGCCTCTGTCCAAAACCAGTGCCCCCTGATTCTGGAGCACCTTGACAAGAGGAAACATCCTCTCCATATCGACCCTGTCAAGATCATTCGGGATGTTATACCCTGCAATCAGGTTCACCCTCACTCTTGCAAACTCCACTGGAAACCAGCCCAGTCTGTCCACAGACAATCCCCTCCTTCAAGGTATCCATCCCACAAACCTCCTGGATTTCTATCCTTCCCCGAAACTGTCTGTATCTGTCTATGATCTCCCTCGTGTCCTGTTCACAGCAGCCTTTCCCACTCGGTCTGACAGGGTCCCGGTGCTGAGCTCGGGGTCAAAAGGTGGGGATTGATGTGACGGGAGGTGGGGGGTTCAATCTGATCCTTGTCTTTGGTGGGGGGGAGGGGGGGGTTAGTGTGACCCTTAACCTGGGGGTTTTGGGGCGGGGTGGTGGGGGTGTCTGTACCATTCAGTCACATTTGCTGTTTCTGCCTGAGGTCCAGTGTGTGTGTGCGCGCGCGCCCCATCTAGTGGTTAGCAAGAGTAGTGTAGCATTTTAATTTCCTCAGCAAATCCAACTCGATCCAAATTCAAGAAAAATTGCAACAGTCTTACAAAAAAACCAATACAGCATGGATAGGTTAGTGGCAAAATGGAATGCGTGTTCTGTAATTGAGGTGAGCAAAAAACAATTCACCTATCCAACACCTTGAACATTCCCTCCCTCCCCACTGATGCTCAGTAACAGCAGTGTGTCTTAACTACAAGATGCAGTTGTAGTTAACAATCTGCAGAAATTCACCAAAGATCCTTTGGCAGCACCTTCCAAACCCACAATCAATTCCATCTAGAAGGACAAGGGCAGCAGATACATGGGAACACCACCCCCTGCAAGTTCCCCTCCGAGCCACTCACCATCCCGACTTGGAAATATATCACCATTCCTTCACTGTCGCTAAGTCAGGATCCTGGAATTCCCTCCCTTAGGGCATTATGGGCCTACCCACAGCAGGGAGACTGCAGCGGTTCAAGAAGGCAGCTCACCCCCACCTTCTCAAGGGGCAACTAGGGATGGGCAATAAATACTGGACCAATCCATGACACTCATTTTCTGTGAATGAGTAAAAATTGAAACAGAATATTCTCGAGAAATTCAGCATCTGGCACGTCTGTGGGGAGGTAGTGCGTTAATGTATTGAGTCAAACTGAATTGTGTTGTTGGAGCTGCACCCAGGAGTATTCCATGACACTCCTGACTTGTGCCTTGGACATGGTGGACAGGCTTTGGGGAGTCATGAGGTGAGTTACTCGCTGCAGGACTCCCAGCCTCTGCCCTGCTGTTGTGGTCTCTATGTTTAATGGCTGATCCAGCAGGAGTTCGTGTTTGGGAATGTGTACACCAGCTCCCAGCACTTGCTGACTGGGAATGTTGCATGCAGAACAGGCAGGAGGCTGACCCTTGGAGGAATTCAGAAACGTTTAGGGCCTTTCAGGAGGAGAGGGAAATTGAAAATAAAACCTCAAAACACCGAAACAGTTTCTGTTGGCTCAGACCCAGCTGGATGTGTTCTCCTGTTAATGGTGTGTGCGTGAAAGGTTCAGTGTTACTGTCTGACTAAGCTCTCTCCTTCCCTCCCTACCCTCACCCATTTCCGCACCCCCCCCCCTCTCCATCCCAGGTTTTCATGAAGGAAACTGAGCGCCAGAAACTTCAGGATATATTGCACAAGGAAGTGATCCGGAAAATCCTGCTCCTGCAGACCTGGTTCCGAGCAGTTCTGGACAGGAGAAGATTCCTGAAGAGCAGACAAGCTGCAATCACTATCCAGGTACTGGAATCTGTCACATACCTTCACCTTGGCTCAACCAATAATACGCCGGGACAGGAGCAATGGCACGGAGGCAAACTCTGTCCAGTCCTACATTCCCACCAATGAGGCACCAAGAAACTAAAAAACATCCCCAGCTCACAGCCTGTGTAACTGTACAGAGTCAGTGTTTATTCCGCAGGGTCCAGGTCACTCACTCTGTAACTGTACAGAGTCAGTGTTTATTCAGGAGGATCAGAGTCACTCACTGTGTAACTGTACAGTTAGTGTCTATTCCTGTTGAAGGGCTTTTACCTGAAACTTCGACTCTCCTGCTCCTCGGATACTGCCTGACCGGCTGTGCTTTTCCAGCACCACACTCTTCAACTCTGATCTCCAGCATCTGAGTCCTCACTTTCTCCCAGTGTTTATTCAGAGGGTAAGGGTCACTCACTGTAACAGTATAGAGTCAATGTTTATTCAGCAGGAGAAAGTTATTTATGGTATAACTCTTCTTGTCTCTCTCTCTCTCTCTCTCTCTCCCTCTCCCCCCCTCTCCGCATCACACTTGCATTCGCTCTCTCTCTTCCTCCCCCCATCTCTCTCTTTCCGCTCTCTCTCTCTCTCTCTCTCTCTCTCTCACCCTCCTCATCTCTCTCTCTCTATTTTGCCCCCCCATCACTCATTCTCTCTCCCCCTTCAATCACACTCTCTCTCCCCTCCCCGTCTCTCTCCCCTCCCCTCCCCGTCGCTCTCCCCTCCCCTCCCCTCCCCTCCCCGTCTCTCGCGGTGCTCTGTCTGACTCCTCTCCCCCCAGGTCTGTTTTCGGTCCTACCTCGTTCGGTTGGCTTTGCGACGAGTGCGAGCAGCTGCTGTGATCCTGGGTGCCTGGAGGCGATATGTGCAGAGACGCGATTTGAGACAGAAGATCCAAGCGATGGCACTGGTCCAGGACAGGTAACCTCTTCACCCACCCACCCCACCCACCCCACCCCACCCCTGGATTGTGGTGTTGGCCTGATGTGGTCTTGCTGTTTCCCTCCCTGGGGTTCACTTGCTGCCTTCATTGCATGTAAACTCCTTGGTTTTTTTTTGGCAAATCTCCAGCTCCCAGTTTCATGGGAACAGCTAGAGGTTATTCAGCCCTATCTGTCATCGACCCCAGTCACCACAGGATCCCTGTTCACCATTTCAGGCCCAAATTCTGGAATTCTCTCCCTCATCAATCCATTAGCATGACAACCCCCAGGGCTGCTGCTCCCCCTCCCCTTACCCCTCCCCCACACTGTCCCATGTCTGGTTGGTTCCTGATCTGCTGGTTTGGGTTCCTGTGTAATCCCAACTGCTGTACAACTCTTCAATTCCCCTAAAAAATGTGTTGGTCACTTTTTGATCTTCACTGATTTCCAGTGAGGGGAGAATAACAGCTCTTGACATGAAAGGCACATTCGACCAGGTGTGGCATCAAGGAGCGGTTAGCCATCAATGGGTATCAGGGGACGAACTCACCACTGGTTGGATTCATACATTGTACATCAGAAGATGGTTGTGGTTGTTGGAGGTGAGTCATCTCAACTCCAGGACATCTCTGCATGGGTCCCTCAGGGTAGTGTCCTAGGCCCAACCATCTTCAGCTGCTTCAGCGATAACCCCCCTCCATCAGAAGGTCAGAAGTGGGGATGTTCACTGATGATTGTACAGTGTTCAGCAGCATTCACCACTCCTCAGTTACTGAAGCAGTCTGTGCTCAAATGCAGCAAGACCTGACAATATCCAGGCTTGGGCTGAAAAGTGGCAAATAAAGATTATGCCACTCAAAGGCAGGCACTGACCAGTAAGAGACTGCCTCTGGTAACAGGAACAGGTGAAAGGTTGGGAATTCTTCACGGGATTGGTCAATAGGATATGGCCTTCATTGGCAAAGCCAGAATTTATTACCCGTCCCTAATTGCCCTGATTGGTCTGCTTAAACATCTGAGGTCGACCTCATTTGTTGTGAGTCTGGAGTCACATTTAGGCCAGACCAGGTGAGGATGACCGATTTCCTTCCCTAAAGGACATCAGTGAACCAGATAGGTTTCCACAACTGCTGAGGGAGGGCCGCACTGTCGGAGGGTCAGTGCTGAGGGAGGGCCGCACTGTCGGAGGGTCAGTGCTGAGGGAGGGCCGCACTGTCGGAGGGTCAGTGCTGAGGGAGGGCCGCACTGTCGGAGGGTCAGTGCTGAGGGAGGGCCGCACTGTCGGAGGGTCAGTGCTGAGGGAGGGCCGCACTGTCGGAGGGTCAGTGCTGAGGGAGGGCCGCACTGTCGGAGGGTCAGTGCTGAGGGAGGGCCGCACTGTCGGAGGGTCAGTGCTGAGGGAGGGCCGCACTGTCGGAGGGTCAGTGCTGAGGGAGGGCCACGCTGAGGGAGGGTCAGTGCTGAGGGAGGGCCACGCTGAGGGAGGGCCACACTGTCGGAGGGTCAGTGCTGAGGGAGCGCCGCACTGTCGGAGGGTCAGTGCTGAGGGAGGGCCGCACTGTCGGAGGGTCAGTGCTGAGGGAGGGCCGCACTGTCGGAGGGTCAGTGCTGAGGGAGGGCCGCACTGTCGGAGGGTCAGTGCTGAGGGAGGGCCGCACTGTCGGAGGGTCAGTGCTGAGGGAGGGCCGCACTGTCGGAGGGTCAGTGCTGAGGGAGGGCCGCACTGTCGGAGGGTCAGTGCTGAGGGAGGGCCGCACTGTCGAAGGGTCAGTGCTGAGGGAGTGCTGGACTGTCAGAGGGTCATATTGTACATTTCAGTAAGGTGTGAAATAGTCATTGTTTGACAGTATCTGAAGCTGGGTCCTTCCTGGTCTTGGGGCTAATGTTGAGTGTCTAACAAATATCAGTGAAGCACATGACCTGAACGTTACCACGTGGTTTTTATGGGATCTCGTTCTGCACACGCTGGCTGTTAAATCTCCACATTACATTTGCAAAATGATCATACTTTCTAGCTTTCCGGGGCCGGGAGAGTTGCTGCTAAAACCTAAGGTTGTGCTTATTGTTACTGACCCCCCTGACACTGACCCCCCATCCGCAACACTGACCCCCCATCCCCCGACACTGACCCCCCCGACACTGACCCCCCCGACACTGACCCCCCCGACACTGACCCCCCCGACACTGACCCCCCCGACACTGACCCCCCCGACACTGACCCCCCCGACACTGACCCCCCCGACACTGACCCCCCCGACACTGACCCCCCCGACACTGACCCCCCCGACACTGACCCCCCCGACACTGACCCCCCCGACACTGACCCCCCCGACACTGACCCCCCCGACACTGACCCCCCCGACACTGACCCCCCCGACACTGACCCCCCCGACACTGACCCCCCCGACACTGACCCCCCCGACACTGACCCCCCCGACACTGACCCCCCCGACACTGACCCCCCCGACACTGACCCCCCCGACACTGACCCCCCCGACACTGACCCCCCCGACACTGACCCCCCCGACACTGACCCCCCCGACACTGACCCCCCCGACACTGACCCCCCCGACACTGACCCCCCCCGACACTGACCCCCCCCGACACTGACCCCCCCGACACTGACCCCCCATCCCCCAACACTGACCCCCCATCCCCCAACACTGACCCCCCATCCCCCAACACTGACCCCCCATCCCCAACACTGACCCACCATCCCCAACACTGACCCCCCATCCCCAACACTGACCCCCCATCCCCAACACTGACCCCCCCTGACACTGACCCCCCCTGACACTGACCCCCCCTGACACTGACCCCCCCTGACACTGACCCCCCCTGACACTGACCCCCCCTGACACTGACCCCCCCTGACACTGACCCCCCCTGACACTGACCCCCCCTGACACTGACCCCCCCGACACTGACCCCCCCGACACTGACCCCCCCGACACTGACCCCCCCGACACTGACCCCCCCGACACTGACCCCCCCGACACTGACCCCCCCGACACTGACCCCCCCGACACTGACCCCCCCGACACTGACCCCCCTGACACTGACCCCCAATCCCCCAACACTGACCCACCCCAACACTGACCCCCCATCCCCCAACACTGACCCCCGCACAACGCTGACCCCCGCACAACGCTGACCCCCCATCCCCCAACGCTGACCCCCCATCCCCCAACGCTGACCCCCCATCCCCCAACGCTGACCCCCCATCCCCCAACGCTGACCCCCCATCCCCCAACGCTGACCCCCCATCCCCCAACGCTGGCCCCCCATCCCCCAACGCTGGCCCCCCATCCCCCAACGCTGGCCCCCCATCCCCCAACGCTGGCCCCCCATCCCCCAACGCTGGCCCCCCATCCCCCAACCCTGACCCCCCCATCCCCCAACCCTGACCCCCCCATCCCCCAACCCTGACCCCGCCAACACCAACCCCCCCCCATCCCACGACACTGACCCCCTGAACACCGACCCCACCCCCGACACCGACCCCCTCATCCCACAACACTGACCCCCCAATACCGACCCCATCCCACCCAACACTGACCCCCCCAACACCGATTTTCCCCCCCCAACACCGATCTCCCCCCAACACCGATTTTCTCCCCCCAACACCGACCGCCCTTCTCCCCCAACACCGACTGACCAACTCCCCTCCCCCAACACTGACCCCCCCTCCCCCTGTGGTCACCGTCTGATGGTGCGTGTTTCCTGACAGAGCCGAGTGTGTGCCGCAGCGAGAGCAAGAAAGGCCGGAGCCTGCTGCCCGTGAGGAGCCGGACCTCAGCCAATCACTGCCCACGACTGAGCAGGGCCCGAGGGATATGGTGCCCAGCTGGATCGGGGGGACTGACCCGGGTGATGTTCCTGAACAGAGTGCCACCCCGTCTGCCCAGAAAACCCCGGCTGAGGGCACGGAGAGGTCACACTCCTACCGGGAGAAACGGGAGAACCGAAGGATGAGGGGGTTGGAACATGACAAACTACAAAGAGAATTGGCATCACCGACTCCTCTGGATGGCCCTCCGTCACCCACAGACGGTGACTGGTCAGTTAAAACACTTGGGAATGTGGAAAAGATGGCACAGAATGCCGGTGCTCTAACCAAGGTGCAGGCTGGTAATGCCATACCTTTGGGACAGCAACAGCTGGAGGAAGCAAGCTCTCCAGACACCAGGACTGAATCTGGAATAACTCCGGAGCAGCGGGTGGAAGGAGACAGGATCCTTCCAACCCGTAACCCGGAGAGAATGGAGAGCAACCACCAGGCATCAGCTCACCCTCCAAGGCCAAAGAGTCTACCGTTGGTCACTGCCAACTCCCCGATGCCAAAGGACAGTGTGACAGAAAGATCCCGCTCCCCAGTCACTGTTACTGAGGCTAACAGTAAGCAAATCGCTTGGGAAGTTCCGGAAAATCCAAGCTCCTCACCAGGAACTCTGCAGCGTTACAACGATCGCGGAAAGCTGAGGAACAAAGCCGAGAAGTGGAAAGATAAACGGCACCATGAGACCACAAGCTCCTTGTCTGAGAAGGAAGGAAATTCCCATTCCGTCACAATCACAAAGTGAGAATCAAACCTGCTCGCTGTCTCCCTCCACCCCTCCCTCCATCTTGCACTCTCCTTCTCTCCCTCCCCCATCCCACTCTTTCCCTTCCATCTCTCCCTCCCTCCTTCCATCTCGCTCTCTCCCTCCTTCCACCTCACTCCCTCCCTCCCTCCCTCCAGCTCGCTCTCTCTCTCTCTCTCCCTCCCTCCATCCTTCCATCTCCTCTCTCTCTCCCTCCCTCCCTCCAACTTGCTTTTTCCCTTTCATCCCTCCCTCCTTCCATCCCGAGCTCTCCCCCTCCATCTCTCTCATGCTCTCCCTCCTTACCTCCATCTCGTTCTCTCCCTCCCTCCCTCCATCTTGCTTTCTTCCTCCTTCCATCTCTCTCTCTCCCTCCCTCCCTCCCTCCCTCCCTCCCTCCATCTCGCTCGCTCCCTCCCTCCATCTTGCTTTTTCCCTTCCATCCCTCCCTCCTTCCATTCTGCTCCCCCCCTCCATCTCTCTCGTGTTCTCCTTCGCTCACCCCCCCATCTCGCTCACTCCCTCCCTCCCTCCCTCCCTCCCTCCCTCCTTCCATCTCACTCCCTCCCTCCATCTCACTCCCTCCCTCCCTCCCTCCATCTCAAACTCTCTCTCTTTTATTCTGTTTCTAACTATCTCTGACACTCTCTGTTGGGTTATTTGAATGATCCTAATTCTGCATTGGGTGGTGCGTGGGGACGGTGCGAGTCGGGGAGGGAGGGAGGACAGTGAGTGTTGGGGGTGTGTGAATGCAGATGTAATTTTGTCTTGAGGCCATTCTACAGCTTCTGTCCCTTTAACCTTGGACACAGTTGCTGGGCCCTGAATGAGCACTGATGGACCAACCCCATCTGACCATTCTCCTCCCCCCCCCCCCCCCCCCCCCACACCACCCTGGAATCTTTGTCTCTCCCCTCCCTCCCTCACCCAAACTGCAGGGACAAGGAACCCCTGTTACATGAAGGTGGGGTGCAGCCGGACTCGACATCGTCCCCAGAAACTGCAGCTGAGACCCCATCGAGAGAGGTAGGTGGGGGGGTTCCCACTCCCCCTGTCTATCTGTCTGTCTGTCTCTGTGTGTGTGTGTGCGTGTGTGTCTGTCTGTCTGTCTGTCTCTGTGTCTCTCTGTATGTGTATGTGATGAGTTGTAGTTGGTCAGGTTGTGATCTAGATGCTTACTGACTGGAGTAGATTAATCTGTGGATCACTAATTTTGTTACAAACATATTGAACTAGTGGAAACTGGCCTCTTCCTGCCAGTGCCTGTTGTGGTTCTGAAATTTGGGATCATTCTGTGCGGCTCAGGCTGGGCCCGGGTTCTCAGTTGCTCCTGAATGACCTTGAACATGGCCTCACTCCTATCCATCTGCAGCATCTGCCTTTCCCCAGAATGACGTCCTGCTCTGTGTGTGCAATAGACGACCCACATCGTGTCCATACCTTGTGAGTATAACAATCATTCAGGCCTGCTCTGTATAGAGACCACCCACCACCCCATACCCTGGTGCTGGACCCTGACTGTGACACCCTGGGGGTGGGTCTGAATTGTGGAAGCTGTGAGGGCTGTGGGTTTGGGTAGGGACACGAAGTGTACACCCTCACATGGCGATCTCTCGGTTCTGAGTTTGGACAGTTTTGCTGAAGGCTCCCTTTCCCTAAGAACATGAAATTCTTTCCCTTTTAATTTCACTCTATCCCTTTGATTGCCGTGGGGAATTGTTTCCAGTTGTGGGATTCTTTCATCTGCTATTGGTGGCTGTCACACCCTGCTGTGTTTTCAAGAGCAAATTTGGTGCCTGTCTTGTGGATTGCCTCAACTTTTTTATCCTCATGAGAAATCTCTTTGAGATTGGCAAAACTTCAGAAAAGCGCCCAGTGCCGTCTGAGCAGAGCTGTGTCACTGAAGGTCGGCAGGGTATCTCCTGTGACACAGTGGGGGGGCGGTGGTGTGTGTGTGTGTAAGGCTAATGCCCTCCAGCCATACAGGAGTTTTGCCCTCTCCCTCTTTCTCCATTCCCACCCCCTCCCCCCACCCCACCCCAACAAGCCGGTCTCTGATATTCTCAACATCTGTTTCTGCTAACATAGTGAATAACCTCACAGTTTTCCATATTGCAGGGGGTCCCCAATTTGCAAACATTCAACTTATGTACTTACAAACAAGATCCCATTGGGGGTGTAATTTTAAATATTTGACAGATGAACATTTCCAATCCTTCTGAGCAGCTGCTTTGTATTGTCCTGCTTTGTGTTCCAAGTTGTGAACAAATTGATTTGCAAACAGACTCCAGAATCTAACCCATTCACGAATCCTGTCCAAATCGTCCTGAGAGGATTTACGTGCTCCTCATGACACATGTTCCCACTTAACGTTGTACCAATGCCAAATATAGAAAAATTATTTTAATCCCTTTTTCCCAATCATTGATATATATTCTGAATAGCCAGGGCACCTGTTATGGTCCAGACCAAACCCCCTCAAAATATATTAAGACGCTAGCCTAGGCCCTAACGTTTCTTATTTTGGAAGGTCAGTGTAAAGCGTTGTGTTCCAAATGTAATTCAATTGATCAAACTGCCAGGCTTGAAACAAAACACACATTATTGTTACACTATAATTAAAATACAAACAAAAGAAAGATGAATTGGAATAACTTAAATCTATTGGGAAAATTAAGCAGAATAACAGATTATTTAACTGCTAAACAGTAACAGCTGTGCTGAGGGAGGGTATTCCTGGAAATACATCCAGGGAAGTTATTTGGGTAGAACTGAGAAATAAGAAAGGGATGATCACATTATTGGGATTGTATTATAGACCCCCCAATAATCAGAGGGAAATTGAGAAACAAACTTGTAAGGAGATCTCAGCTATCTGTAAGAATAATAGGGTGGTTATAGTAGGGGATTTTAACTTTCCAAACATCGACTGGGACTGCCATAGTGTTAAAGGTTTAGATGGAGAGGAATTTCTTAAGTGTGTACAAGACAATTTTCTGATTCAGTATGTGGATGTACCTACTAGAGAAGGTGCAAAACTTGACCTAGTCTTGGGAAATAAGGCAGGGCAGGTGACTGAGGTGTCGGTTCGGGAGCACTTTGGGGCCAGTGACCATAATTCGATTAGTTTTTAAATAATGATGGAAAAGGATAGACCAGATCTAAAAGCTGAAGTTCTAAATTGGAGAAAGGCCAATTTTGACGGTATTAGGCAAGAACTTTCAAAAGCAGATTGGGGGCAGATGTTTGCAGGTAAAGGGACAGCTGGAAAATGGGAAGCCTTCAGAAATGAGATAACAAGAGTCCAGAGAAAGTATATTCCTGTTAGGGTGAAAGGGAAGGCTGGTAGGTATAGGGAATGCTGGATGACTAAAGAAATTGACGGTTTGGTTAAGAAAAAGAAGGAAGCATATGTAAGGTATAGACAGGATAGATCGAGTGAATCCTTAGAAGAGTATAAAGGAAGTAGGAGTATACTTGAGGAAAATCAGGAAGGCAAAAAGGGGACATGGGATAGCTTTGGCAAATAGAATTAAGGAGAATCCAAAGGGTTTTTACAAATACATTAAGAACAAAAGGGTAACAAGGGAGAGAATAGGGCCCCTCAAAGATCAGCAAGGCGGCCTTTGTGTAGAGTCACAGAAATGGAGGAGTATTTTGCATCAGTGTTTACAGTGGAAAAGGATATGGAAGATATAGACTGTAGGGAAATAGATGGTGACATCTTGAAAAATGTCCATATTACAGAGGAGGAAGTGCTGGATGTCTTGAAACGGTTAAAAGTGGATAAATCCCCAGGACCTGATCAGGTGTACCCGAGAACTCTGTGGGAAGCTAGAGAAGTGATTGCTGGGCCTCTTGCTGAGATATTTGTATCATCAATAGTCACAGGTGAGGTGCCGGAAGAGTGGAGGTTGGCTGACATGGTGCCACTGTTTAAGAAGGGTGGTAAGGACAAGCCAGGGAACTATAGACCGGTGAGCCTGACCTCGGTGGTGGGCAAGTTGTTGAAGGGAATCCTGAGGGACAGGATGTACATGTATTTGGAAAGGCAAGGACTGATTAAAGATAGTCAACATGGCTTTATGCGTTAGAAATCATGTCTCTCAAACTTGATTGAGGAAGTAACAAAGAGGATTGATGAGGGCAGAGCGGTAGATGTGATCTAGATGGACTTCAGTAAGGCGTTTGACAAGGTTCCCAATGGGAGACTGATTAGCAAGGTTAGATCTCATGGAATACAGGGAGAACTGGCCGTTTGGATACAGAACTGGCTCAAAGGTAGAAGACAGAGGGTGGTGGTGGAGGGTTGTTTTTCAGACTGGAGGCCTGTGACCAGTGGAGTGCCACAAGGATCGGTGCTGGGTCCTCTACTTTTTGTCATTTACATAAATGATTTGGATGCGAGCATAAGAGGTACAGTTAGTAAGTTTGCAGATGACACCAAAATTGGAGGTGTAGTCGACAGTGAAGGGGGTTACCTCAGATTACAACAGGATCTGGACCAGATGGGCCAATGGGCTGAGAAGTGGCAGATGGAGTTTAATTCAGATATATGCGAGGTGCTGCATTTTGGGAAAGCAAATCTTAGCAGGACTTATACACCTTAATGGTAAGGGATTAGTGGTGCTGAGAGACCACAGCAGTTCAGGCAGCATCCAACCTTAATGGTCAGGTCCTAGGGAGCATTGCAGAACAAAGAGACCTTGGAGTGCAGGTTCATAGCTCCTTGAAAGTGGAGTCGCAGGTAGATAGGATAGTGAAGAAGGCGTTTGGTATGCTTTCCTTTATTGGTCAGAGTATTGAGTACAGGAGTTGGGAGGTAATGCTGTGGCTGTACAGGATATTGGTTAGGGCACTGTTGGAATATTGCGTGCAATTCTGGTCTCCTTCCTATCGGAAAGATGTTGTGAAACTTGAAAGGGTTCAGAAAAGATTTACAAGGATGTTGCCAGGGTTGGAGGATCTGAGCTACATGGAGAGGTTGAACAGGCTGGGGATGGTTTCCCTGGAGCATCGGAGGCTGAGGGGTGACCTTATAGAGGTTTACAAAGCTACGAGGGGCATGGATAGGGTAAATAGACAAAGTCTTTTCCCTGGGGTCGGGGAGTCCAGAACTAGAGGTTTATGGTGAGAGGGGAAAGATATAAAAGGGACCTAAGGGGCAACTTTTTCACTTAGAGGGTGGTACATGTATGGAATGAGCTGCCAGAGGATGTGGTGGAAGCTGGTAAAATTGCAACATTTAAGAGGCATTTGAATGTGAATATGAATAGGAAGGGTTTGGAGGGATAAGGGTCTGGTGCTGGCAGGTGGGACTAGATAGGGTTGTGATATCTGGTCGGCATGGACGGGTTGGACCGGAGGGTATGTTTCCATGCTGTACATCTCTATGACTCTATAACTGTTCCAATATAATAACATCACATTAACATACTTTGAAAGTCAAATTCATTTAAATAGATAGTATCCCATGCAGTTCCCTAGTCCAGGAGGAAAGAACATTAATAGAAAATTCAGAGTGGGGTAAGGATCTCCAGCATTATGCTAGAGCAGTGAGAGAACTATAGCAGCTTCCAAACCCCAACAGTTCCTGACAGTTAAACTAAAATCTGGGTTCTGTTGAAGTCTGACCCCAACCATTCAGGCTGCATCTATTGTTCCAATTTTTTTTAAAAACCCAAGACCTCACAAGCTGTTTACTTCATTGGCTGGAAACAGGCCATTCAGTCCATCTGTCTCAACCTCTGTTCATAACAAACACCAGGACAAAACACACCTCTGGAAGCCGTAATATCTCCACCTAGCCCACTCGTCACCACAGTGTCACCACCTAGCCCACTCGTCACAGTTTGCGAACAGAGGGAGTAACCCATTTATTCCCATATTCTGTTTCCTGTCTGTGAGCCAATCCTAAATTCATGATGGTACATTCCCTCCACTATAAGGTGCTTTAATGTTTCTAATCAACCTCCTGTGAGGGTTTTAATCAAAAGCCTTCTGAAAATCTAAATATATCATGTCCATTGATTCTCACTTAGCAATTTTATTAGTAACATCTTCAATCAAAAAACTTCACGTTTCTCCAACACAATTTCCTATTTGCCAAATCATGGTTCAATCAAAATATTACTATTCAGTTGTCTATTTGTCTCATCCTTTGTAATCATCTCTTACCATTTTCCCTCCTCCTGTGCTAAGGCTGACAGACCTGTAGCTCCCTGTTTACACTCTCACTTGCCACTTGAATTGTGGGGTGACATTTCTATAATACAATCTTCTTACCTGAAGCTAATTTCCTTCAAAGTCTCATTCACTCAAGAGCTTGGCACCATCCAGGACAAACCAGCCCCCACTTGATTGGAATAACATTCACAAACATCCACTCCCTCCACCACCGATGCTCAGTGGTAGCTGTGTGTACTAGCTACAAGATTGACTGCAGAAATTCATTAAAGATCCTCAGACAGCACCTTCTAAACCCACAACCAATTCCATCTGGAAGGGCAATGGCAGCAGATACTTGGGAATACCACCCTCTACAAGTTCCCCTCTAAGCCACTCACTATCTTGACTTGGAAATAAATCGCTGTTCCTTCATTGTCACTGAGCATTATCCTGGAATTCCCTCCCTTAGGGCATTGTGGGTCAACCTACAGCATTTTGACTGCAGCGGTTTAAGAAGGCAGCTCACCCCCACCTTCTCAAGGGGCAACTAGGGACGGGTAATAAATGCTGTTCCTGTCAGTGGTACCCATGTCCCACAAATGAACTTTTAAAAACATTCTCCCTAACTATTTGAATCTGTACATCTGGGAGATTACTTGTATCTTGAATGAAAACAGAGGACTGTGTAATAATTTCACTGCTCTGCCTTGTCTCTGTTTCCCGTTAGAAATTCTCCTGACTCTGCCTGTAATGGACTCGTTCATTTTAGCCGAATGACTATGACTATTTTAGAAACCAATAGAAACTCTTACAGTCCATCTGTATTTAATTTTTGCTGGTTTGCATTCACATTCTATTTTCCCTTTCGTTCTCAGTCCTTCTTTGTCACATTTTATAATCCTCCCTATCCTCCGACCTGCTGCTATCTTTGACACTCTTCAAGGCTTTTTCTTTATGCCTTATATCATCTGGATCATCATTTGTAAGCCACAATTTACTGACCTTTTGGAGTCTTTGCATCCTGAAGTGATGTATTGATGATGTGGGCCATGTAATAGTATTTTTTTTTAAGGTCTGTCCATTACCAAGGAGAGTGCTGGTTGTGGATAACTCAGTGTGGTGTTGACTTACATGTACTGCTCCCTGGGATGAGGCCAGAGCTAATGGCTAACCCAGTCTGAGCTGAGAGACACCAAGTCTAACCCTGAGATTCTTGTGTAAACATGCTTCCTCCCCATGATTGGGAAATAATTCCTCTCATTTTTAATGCTAATAAATCAGAATTTATGGCCCTTGCTGGGTTTTACGTGAACATAATCTCACATAAAAATTTTCTCTTTTCACTCTCACATATTTACTTTTTTGTCTTTTGCTTCTTTTTCTGTTTGTTCCCCTGCTCCCACCTCTCCAGACTCCAACAAATGAACTGCAAGAGGGTGACAGAACACCTACCAAAGCAGT
This sequence comes from Chiloscyllium punctatum, assembly GCF_047496795.1. Lineage (NCBI taxonomy): Eukaryota > Metazoa > Chordata > Chondrichthyes > Orectolobiformes > Hemiscylliidae > Chiloscyllium > Chiloscyllium punctatum. Next base: position 87,774,645 of record NC_092762.1, on the reverse strand, counting down.
GGTGCAGAAGAAGACGTCTCAGGAGCTGGATCCCATGCAGACTCTCGAATCTCCCAAGTATGTCAGACACTTGTTCCTGGAGGGCACTGTTCTGAGGGTGCTGCAGTTTGATAATAAGCCCAATTCCTGCGCCAGGGGGCGGAGGAGAGGAGGGAGGAGGGGAGACGGGGAGACATGGTGAACCTGGGACATCTTGCATTGGTCAAGGTTCATGCTGTGCCCTGGGAAGTGATTGTGAGCATTGGATTGAGTGGGTGGGGTGTGGTGGGTTCCAATGGAATTGCATCCCCACAGGGTGGTTTTCACACCTTGCAGGTGCTGTGAGGGAAGGGTCTGGCGATGGGTGGGGAAGGCTCCTGTTACTGACTGCTGGGGGTGGAGGTGGTGGTCAGTTTGAGGGAGTGCCACTCTTCCCTTTGCTGTGGCCAACAGGATGACCAGTGATTGTAATGGCCTGGGTGGTTTGTTTGGGGCAGGTTGGAATTTTCTATTTCTGCCAGATGACGAGATTGTGCTGTAAGTGTTGAGATGTTGGCAAGAGATTAAAGTGTAACACTAGGAAATGGGTAGGGGGTAAGTTACACCAAAGCTGAACATTGAGCAAGTGTGTGAGGTCTGTATGTTGGCTGAACCTCTGGACCAGGATCTGTGGGTATGGGTGGACAGTTGGGATTGTGATTGGAGAGACGGTGATAGGGTAGGGACTGGGAAATAATGGTGTTAGGCTCTAACAGTTACAGTTTGGTGAGAGACCAAAATGGTGTTTACCCTCACAGTTTCCCCTTATAATTGTGGTTTTTGGTGAATGTGATTATGTTCCTAGTTCCACTTCCCTCTTTTCCAATCCTAATATAGGTCTTTATACCGTGGCCCTCTGCGGAGGTTTCTCGGGAAGAGACAAGCTGAAAAAAAGTCTTCAAAGGAGCTGTCGCTGGATGAGGTCTGTCCAAACCTGCTCCCCGACACAATGAAGGGCTTTGGAGACAGTGAGTTTCTGGCTTCCTCTGCAGAGCGTCTTTTCGACTTAATCCTTGGCCAATTAATTTAAATCTCTGTCCAAAATCAAACCAGAAGTAAAAGGATACAAAAATGTTTGGTTTAATTTTCAAACGGAGAGCTACTGATGGCTGGAAAAGTGTATTTTAGAAGAAAATGGGCTTATGAACAATGAGAGTCAAAAAGTCTGGGGCTGTTGAGTATAAGAGTTGGTAGGTCATGTTACAGTTGTATAGGACTTTGGTTCGGCCACATTTGGAATACTGCATACAGTTCTGGTCGCCATATTACCAAAAGGATGTGGATGCTTTGGAGAGGGTGCAGAGGAGGTTCACCAGGATATTGCCTGGTATGGAGGGCGCTGGCTATGAAGAGAGGTTGAATAGATTAGGATTATTTTCATTAGAAAGACAGAGGTTGAGGGGGACCTGATTTAGATCTACACAATCATGAGAGGTATACACAGGGTCAGGTTATAAGTTTGCTTGCTGAACTGGAAGATTTGTTCTCGGACGTTTCATCACTGTGCTAGGTAACATCATCAGTGAGCCTCTGGTGAAGTCCTGGTGTTCTGTCCCACTTGCTATTTCTGTGTCTTGGTCTGTTGTGATGGATGATATCATTTCCAGTTCTGTCTCTTGAGAGATTGGAAAATGGGATCCAAATTGATGTGTTTGTTAATGGAGCTCCAGTTTGAATGCCAGGCGTCTGGGAACTCCCATGTGTGTCTTAGCCTGTCCCAGGATGGATGGATTGTCCCAGTCAAACTGGTGTGTCCTCTTTGTTTGTGTGGAAGAATACTAGTGATGGTTGTCAAGAGTGTGTTGCTGGAAAAGCACCGCAGGTCAGGCAGCATCCAAGGAGCAGGAGAATCGACGTTTTGGGCATAAGCCCTTCATCAGGAATGAGGCTTGGGCTGGGCAGGGTGGAGAGATAAATGGGGGGGGGCGGGGGTGGGGGGGAGGTGTAAGGTGACTGAGAGTGTGATAGGTGGATGGAGGTGGGGGAGAAGGTGTTAGGTTGGAGAGGAGGGTGCAGCGGATGGATCCATCTATTTCAGATGGGAAAGAGTCCAGTTGTACTGTGTTAAGAGCCTGATGTCTTGGGGGGAAAAGAAACGGTTGCACAGTCTGGCCATGAGAGACCGAATGCTCTGGTATCTTCTGCCAGACGGCAGGAAGGAGAGGAGTTTGAGTGAGGGCTGTGTGGGGTCTTTCACAATGTTTTTAGCCTTTCGAATGCAGCGTGTGATATAAGTGTCTGTAATGGGGGGGAGAGAGACCCTGATGATTCTCTCAGCTGTCCTCACTGTCCATTGTAGGGTCTTACAAATTTAGACAGTGTAATTCCGAACCAGGCAGTGATGGAACAGCTCAGAGTAGTCTCAATGAACCCTCTGTGGAATGTGATGAGATTGCGGGGGGGGGGGGGATGGGCTTTCCTCAGCCTGTGCAGAAAGTAGCGATGCTGCTGGGTTTTCTTGGCTGTGGAGCTGGTGTGGAGCGTCCAGGTGAGATTTTCCACCAGGTGGACATCTAGAAATTTGGTGCTGTTCACGATCTCCCCGGGGGAGCTGTCGATGTCCAGGGGAGAGTGGTCGCTCCGTGCCCTCCTACAGTCAACAGCCATCTCTTCCATCTCGTCCAGGGTCCAAGTCAGGTTATTGGCTCCACACCAGTCCGTTAGCTGTAGCACCTCCTCCCTGTATGCTGACTCGTCATTCCTGCTGTTGAGACCCACCTTCAGGTGTATGAGCAATGAACGTGATGCCGTGATTCGAGTTGTGCATCGTTGCACAGTCGTGTGTCAGCAGGGTGGACGGCAGTGGACTGAGCACACAGCCTTGGGGGGGGGCCCCCCCCCCATGCTCAGTGTGATGGTGTTGGAGTCAGTTCCCAATCCAGACTGACTGAGCTCTCCCAGTCAGGTCCAGATCCAGTTACAGAGGGAGGTATTCAGGCCCAGCAGACTCAGCTTTCCAATCAGGTGCTGAGGAATTGATGGTGTTGAATACACAACTGAAGTCTATGAACAGTAATCTGATGTAGGTGTCCTTGACCAGGTGGGTGAGGCCGAGATGGAGGGTAGTGGAAGTGGCATCATTTGTTGAGTGGTTGGGTCAATACGTGAACTGCAGGGTGTCCAGTGAGGGGGTGGGGGGGGGGTGGGGGGAGGGCAGCAGGGTCTGAATATCCCTCATCACAAGCCTCTCGTAGCACTTCATGACGATGGGTGTAAGCGCAACAGGGCGGCAGTCGTTGAGTCAGGACGCTGAAGACACCTTGGGCATGGGGACGATGGTAGTGGCCTTGAAGCACGTTGGTGCAGCTCCGGGAGATGTTAAAGATGTCCATGAGAACATGGGCCAGTACATCAGAGCATCCACTGAGCAGTCTGCCAGGGATGTTATCTGGTCTAGTAGCCTTTCGTGGGTTGACTCTGGGGCTCGTTTCCTGGCTGTCTGTCCAATGTAACGTTTGTTACAGTCCTTGCAGGGTAATTTGTATATGACGTTGGTTCTGCTGGTTGTTGGTACAGGTCCTTTAGGTTCATCAGGAGCTGTTTCAATGTGGTGATAGGTTTGTGGGCTACCATGATGCCTAGGGGCTGGAGTAGTCTGGTCACCATCTCCGAGATGTCTTTAATGTATGGCAGGGCAGCTAGAGTCTCTGGGTATGTTGTGTCATCTTGTTTAGGTTAGTTATCTCTGAATTGGCGGACTGTACTTATCAGGTACCCGTTGTTGAACACGTTGTGGAGGTGTTTTTCTTCAGCCTCTTGTAACTCCTGGCTGCTGCAGTGTGTTGTGGCTCGTTTAACTATTGTCCTGATGCAACTCTGTTTGTGGACATTGGGGTGATTCCTCCTCTAGTTGAGTATCTGGTCTGTGTGTGACTTTCCTGTAGATGCTGGTCTGCAGCCCTCCACTGGCTTTCCATTCGACTGCGACATCTAGGAAGGGGAGTTGGTTGTTATTGTGGTGAACTTTATACCAGTAAGGATGTTGTTTTTGTGCTTGTGGGCTGCTTCAGCCTGTGCCTCACTACCCACTTCACCTTCAACAACAAGACCTACAAACAAATCAACGGGACACCCATGGGACACCCATGGGATCCCCAATAACAGAGGTTAGAACGGACAGCGCCCCCTATGGTCCAGCCCAAGCTTTGGGTCCGCTGTGTGGATGACACCTTTTTCATCACTAAATAGAACAAACTAAAAGAAACCTACAGATTTAAGAATCAGTTGATTCTGAAACAACAAACCTAAACAAGAAGATACAAAATGCCCAGAGACTCTCGCCACCCTGCTATACATTTAAAAACACCTCAGAGATGACGACCAGATGACTCCAGCCCCTTGGAATCACTGTAGCCCACAAACCTACCACCACACTGAAACATCTAAAGGACCCTATACATACAACCAGCAGGACGAACGTCATGTACAAAATACCCTGCAAGGACTGTAACAAACATTACATTGGACAGACGGGCTGGAAACTAGCCACCAGGATACATGAGCACCAACTATAAGACCATAAGACCATAAGACATAGGAGTGGAAGTAAGGCCATTCGGCCCATCGAGTCCACTCCGCCATTCAATCATGGCTGATGCGTATTTCAGCTCCACTTGCCAGCATTCTCCCCGTAGCCCTTAATTCCTCTAGACAACAAGAACCTATCAATCTCGGCCTTGAAGACATTTAGCGTCCCGGCTTCCACTGCACTCCGTGGCAATGAATTCCACAGGCCCACCACTCTCTGGCTGAAGAAATGTCTCCGCATTTCCGTTCTGAAATGACCCCCTCTAATTCTAAGGCTGTGTCCACGGGTCCTAGTCTCCTCGCCTAACAGAAACAATTTTCTAGCATCCACCTTTTCAAAGCCATGTATTATTTTGTACGTCTCTATTAGATCTCCCCTTAATCTTCTAAACTCCAACGAATACAATCCCAGTATCCTCAGCCGTTCCTCATATGCTAGACCTGTCATTCCAGGGATCATCCGTGTGAATCTCCGCTGGACACGTTCCAGTGCCAGTATGTCCTTCCTGAGGTGTGGGGACCAAAACTGGACACAGTACTCCAAATGGGGCCTAACCAGAGCTTTATAAAGTCTTAGTAGTACATCTCTGCTTTTATATTCCAACCCTCTTGAGATAAGAGACAACATTGCATTCGCTTTCTTAATCACAGACTCAACCTGCATGTTTACCTTTAGAGAATCCTCGACTAGCACTCCCAGATCCCTTTGTGCTTTGGCTTTATTAAGTTTCTCACCATTTAGAAAGTAGTCCATTCCTATATTCTTTTTGCCAAAGTGCAAGACCTCGCACTTGCTCACGTTAAATTCCATCAGCCATTTCCTGGACCACTCTCCCAACCTGTCTAGATCCTTCTGTAGCCTCCACACTTCCTCAGTACTACCTGCCTGTCTACCTAACTTTGTATCATCGGCAAACTTCGCTAGAATGCCCCCGGTTCCCTCATCCAAATCATTAATATATAATGCGAACAGCTGTGGCCCCAGCACCGAACCCTGCGGGACACCGCTCGTCACCGGCTGCCATTCTGAAAAAGAACCTTTTATCCCAACTCTCTGCCTTCTGTTAGATAGCCAATCCTCAATCCATCCCAGCAGCTCACCTCGAACACCATGGGCCCTCACCTTGCTCAGCAGTCTCCCGTGTGGCACCTTATCAAAGGCCTTTTGAAAGTCCAGATAGACCACATCCACTGGGTTCCCCTGGTCTAACCTACTTGTTACCTCTTCAAAAAATTCCAACAGGTTTGTCAGGCATGACCTCCCTTTACTAAATCCATGTTGACTTGTTCTAGCAACCAAAAGACACGACCAACTATCACTAGTATCTTTTCAAACAGACAAAGAGGGACACCAGTTCGACTGGGACAATCCATTTATCCTGGGACAGGCTAAACAAGAGACATGCACAGGAATTCCTAGAGGCCTGGCATTCAAACCAGAATTCCATCAACAAACACATCAATTTGGACCCCATTTACCAACCTCTCAGAAAATAAACCGGAAGGGATATCACCCAGCACAACAGACCAAGGCAGATAAATAGAAAGCAGGACAGAACACCGGTGATTCTGAGGCTCACTGATGATGTTACCCCAGCATGGTGACAAAATGTCTGAGAACAAACCTTCCAGCTCAGCGAACAAACCTACAACCTGAACCTCAACCTGAGCTACAAATCTGCTCAAACATTGTATAGACAGGGTGGATAGCAAGCAACTTTTTCCCCAGAGCGGGGGACTCGACTACTCGGGGTTACAAGTTAAAGGTGAGAGGGGAAAAGTTGAAGGGAGATATGTGTGGTAGGTTCTTTGTGCAGAGGGGTGGTGGGTGCCTGGAACATGATGTCAGCGGAGGTGGTCGAGGTGGGCACAGTAACATCATTTAAAATGTACCTAGACAGATACATGAATGGGCACGGAGCAGATCCTTAGAAAATAGGCGACAGGTTTAGATCGAGGATCTGGATCAGCACAGGCCTGGAGGGCCGAAGGGCCTGTTCCTGTGCTGGAATGTGCTTTGTTCTTTGTTCTTGAAAAGCACAGCAGGTCAGGCAGCATCCGACGAGCTGAAGAGTCAACATTTCAGCATAATGAAAGACTTATTCCCGAAACATCGATTCTCCTGGTCCATCCGATGCTGCCTGACCTGCTGTGCTTCTCTAGCACCACATTCTCAACTCTGATCTCCAGCACCCGCAGTCCTCCCTCTTCCCCATGAACAAGGGGACTTTCGATAATTGGCGGCTGAGATATTGTCAAAGAAAATGGTCAGTATTTTCAAGTGAGTGCGATATCTGGATATCTCTTGGAAAACTGACATTAAACTAAGGATAGAGATTTAACAAAATTAATGTGAATAAAATGACACGTAATGAAGGAATGAATGCGATTATGAAGAATGACAAATCCTCACATTCTGATGGTTTTCAATCGAGGATTGGAAAGTAAGTAGTTGAGATGGCATTGCAGACATCCAGACTACAGTTTCCAAAATTCTTTCAATAATGAGCCATTCCTTTTGACTGGAAACCTGTTTGTGCTACTCCCTATTTAAGAAAGGGAAGCAGGGACTTGATGGCCTGGGGTCAGGGAGTTACTGGGGTCAATGCTTAAGGATAAAGTGTGTGAGCATTAGCATCTGATAAAACAGAACCAGTGTGGATTTGTATGGAATAATTCACTCCTGAATTTTCCAAAAAGGTGATTAAGTAATTCTGAAGGGAAAGCTTCCCACTGGTATTAAGGGTCATGTATAACAACTCATGGGGGTGATTTCCTGCTATTCCCTGACTCATTGCAAAGATTAATGATGTTAAGAGGCTGCAAAATTCCTAATTTCCCTGTCTTTTAGACCTAGGCTGGCAGAAAATACAGACCAGGATTCTGAACTTAATGTAAAATTCATTAGAAACCAATTGATTCTAACCACAGATAAACAATTCTAAACAAATGGAATTGAACACTGCTAACTGAACCTCTGAAAGGAGGGCTGCAAGGGAAAAAGGTTTCACCGAGAGGGGCTGGGCGGACGTGAGGCAGGTGGAAAGGAAGATGGACGAAGATTTGCCATCTGAGGTAGTTTGGGTTGAGGTTAGGAATAGGAGAGGTGAGGTCACCCTGTTAGGAGTCTTTTACAGGCCTCCTAATAGTCCTAGAATCGTTGAAGAAAGCATTGCGAAGATGATTCAGGAGAAGAGTGACAGTAATAGGGTGATTGTTATGGGAGACTTTAACTTTCCTGATATTGATTGGGAAAGCTATAGCTCAAGTTCGTTAGATGGGTCAGTGTTTGTGCAATGTGTGCAGGAGAGTTTCCTGACACAATATGTAGATAAGCCAACAAGAGGTGAGGCCATACTGGATTTGGTTCTGGGTAACGAACCAGGCCAGGTATTAGAACTAGAGGTAGGTGAGCACTTTGGGGACAGTGACCACAATTCGGTGATTTTTACTCTAGTGATGGAGAGGGATAAGTGTGTACTACAGGGCAAGAGTTATAGCTGGGGGCAGGGAAATTATGATGCGTTGAGGCATGATTTAGGATGTGTGGATTGGAAAAGTAGATTCCAAGGCAAGAGCGTAATTGATATGTGGAACTTGTTCAAGGAGCAACTATTGAGTGTCCTTGATAAGTCCGTACCTATCAGGCAGGGAGGAAAGGGTCATGTGAGGGAGCCGTGGTTTAATAAGGAGTTGGAATCCCTTGTTAAATGGAAGAGGGCGGCCTTTGTAAAGATGAGGCGTGAAGGTTCAATAGGGGCGATTGAGAGTTATAAGGTAGCCCGGAAGGACCTGAAGAGAGAGCTAAGAGCAGCAAGGAGGGGACATGAAAGGTCCTTAGTTGGTAGGATTAGGGAAAACCCTAAGGCTTTCTATAGGTATGTTCGGGATAAAAGAATGACTAGGGAAGGAATAGGTCCAATCAAGGATAGTAATGGGAAGTTGCGTGTGGAGGCTGAAGAGATTGGGGAGGCGCTGAATGAATACTTTTTGTCAGTATTCACTCAGGAACAGGACATTGTTGTCGATATGAATACTGAGGCACGAATAAGTAGAATGGATGGCTTTGAGATATGGAGAGAAGAGGTGTTGGAAATTCTGGCAAGGGTGAAAATAGATAAGTCCCCTGGGCCTGATGGGATTTATCCTAGGATTCTCTGGGAAGCAAGGGAGGAGATTGCAGAGCCATTGGCCTTGATTTTTGTGTCCTCTTTGTCTACAGGAGTAGTGCCAGAGGACTGGAGGCTAGCAAACGTGGTTCCCTTGTTCAAGAAGGGGAGTAGGGATAATCCTAGTAACTATAGGCCAGTGAGTCTCACGTCTGTTGTGGGCAAAGTCTTAGAGAGAATTGTAAGGGATAGGATTTGTGCACATCTGGATAAGAATAATGTGATCAAGGATAGTCAGCATGGTTTTGTGAAGGGCAGGTCGTGCCTCACAAATCTTATTGAATTCTTTGAGAAGGTGACTAAGGAGGTAGATGAGGGGAAAGCGGTAGATGTGGTATATATGGATTTTAGTAAGGCGTTTGATAAGGTTCCACATGGTAGGCAACTGCAGAAAATACAGAGATATGGCATTGAGGGTGAGTTGGAGGTTTGGATTAGGAATTGGCTGGCTGGAAGAAGACAGGGGGTAGTAGTTGATGGCAAAGGCTCATCTTGGAGTGCCGTCACTAGCGGTGTTCCGCAAGGATCTGTTTTGGGACCATTGCTGTTTGTCATTTTTATAAATGACCTGGAGGGGGGGTTAGAAGGTTGGGTGAGCAAGTTTGCGGATGATACGAAAGTCGGAGGAGTTGTAGACAGTGAGGAAGGATGTGGCAGGTTACAGCGGGATATAGAGAAGCTGCAGAGCTGGGCAGAAAGGTGGCAAATGGAGTTCAATGTAGCTAAGTGTGAAGTGATTCACTTTGGTAAGAGTAATAAAAAGATGGGGTACTGGGCTAATGGTCGGATACTTGGTAGTGTGGAAGAGCAGAGGGATCTTGGTGTCCATGTACACAGATCTCTGAAAGTTGCCACCCAGGTAAATAGTGCAGTGAAGAAGGCATATGGCGTACTGGCTTTTATTGGTAGAGGAATTGAGTTCCGGAGTCCTGAGGTCATGCTGCAGTTGTATAAGACTCTGGTGCGGCCGCATCTGGAATATTGTGTGCAGTTTTGGTCGCCATACTATAGGAAGGATGTGGAGGCACTGGAACGGGTGCAGAGGAAGTTTACCAGGATGTTGCCTGGTATGGTAGGAAGATCGTATGAGGAAAGGCTGAGGCACTTGGGGTTGTTTTCATTGGAGAAAAGAAGGTTTAGGGGTAACTTGATAGAGGTGTACAAGATGATTAGGGGGTTAGATAGGGTTGACAGTGAGAACCTTTTTCCACGTATGGAGTCAGCTATTACAAGGGGGCATAGCTTTAAATTAAGGGGGGGTAGATATCGGACTGATGTTAGGGGTAGGTTCTTCACTCAGCGAGTCGTAAGTTCATGGAATGCCCTGCCAGTAGCAGTAGTGGACTCTCCCACTTTATGGGTATTTAAGCGGGCATTGGATAGGTATATGGAGGATAGTGGGTTAGTGTAGGTTAGGTGGGCTTTGATCGGCGCAACATCGAGGGCCGAAGGGCCTGTACTGCGCTGTAATGTTCTATGTTCTATGTTCTAACCTTTAAAGAGAACTTGGATAAGCATTTCAAAATGTCATAACATTCGAGGCTGTGGGATTATTTTTGGTTTAGTACAGAGTCGATGGGCTGAAGGACCTTTTCTGCATTCTATGATTCCATGATCAAACCCCACATACACACCCCTCTCACTGCACACACATTCCACGAACACACACACATACACACACACCTGCCAATGCATGTGCAGTGTCAGATGATGGAATCAAACAAAGGTGATGAACAAATGTAGAAACTGTGATGCTGCAGATCAGAGAATCATTCCTCATTTTGCGGGGTTTCTTTACAGAAGTGGAGTTGGGTAAATCTGCCACTTTCCCCATGGCACAGTCCCCCCAGTACCTGTTCCCAGACACGGGCAAGGAGCACCCCAGCAAGGGGAAGAGAAGTCGCAGCATCAAAATCAGCAATGCAACCAGCGCCTCAGAGCAGTGGGAGGCTCAGCTTGGCCACAAAATTACTAACGCCAACGAACTGAAGAGTCTGGACGAGTTCCTCCTGAACAAGGTAAACACACACGTGCGTGCAGTCTCTCCTTCATTTTCATCATCTTAGTCTCCTCCTCTGGCATTTTCTTCCATCTCTATATCTGTCTCTCTCTCCCCCTCCCCGTCTCACTCTCTCCCTCTCTGTTTCTGACCCTCCCTCTCTCTGTCTCTCTTCTCTCTCTCCTCGCTCTGTCTCGCTCGCTCTCTCGCTCTCGCTCTCTCTCTCTCTCTCGCTCTCTCTCGCTCTCTCTCTGTCTCGCTCTCTCTCTCTCTCTCTCTCTCTGTCTCGCTCTCTCTCTCTCTCTCTGGCTCGCTCTCTCTCTGGCTCTCTCTCTCTCTCTCTCTCTCTCTCTCGCTCTCTCGCTCTCTCGCTCTCGCTCTCTGTCTCTCTCTGTCTCTCGCTCTTGCCCGCTCCCTCCGATGCCTCTGTCAGCCAAACTGCTTCATCCCTCACCTCACTCAGTGCCCTGTATGCTGTCTTTTTTTCTCACTGATGGTGATTGGTGCGTTCTCTATAATCATGGAGATTATATCATCGGCAGGTGAATGACCTCAGTTCCCAGGATTCACAGGAATCGAAAATTGAAACTTTATTCATCACTGTCACTGAGAAATTCCGACTGACCCTGAAAAGCATGTATCCTGTCCACGTGAGTGTGAGTTGCTGAACTGTGTAAAAGGGGCTTTTTCAGAACAAAAACTGTGGGGGCAGAAATTTCTGATCGTTCCCCCCCCCTCCACATACACACACACACACACACACACACACACACACTCTCTCTCTGACTCTCACTGGGGTACAGGCTCTCTCTCTCTCTCTCTTTCTCACTCACTCCACTCACACTCACTCACTCACTCACTCACTCACTCTCGCTCGCGCACACACACTGACTGCAGTCAGTTGTAGATATTCGTTCCTTTACTAACTTTTCCTTGTTTTACGCACGGTGTAGAACGGCCAGACCCATGTGAGCTACAAGGACCTGATGAGGAATTATCAGCTTCTTCTGACCAAGATGGTGGGTGAGAGGCAGAAAGCCGAGATGCAGTTTGTTCTCAACCTCTTCCAATCTCTGCTTGATGAATTTGCTCGAGGTTATTCCAAAAAAGAGGAGATGGAGGCGTTGAAGGTAATTTTGAGCATCAGACTGTAGTGAGGCTGTGTAGGCCTTGGGGAGGACTCAGACAGTATTCACCTTAATGGTCTCCGGGACAGAGAGCAGGGGGAATCGCTGTCCTTTGAGCAGGAGGGTTGGGAACCAATGAGATAATTAGCTAGAGTCCCCGTAAGGGGAGTGTTGACCTTCATAAGGGAATTGGGGAAACGTTTGAAAGGCAGTTTTGCGGGAAATGTCCAGGAAGTTGGGAATGGGTATTTTAAAGAGACAGCATGTGTGTGATGGACCAAATGGCCTTTGTGTACTGTAATAGTCTGTCCTGTGGCTTGTGCTCGGTGTGGTCATAATGCAGGTGTCATGAATTGGCTGCAAATATCATAGAGATGTACAGCATGGAAACTGACCCTTCGGTCCAACCCGTCCACATAGTTGAGTTTCGGAGTCAATGCCCCCTCCACCTAATCCCCTCCCCCCCCACCCCCAATATCGTTGTCATTATTAAATTAGGTAAAGAATGCAGAAAGCTACAGTCCAAGGGATTGTGAATCCCAAAAAGGTCACATCCAAGTTCAGTGGCTAATAGGGAATTCACAGGGAATGAAGTATAAATGAGGGAGGTTTTTTTTTTGAAACTGTATAAGACACTAATCAGAGCACAGCAGGGATCCTGAGGAGAGATTTCGGCTGGCTGTCTAATGAAGGATAGGCCAACGTTTGAGGCAATGCAGAGACGGTGACATCAGGAATTTGGGTTCATTGGGGCCTGTACTCATTGGTGTTCAATGAGAAGCAACTTTATTGAAACATGTTGGCTCCTTAGGGAAGCCTTGACTGGTCAGCAATGTTCCTCTCCTGTGTGGGAGAGTCCTATCCCAGAGTAAGTGGGGGGATGGGGATCACCTATTTATGACCGAGATGAGGAGGAATTTCTCCCCTCAGAGAGGAGTGAATCTGTGGGATTCTTTACCACAGAGAGCTGTCGAGTATATTGAAGGCTGAGATAGATAGGTGTTTAATCAGTGAAAGGGCAATCGAGGGCTATGGGGACACAGCTTTAAAGTGGAGTTGAGGATGATCAGAGCAGCCATGATCTCATTGAATGGTAGAGAAACTCAGTGGGCTGAATGGCCTGATTCTGCTGTTATGGTCTTACAACAGAGCCAGCCAGGGGGTGAGGTTAAACCTCAGTCTGGAGGCTGTCCCTGAGTAAAGTCCCACTCTGGGAACAGACTCTGCTTTAGATCTGGGGAAGGGTGGGAGGTGGGGATGGTATGGGGCTTCCCATACCTCTCTGAACTGGGCCTTTCCGCACAGCCTCGTGTCCATACCCTCATGGGGGATACGTGGCAGCACTGGATGCTGGGTGAGCCGCGTATTGAACCTGTTGTCAGGTGAAGGTAGCAGGGATATTGGGCTGAAGGCAGGTAATTGGGTTTGAGAACAGATCTCATGAGGTCATGAACCAGGCTCAAGGGTCTGATTCACCTCATAGCATCGAATATTTCTGCTTGGAGCAGCAGTCACTTTGTATCCATTAACCCACTGTCTTGTCTCTCTATCTCTATCTCTCTCTCTCTCTCTCTCTCACTCTGTAGCAGCCAACAAAAACTCGGAAGAAGAGGCGGAAACGCAATCAGATTGTAAGTATTGAGTCCCAAGCGGCTGGTTTCTGTTCCCTTTTGATGATTGTTTCTATCAGGATCGGGTGTGTCAGTCTTGGCTCAGCAGCAGTTTGTGCGAGAGAATTATTTGTAACATTTCACTTTGAGCTATCAGCCTCAGGGACAGTTTCTGTGCCCTGAGAATGTTGATTAAAATTAATCAAAATCTTCTCAGTCTCTGAATCAGTCACAACCGACTCCAAGAAAGAGAATGAAATGTTCGTTTGATCAAGGTGCACAAGTGCTCCAGTTTGTGGGGGTTTGTCGTGACTGTCTTTGAGGGCCTTACAGCATTGGTCACTCTTGAGGGGGCATTCCCTCATTTAAGAATGACTACGTCCAGGATGATGTTTGTGAATGATGGTGGTTTATGTGTGGTCATCGAGATGTACAGCATGGAAACCGACCCTTCGATCCAATTTGTCCATTCTGATCAGATATCCTACATTAATCTAGTCTCAATTGCCAGTACCTGACCCATATCCCTCTAAACTCTTTCTATTTATTAACCATCCAGATGCCTTTTAAATGTTGTAATTGTACCAGCCTCCACCGCTTCCTTTGGCAGGTCATTCCATACGCACACCACCCTCTGTGTGGAAAAGTTATCCTTTTAAGTCTCTCCACCCTCCTCCACCCCGCTGCCCCCATCTTAAACCTATGCGCTCTACTCTTGGATGCTCTTACTCTGGGGAAAAGATCTTGTCTATTTATCCTATCTATGCCGTTTATGATTTTATAAACCTCTATAAGGTTACCCCTCAGCCTTTGATGCTCCAGGGAAAACAACCCCAGCCTATTCAGCCTCTCCCCGTAGCTCACACCCTCTAACCCTGGCAACATCCTTGTAAATCTTTGTTGAACCCTTCCAAGTTACAACACCCTCCAGTATGAGGGAGCCCAGAATTGAATGCAATATTCCAACGGTTGCCTATCTGATGTCCTGAACAGCCACAATATGACCTCCCAACTCCTGTGCTCAGTGCACTGATGGCAGTGTGAGTGAATGGTGACGGTTTGTAAACTGTGATGTTTGGATTTTGCAGAAGGAGGAGCATTTTGGGCATTTGTTCCGGAGTTACCAGGTGAACATTCGACAGTCATGTGAGCAGTGTTCCTCCTATATCTGGCCCATGGAGAAGGTGTTGCTCTGCTGCAGTAAGTACCAACATGTTAGCACATTGACCTGGACATTAACTTGGGTTTGCCTGGCACTGAGAAGGGGTCAGTGTGTGCCAGGTATAATAGAGAAACATCCTTTACCCATTCAGACAGCACAACACCTGGTAATCATGGTGTTCCTGTTCCAGATGGGAATTGGTTGGTGATTCTCCTGTCTATGCCCTGAAGGTAATGCTGCAGTGACTGACTGGGACTGCCCTGGACAGTATCATCAAGTTGCCTTTCACTGACAGCAGTTTACGACAGAAACAAATTTATTTTCAAGAGATTGATTTTCAGCGGTTTTGATCTTGAGTCCATTGGATATTAATTACTACTCACTGGTTAAAGTCAATGGGAACCAGTGTTCACTGGAACAGCTTTGTTGTTGGGAGGAGGATGTGAATGAGAATGAGTAACAGATGCTCAGTGAGAGGGATTGGCTGTCTAGGGCACACTGGTTAATGTCTGGTCAGTACTCAGGAATGCACCAATTAACCTGTTTGTCCCCTTTCTGATCCTAGCTTGCAAAATGACCTGTCACAAGAAGTGCCTCCTGAAGATTCAGGCCCACTGCCAATCAGGCTGTGACCAAAAGGTGAGCAATTTAAAGAGCAATGTATCCAACAGGTGAGAGGCAGCCTGCTCTCGGGTTGTAGTGCAGTTGGCAACGGTGCCCCTGTGCCTTCTTGCATTCCTCACCCTCCTGCGCACTGTCACTAACCCCAGTCCAGTACCACACCAACATTCCACAACACACCCTCAGCTGTGAGTATGCTGCTGCACCTCACTGTGTTCTCTCTCTCTCCCCCCACCCCATCCTCAGAATGACCCTGAGGCGATGTCTCGGCATTTTGGTGTTGAGGTCTGCAGGCTGACAGTGAACCAGACTGTCCCCGTGGTCATGGAAGTGCTGGTGGAATACGTGGAAATGAATGGACTATACACAGAGGGAATTTACCGGAAATCTGGTGCAGCAAACAAGATGAAAGAGTTACGGCAGAAGTTGGAACAAGGTGAGTATCACTCTCAAACAGAGAACCCCATTGGTGTTGGTGGCATGCTGACTCAGTGGTTAACACTGCTACCTCCCAGCACCAGGCACCTGGGTTTGATTCCAGCCTCGGGCGACTGTCTGTGTGGAGTTTGCACATTCTCCCCGTGTCTGCGTGGGTTTCCTCCCACAATCCAAAGTTGTGCAGATTAGGGTGAATTGGCCATGCTAAATTGCCGATAGTGTTCAGGGATGTGTGGGTTAAGTGCATTAGGCCAGGGGTAAATGTAGACTAGTAGGATAAGGGAATGGGTCTGGGTGGGTTTCTATTGGTGGGTTGCTATGGACTTGTTGGGTCAAATGGCCTGTTTCTACACTGTAGGGATTCTATGATTAATCCAGACTTATGGTGTCGAGGGACCTTTACTTTAGGACAGACACAGCACAGGGTTAGAATCAGAAGTGTTTGATGGCGGACAATGTAGAGGGAGCTTTACTCTGTATTTAACCCTTGGAGACTGTGATTGTGTTTGAAGTGTCTATGCCTCTTTCTTTCAGATCCAACGTCAGTGGGTTTGGAGAAATATCACATTCATGCTATTACTGGGGTACTTAAACAGTGGCTTCGTGAACTTCCAATCCCCCTGATGACCTTTGCTCTGTACGGT
This sequence comes from Chiloscyllium punctatum, assembly GCF_047496795.1. NCBI lineage: Eukaryota > Metazoa > Chordata > Chondrichthyes > Orectolobiformes > Hemiscylliidae > Chiloscyllium > Chiloscyllium punctatum. Next base: position 87,758,330 of record NC_092762.1, on the reverse strand, counting down.
GATTTTCTACGTGCTATCGGTGAGTGTGGTTTGTGGTCACTTGCAATCCTAGCATCCACAGCACTGGACACATTTGGTTCCATCTGGCATTCGCTAACAGTTGATGGATCTGTCCCATTGCTCCCGTTGCCCTGCTCCGTCATACAAACTCCTTCAGAGCATTGATGTTAAGTCCACTCCTACTGCCTCTTCAGGCAGTGAGTTTTGGATCAATAGGACTCGAAGCATTCTCCTCATTTCCCCCTCGAATGGATTCCTTTCAATCCCACCCCCTCTCCTGAACACTTTCCCTCCTGCCACTGGGGACACTTTCTCCTGATTTACCCAAATTAAGCCGATTGAAACTTTGGAGACTTTATTACGTTTCCTTCTACAATACTGGGTTTGAGTTGATTAGTCTCTCTCTCTCTTCCCGGGTGTCGTTCTAAATGATCCCTGCAGCCTCTGCACAGTCCTGACATCCTGTAGTGTCTAGTGTTCAGAAATGATTCTAATTGGTTGCAGCAAATTTCTGATTTTTAAAATTTTCTTCCCAGAGCACCCTGGGAGACAGGAACAGATCCAAGCCGTTTACAGTGTCCTCAATCAACTGCCCAGTCACATTTACTGCACACTCGAACGACTCGTCTTCCACCTGGTCAAGTAAGAGGCGCACTGCAATGGGGTCACGGTCACAATGGGGTCACGGTCACAATAGAGTCACGGTCACAATGGGGTGTTTAGATTATGCTGCTGCCTGGCGCAAGTCAATATTCAAACAATAAACATTCAGACCAAGGGTCTCCATCTCCCCGTGGTCCCACATTGGGAAGGTCTGGCGCATGTTGTCCTCCCTGTTGGGGGGATGAGAGGATTGGGTGGAGGGGGTGGGACGAGAGAACAAGAAGGTTAGAGGATAGTCATACTGGCAATTTCCAGTCTGATCAGTTTTACATCCTACAAACCATTAGGGAACTGCCAATAGGAATCTAAGCTCCTCTCTCCATCCAGCTGAAAATGTTCCCCGCTAAGCCTTGTTGGATCTGATGCCCCCGACCCCGACCCCAACCCCAACCCCGACCCCAGAGAGTTGGCTCCTCTGCTACTGGGCACCAGCTGATTACCCACTCATTGTGATGTTCACGATGCGTGGGCAGGCTGCCATTTCATTTGGCATGAACTGATTTCTCAGAGCACTCCTCAAATTGTTGATAAATTCACAGAAATAGAAATATCTTCTGCTCATTGTGCAGCTTTCAAACAACTCTGGAACACAATGTTTCCCTTCTTTATAGCAGTGACAGCACTTTTTAAACTGAGAGTCACTGTGTAACGTTGAGGATGTGGAAGGCGATACTGAGGTGCTAATGAAATGTAGTCCTGCAGTATACTGCCCCAATCAAACCCAAGCTTCTCATGTTCACCCCCATCAGATAGAATCCCAATGAATCATCTCGTACTGCTCCCCATTCATTTCTGCAGTCATGTTTGAACAGACTGAAGCTCATCCATTGACACAGCATCCTGATGGAACGTGATTAAACTCCTTTCCAATTATCCCCATGGTCAGATCATTAATGGATGGAACCTTGCCTGATCATCCCAAAAGACCAAACTCCTTCCAAAACATCTCCACACTACAATGGAACCCATTTCATTTGGTCCCACTCTGAATATCTCCAGCTGTGACACCTGAACCTTTTCACACCTGAATTGACCCCTCAGCTCCTTCGCTTCATTGTCCACAGCCACAGGTGCAGGTTGGCATTGCCAACAAGCTCTGAACCACTTCACTTAACCTCTAGACTACCTGGTGCTGGCTGATTTCTAGCTCTGGGTGAGTTGCAGGTTCTTCAAACTAAACGTTGAAGCTCTGCCTCCACCATCTTTGTTTCTTTGCCATGAATTTCCTCTTCCTCCTTTTCCCCTCAGTCATGGCTGGATGCTCAGATCAGTCACCCTAAGTCCTCTGCATCGCCACTCTCAACTTGGTCCTGTACACTTCTGGTGCTGAAGCCCAGCAACTCTGCACTCTCCTGGTCTCGCCTTCCACTCTCTCTAAGCTTGGTCTCAGTTTTTAAAAACACTGCTGTCTATTCGATTGCACATCCAGCTTAGCTCCACCTGGAATCTGATGTTGCTCAACTACTGTTGGCCATCCCTTCAGCTACCCTGGGTTCTGTCTCCTGGCACAGAGACTTCCTGTGTTTATCTCACTCTCTCTTTACCTCACTCTGCCCTTGAGGACAGCTGTTGATCAAACTTCTGATCTCCTGTCCTAAAATCGGCTCTATTTGGACCTGTTTTTAGGAAGAGCCTTGGGGAGTTTGGAAGGACACTATACAAATGCAAGTAGTTATACAATTCAGTGCAGCACAGGGACAGGCCCTTCAGCGCACCAAGTCTGCACCAATTCCTAATCTTTATTTAGACCAATACGGGCTATCTACCCCTCTGTTCGTCTGTCAAACTACACCTGAAATGTTGCTAACACGCCTGCTTCCACCACCTCCACTGACAGTGTGTCCAGGCACCCACCACCCTCTGGGTGAGATATTTACCCCACATTTCTTCCCTCAACTTTCCCGCTCTCACATTGAACCTGTGCTCTCTTGTAGTTGGCTTTCCCACCCTGTGAAAAAGCCTCTGACTATCCACCCTATCGAAGCTTCTCATAATTTTGTCGACCTCTATCAGATTGCCCCTCAGCCTCCTCTTTCCAGTGAAAACAGTCCAAGTTTACCCAACCTCTCCGCATAAGTAAAACCCTCCAGACCAGGCAACATTCTGGTAAACCTTCTCTGCACCCTCTGCAAAGCATCCACATCCTTCTGGTCGTGTGGCATCCAGAACTGCACGCAATATTCCAAATGTGCTTTAACTAAAGTTCTGTACAGCTGTAACATAACTTGCCAACTTTTATATTTGCTGTCCTGGATGATGAAGAATGCTGTATGCCTTCCTGACCACTGTATCCACCTGGGTTGCCATGTTCAGGGTTCTGTGAACCTCTGGATGTCAATGCTCCTAAGGGTTCTGCAGTCTATTGTATCATTCACACCCAAATTTGATCCCCCAAAATGCATCAGCTTGCAGTTGTCCATATTAAACACCATCTGCTATTTCTCTATCCAAATCTGCAATCTATCTATATCCCATGCTCTCCTTTGACAATCCCCCTCACTATCTGCAACTCCCATCAGTTTGGTGACATCTGCAAACTTACTAATCAGTTGCTGCAATGAACCAAACCTTTTCCTCATTAATCCCAATGGAACCAGCTGCTTCCTGACCTGAGAAATTGATTGACAAGAATGGTTCCAGGATTGAGAAACTTCCATGGTGGGGGTAGATTGAAAAATTGGGACTGTTCTCCTTGGAGTGAACAAGGTTGAGAGGAGATTTGATCAAGCTTTTCAAAATCATGAGCGGGCTGGATAGAGTAGTTAGGGTTTTTATTCAATTCTTAAAAATGCGTTAATGGGATGAGCATGTTACTGGCCAAGCCATCCTGATTACCCAGAGGGCAAATGAGAGTCAACCACATTGCTATAGGTCTGGAGTCACATGTAGACTGGACCAGGTAAGGATGGCAGTTTCCTTCCCTAAAGGACATTATCAGAAAAAACCCATCTGGTTCACCAATTGACAATGGATTCATGGTCGTCATTAGACTCCTAATTCCAGATTTTTATCAAATTCCAATTCCACCATCTGTCATGACAGGACTTGATCCTGAGTCCTCAGAATTTTCCCTGGCTCACTGGATTAACAGTCCAGTGATAATCCCACTTGGCCATCACCTCCCGTGCAATGCTACAGTGAAGTTGTTCCCACTTGTGAAAGGCACAAGAACCAGAAGGTACGCAGTTTAAAATCATGTGCAAAAGAAGGACGACGTGAGGGAACACCTGCTTACTCAGTGAGTGTTGAGGGTGTGGAATACACTACCTGGAAATGTGAGGGAGGGCAGGTTCAATGGAGGCAGTGAAGAGGAACATGGGCTGGTTATTTGGATAAAAACTGTGTGCAGGGATACGGGGGGAATGGAGGAGATTAGCGTGAGGTGATGATGCTCATTTGAAGAGCTGGTGCAGACACAATGGACCAAATGTCCTCATGCGCCGTAACACTTTGATGATTCTGTCAGTTGCTGTGGGTAGGAGTTTGAACTCTTCCTGCCTGGTGTCGTTGTGAAACTGGAGTTTGTTCCATTGTTTCAGAGTGGCCGTACTAGAGGAGATGAATCGTATGTCTCCCAATGCACTGGCGATTGTCTTTGCCCCATGCATTCTCCGTTCACCAGACAGCTCCGACCCACTAACCAGCATGAAAGACGTCTCTAAGACAACAATGTGAGTATTATCCCATTCCTATGTGAAAATAACCTTTTACTGAGAGAGAAGGGGGGAGACAGGACTGACTGTCCAGCTGTGTATGCGTCTGTGTGCCTGTTTGTCTGTGTGTGTGAATGCCTGTCCGTGTGTCTGCGTGTGCCTGTGTGTGCACGTTTGTAGTGACTGTAGCTGGTTTGACTGAAAACCCCATTAAGGTTTCTTTTAACTTGTTAATTCTTTCTACAAAGAACATTAATAAAAACTCATCTAGTTCACTAATGGTGGTCAGATGATTGCCATTAACCAGCAGTTTCTTCCAGATTCCTATTGAATTCCGATTTCTCCATCTGCCACGGTAGGAATCAAAACCCATGACCCTGAGGCATTAGCCTGGGATTCTCAATTCCTAACTCAGTAATATCGCCATTCAGCCGACACTTACCCTGATGTTACTTGTGTGTTGTTTTCGGCTGATTTTCTCTCCCTGAATGAGGTAAGGGGCTCGGAGTGTTCTCCATGTGTCAGTTGAGAAGGTGAGTCTCGGGTGTGGGGTCACACCCTGTCAGACTAAATCTCATCCATATTCAGGTTCCCCTCACCCTCTCCACAATCTAGTGGGTGATGAGCAAGAGCAGGAACCCCAAGTCAGGACAACTCTGACCAGACCAGCTGACAGCCAGAGGACGAGAACGCACAGAAAGAGGTCATTCTGTTCCAGTTCTTTAAAGAACTATACAACGTTTCATTCACCTGCCATTTCTCTGTCTTTATTGAAAACCGTTCTCCTCATCCACCCTCTGGTGTTTCGTCAATGATTTATAAATGTCTGTCCAGTGGTGGGAGTGTCAGGAACCAGAGGGAATACACAATGTCCTAATGATTTGGAACATCTTTGACATTTTATGTTCAAGGGAAAATTAATCCAGTGCAGTGCTTCCCAAATCTTTTCCCACTGTTAACCCCTCAGTGATAACAGAGTGTGACAATTTTCAAGTGTTAAAACAGAGTGGCGATGGGGTGGGGGATGCCCGACGGTCTCCCTGGCTCTGTGCCTGACGGTCTCCCTGGCTCTGTGCCCGACGGTCTCCCTGGCTCTGTGCCCGACGGTCTCCCTGACGGTCTCCCTGGCTCTGTGCCTGACGGTCTCCCTGGCTCTGTGCCCGACGGTCTCCCTGACGGTCTCCCTGGCTCTGTGCCCGACGGTCTCCCTGACGGTCTCCCTGGCTCTGTGCCCGACGGTCTCCCTGGCTCTGTGCCCGACGGTCTCCCTGACGGTCTCCCTGGCTCTGTGCCCGACGGTCTCCCTGGCTCTGTGCCCGACGGTCTCCCTGACGGTCTCCCTGGCTCTGTGCCTGACGGTCTCCCTGGCTCTGTGCCCGACGGTCTCCCCGACGGTCTCCCTGGCTCTGTGCCCGACGGTCTCCCTGGCTCTGTGCCCGACGGTCTCCCTACCTCAGGGTCTGACGGTCTCTCTATTTTACCGACAGGTGTGTTGAGCTCCTGATTACTGAGCAGATGCGGAAATACAAAATCAAAATGGATGGGATTGCTCAACTGGAGACGGAGGAGCAAATCGCAGTCCGACGCCTCTCGCTCCTGCGTGTAAGTCAGCAAAATCATCTTTGCCAGGCAATGGAATAAAGGAGGCCATTCAGCCCCTTTGAATCTGTTGTATTGGATACATATTATTTAGCAGTCCTGACTGCTAAATTGACCACCTGGTGCCAAGATTAAGGACATCTCAGAACTACTTGGAGTGGGTGTGGGAGTGGGAGTGGGAATACGAATGGGAATGAGAGTGGGATAAGGAGGTAAGAATCCTGATCCTGTTGTCGTGTTGCAGCTGGTGCCAGTGACATGAATAGGACTAAGAATGAGGTTTTGCTGAGGGATTATGAGCAGTCTATTGTGGTTCTGCTTTTTAGTTTAGACCTAATCATCTCTGGATTACTGCCTGAGCCACAAGCACAAAGTCTTTGAATGTGTGGCTCAAGGATTGATGCAGGAGAAAAGTTTCAGTTCATGGGGCACCTGCACCAGTGCTGGGGATAGTGGGAGCTCTGTAGTTCATGGGGCACCTGCACCAGTGCTGGGGATAGTGGGAGCTGTAGTTCATGGGGCACCTGCACCAGTGCTGGGGATAGTGGGAGCTGTAGTTCATGGGGCACCTGCACCAGTGCTGGGGATAGTGGGAGCTGTAGTTCATGGGGCACCTGCACCAGTGCTGAGGATGGTGGGAGCTGTAGTTCATGGGGCACCTGCACCAGTGCTGGGGATAGTGGGAGCTGTAGTTCATGGGGCACCTGCACCAGTGCTGAGGGTAGTGGGAGCTGTAGCCTTGGAACAGTTTTCACGTGGATCTTGCCAGGCCCAATGTTCTGTGAGTGGTATCATTAGGACATTAGATATGACTTTTCCTTTCTCTAAATTAAATAATGGAGAGAAGGGTTAACATGAGGGAAGATCTGGATAAGTTAAAGGCAATAGAGCAAGGTAGTGACATGAGAAGAAACAATATATAAACCTGAGTGTTGCAGCACCTAAGTTAATAAGATAATAAGTTAATACAGTACCACATTAAAGATTACTGCTCAAGATAAGAACCCATGGTGTTGCGGTTAGTGTATTAGCATGATCTAGGAATAGTTAACCAACAGGAAACCGAGTCAAGCTGGGAAACGTCAATGAAAACAGTGCTACAGCGATCTCAACCATTTATCACCTGTATTAAAGACCCAGGACTGAATGTATTACAGCCACATTTGCTGAGTGTACAAAGATACATAAGAAAACAAGTTGTGAAAAAGATACACTAGTCTACAAAGGAAAATAGTTTAGGATAAATCAATAGGCAAATAGAGCAGATAGAGTACAACGTGGAAAATGTGAGGATGTCCAGTTTGTCAAAGAATGGAGATGCAGAATACTGTCGAAAGAGTGTGATACTGTGGTACTCTGTGGTCATGGATACCCAGATCCCAAAGTAAACACACAGGTACAGCATATAATTAGGAAGGCAGGTGGAATGTTGGCTTTTCTTGGCAAGAGAAATGGAGTATAAAAGAGGGATATACTCGCTTGGAAGTTCCTTTCAGCTGATTCTGGGATGAAGAGGGTTTACCTTAGGAGGTACAGTTGACCAGGTTGAACCTAAGCTCTGTTGAGTTGAGGAAAATAAGAGGGGATTGTATTGAAGCTAAGGTTGGGGAGGGCTGTCAGAATGTGGCAATGTTTCCAGAACCAGGGACATCATTTTAAAACAAGGGTGTCCCATTTAAGATCCTTTCTGAGGGTAATTAGTTTGAGGAATTCTTTTCCCTACAGAACTGGCTGAGCCATTGCTTATGTTCAAGCCCAGTGTTGGACAGATTTCTGATAAACAAGGGAAGAGCTGAAGGTTATCAGGGCACACCAAGGAAGTGGAGTCAAGCTCACGATCAGATCAGCTGTCATCTTATTGAAGGATGGAGCAGATTGGAGGGGCCAATGTCCTGCTGCTACTTTGGTTCCTGGTGTAAGGAAGCCCATACAGTGAAATTCTTTGCATCAGTATCTCTGACAGAGAGGGGTATAGTGATCAATTGTTTTTCTTTGAGTTGGAGGAGTTTTTCTCTTTAGTTGATCATCCCAGTTTGGTTGACTATGCCTGGTGGGTTGAGTCAGGATTTAGTGTTGGTCTTTTAGTCAGAATAACAGTTGAACAGAGGATCAACTAACCTGGAGCTTTGAGGAGTCTTGGTGACCAGTTGGGAAGGGGGTGAGTGTTCTGTTGGGAAGGCTTTCCCTTAGCTCTGACTCATTGAGTAATCTGTAGCCTTGACATTTCTGTGCCTGATTATCGGTTTGTGACTATGATCTGCCTGGGATTGAGTTTGGTGCTTTGTGTCTCTCTTTCACTGTCTGGCTCTCACTCTTCAGCTTTGGCCTCTTGAAGTTGGGTTCTCTGCTCCGTTCGATGGGGTGCTGGTACGTACTGGGCTAATTTGGTTGACCCACTGCATGTTGTGTTTTCATTTCCTTGTTAACACATGTAACTCACTGAGCTCCCACATTCCCCTCCATCACTAGCAGTTGCCTGTTTACATTGCATGTGTTGATGTGTTGGTCTTGCATGCCAATTCACATGATACAATCCTGAACCCTGCCCTCCACACCTTCCCTTCACATCATCCCTTCATCCACATGCTCCACACTTACTTCATGGTCACCTCCTTCACGTGGTCTCAATGTTGCCTTGGCAACATCTGCCCCTCCAGACTGCCAGTAGACAGATGAAGGGGCATTAATTGGTGCAAGTGTTCCCAATCTCAGCCATCGACGTGGTGGGGCTGGAGGCTGGAGGAATACACACGTTGACTCAGGAAAGGTTTTTTGGCAAATTTCAATTAGTCAGTACCAGGGCGACAGACCTGATGGAGCCAGCACTGAGCTCGTTCCACTGTGACCCTTCAATGTACCGAGGCCAACCCACCGTCCTCCCATCTTCTCATTCACCCAGCCCTGCCAGGGGCTGGCCCCCATCAGGGGAAGAGAAAACACAGCTTGTAGCTGGCATTATTGATGTTGGGAACTATAAATCATCATTCTCCAACTGAACTCTCTTTCCCCCCCACACCTAATGCCTTTTGGAAGCCTCTGTTTGTGATTCAGTTTGACAGAGTTACTTCTCCCACTGTCTAAGCCCTCAGGCCCCACTGCAAACCCAGAGTCTGTCCAAATGCACAGGGGAGGGGTGTCACTGGATCAGGATGGACTTGTATTCTGCTACCCCAGCTCCCCACAAACTGCCTGGTTTCAGATGGACCTTGCACCTCAGCAGGGCTCAGTAACACTGAGCATCATCTTCTCTACCTCTTTTTAGAGCAAAGGACCCCTGAGTCCAAAACCCACTGAGGAGAATCCCACAAAGTTGGGAAGCTTAGATGAGGAAGAGCCTTCAGATACTGACATGGAACATGAAGAGGAAATTCTGATGGAACGAATCCAGTCGATAAAGGAGGAGAGGTAAGTCAAGCGTGAACCGTTGAGCTGTATGACTCTCGCTGGGGCACAAGACATGCATGTACACACCCACACCAGCTCCCCCTCTGTGAGGTATGTGTGCTCCAATAACCCTCTCTCTCTGGTCTCACCTACAGGGATCAGTTGACACTTGAGCTCCCAGAGTTGGAACAGAGAGGTTCTGATGAGGAAAACCTGGACTCTGAGGCTTCCCTCAGTATGGAGAGTCTGCTCGATGATCGGCCGGGGCAAGGGGAGGCCGGAGGTCAGTAAGAAAAGTAGGTCGCAACCTTGTCTACTTCTGAATTTGAGGTTTTTGCACCTTCTGTAGCTGTGGATGCTCGGATTGATGACATGATACTGCATGTTGCTGTGTCTGTGATGGGAGTCTGCCGCACAGCTCATGTAAGATGAAGCATTGGGTGTAAATGAGTAACTCTGTCTCCCTCCAGATACGGCTGTGTTCCAGTTCACAGGAAGACTCCGAGCTCCACCTCAGTCTGTGCCCATGCTGCAGCCAGTTCCTGCCAAGCCCGAGCATGGTCCTCCCCTGGGTAACCGTCTCTCCCTGCCAGTCCGTCCCTCTGTTGCCCAGCGGCGTGCGTTTTCCATGCTGGCCAGCATCAAGTTGCCTCGACGTAATGCCGCATTGCCCACACGTAACATCAAGCTGCCCCCAGGCATGGTGAGCACCGTGTGCCATGTCCCTGTGGACTCTGGGAGGCAGCAGCAGCAGCTGGTCAGTGTGCGACGGCGTGAGCAGCCTTCCAGGCGATTGGATAACATTCACTCCGTCTACATCGTCACCCAAGAGGGCCTCTCGCTCCAGACGTTGGCTCAGACTGATGAAACAAATCCCATTCCAGCAAAGGTCCAACGCAGGTTTTCCGATCCACTGTCAGACCTTGCTCATGGGGACAATGCCTCCAGCCTGTAACATTCCCGCTATCTCCAGGAGGTGGACTGGACATTTCCTGGACTTATAAGCACATCTCCCACTTAACATGCCACTCAGTGCTCTGCTAAAGAGCCGAGAGTGAGTGAGCAACGAGACTGTAACTGGGAGTTTGAGCGAGAATGAGTGAGTGCCTGGGCTGTGTGTGTATGAGTGAGTGTCCGAGAATGTCCGCTCAGGCTGAGAGTTAGCTTGACTCGGAATGTTGCGTACGATTATTTTACAGGAAAGCCCTCAGCTGAATGGGGAACTCTCCGACATATATGACTCTGGGAAGAGGGAGAATCCTACCTTGAGGTGTGAAGGAGTTCCTGTCCTCTTCCCTGTGTAACCATTTCCCCAACAATTAAATACTTTTTTTATATATAAAAAAAATCTGTTTGTGTTTGTCACGTGTGACTGAGTGAAAGTTTACAGCCTTTAACATTGCAGGCTACTAGCTAATTATCTATCATTTCATTGGGGTCGGTTTAATTAGGTTAAGTGCTGCCCTAAAATAAAAATTGGGTGAACAATAAGTTGTTATCATATTTAACCATGGTCTTGTTCCATTCCTGGAATTCAGCTTCTTTTGTCTTTACACTACTTTTAAAGAGGTAAATGTAAGGTGAAGGCCATATCTGACTCTGTGTCACCACACAGTCCCCTTAATCAAACTGAAGTCAATGGGCATCAGATGCTCCACTGGTTAAAGTCATACCTGGAACTGGTTGTGGTTGTCTGCAAGAGGTCAGTCTGCAAGAGTCCCTCAATATAGATTTTTTTTCACAAACTGTTCAGCGATGTTATGGAACACCACCTAGCTCAGAGGTAGGAATATTACCACAAGGGCCTTCCCCTTAGGCATTGACTTGACAAGTTAACCAATTATAGCAACACCATGAGTTGAAGCAAAACTGTTATTCAAAGGATCTCACAGACCAATTATGGGAAGGCAATTCTCTGTTTTGATGACAACTGAACAAAGCTTTTGAGTTACTATGCTGACAGGTTAATGTTTACAGATGGATGAGCCAGTAAATGGTCAAAATTCTCTCAAGTCAGGCTTGGGCAACAGGCGAATGAATGTGTGTTCAGACCAGAGCCACGGCCCTCCAAAGAGGAACCCCTTTGCCTTTGAGCAAGGCCCACAAGACCTCACATCGTCCACAGTGAATTTGTGCAAAAGTTAACCATTCAAGACAGTCACAAAATTGAGTAAAATAGCCTGCATCTAACAACTGGAAGTCTACTATACATTGCCTCACAGCAATTAAGAAAACCGTTTAAAAATGTCCAACAGAATCACCCTCTGAAGCAGTTTCCCAAAGATTTCGGTCAGAGCAGCGTTAAACAGCGTGATGCTGATCCACATGCATCAGCACATTACCAGATTTGATCCCTGTCTACAAAGTGGATCTCACTCTGGTAAAATATAAATACACTAGAGCTCCTAACCAGAGAGACACAATTCAATAAAAACATTTTATTATAATTATATAAACATTTTTAGATAAATGTCACTTGGTAGGAAGCTCCGTGCTCCCCTCCAAGAAATAAATTAATGTCAAATCAAAACAGATCGATCGATCTAAACAAATCTGCAGTTTGTCACGGGTTCCAAGTTAATAAATTTCAATGGAATGAAAGAATTGGGTTGGCTCAATTCCTCTAACTTTATTTACAATACCTGAAGTAATAGGAGGTCTAGAATGCTCTGAATTGGAAAAGAGAACATATTAGAGAAATTCTGCAATTGTTTGTGGCCTGGGCCATTAAGTATCAGGTTCTTGCAGCAATGATGACTGACATAGCCACACCTCCGACAGCAACCACAGTTGCTCCAAACAGCCACTTCCAAGGAATCCTCTGGAAAAGCCAAGATAAGGATACCAGTTAGAGTTAACCGTTACAAAGTCATTACCCTTCCTCGCAGTCAGATATATCCCCTTTCCAAACCGGAACAAGGGAGCTACAAGCAAAAAGGATCTCATGAGGGGCAATTTGGTTACAGTGCATGTGTAAAAAAAACTGACTAGACAGGAAAGACCTGCCTGATAGTATATGTTGTGGACCATTCCAACAAATAATGTTAACACTAAACAGTCCCAGTCTATGTTTAGAATGTTAAGGACTTGGATGGACAGGAATTTAAAATGAAGAAAAATATTCTGATTCAATATGCAGATGTACCTACTAGAGAAGATGTAAACCATGACCTACTCAGGAAACAAGGCCAGGCAGGTGACTCAGGTGCCTCTGGGGGAGCACTTTGGGAACATGGTTCTATTAGTTTTAAAACTAGGTGATGGACAAGGATAGACGAGATCGAAAAGTTAAAATTTTAAATTGGTTTAAGTCTAACTATGACAGTATTAGGCAAGTTGATTGGATGATGTTCGCAGGTAAAGGAACAGCTGGAAAATGGGAAGCCTTCAAAAATGAGATAATGAGAATCCAGAGAAAGTATATTCCTGTAGAGGGTGAAAGGAAAGGCTGGTAGGTATAGGGAATGCTGGATGACTAAAGAAATTGCGGTTTGGTCGAGAAAAAGAAGGAAGCATATGTCAAGTCTTCATTTCGGATTTCACTGATGGTACTAAAAATATTGTCCAAAAAAAATTACAAAGCAACCAAGGGACTTGAGGATCTAAAATAAATTAGTATTAATAAAGAGGTCGTAATTGGTACCTCGGCACTGACCCTCTGAACAGCATCCCACACAAACTCTCCCCCTACCCTATTCCTGTGGCTAATCCACCTTGCCTGCACATCCCTAGACACTATAGGCAATTTAGCACGGCCAATCCACCCTAACCACATCTGTGGACTGAGAAGGGCGACTGGAGCACCCGGAAGAAACCCACGCAGACAGGGAGAACGTGCAAACTCCAGACAGACACAGTCTCCCACCAGTGGAATTGACAGTCCCTGCTGCTTAGAGACAGCAGTGCTCACCACTAAAAAGAAAATCATTTTTGCCAAATACTTGGGTGTTTGTGGATGTTACTGATGCAAAAATGAAGGAGAACTAGTGAATGTTGTGTATTTAAAATTCTAGAAGCTTTTGAAAAAGTATCACACAAAATTTGGTCTACTATAACTCTGCAGGGGCATGGGAACCTAGACTGTAGCTTTAGGGTGCAGGACCTGGAGTATAGGGAGGTTAGGAACATGGCATCAATCTCAAAGGAGGGTGCCTGTAAACAGGAAAGTGGCTTCAAGTGTGTATACTTCAATGCAAGAAGTATACGAAATAAGGTAGGTGAACTAGCAGCGTGGGTTGGTACCTGGGATTTCGATGTTGTGGCTATTACGGAGACATGGGTAGAACAGGGACAGGATTGGCTGTTGCAGGTTCCAGGGTTTAAATGTTTTAGTAGGGTCAGAGGTGGGGGTAAAAGAGGGGGAGGTGTGGCATTGCTTGTCAAAGATAGTATTACAGCAGTGGAAAAAACAATGGAGGTAGTTTGGGCTGAGGTTAGGAATAGGAAAGGTGAGGTCACCCTGTTAGGAGTTTTCTACAGGCCTCCTAATAGTCCGAGAGACGTAGAAGAAAGGATTGCGAGGATGATTCAGGAGAAGAGTGAAAGTAATAGGGTGGTTGTTATGGGGGACTTTAACTTTCGAGTTCGTTAGATGGGTCGGTGTTTGTCCAATGTGTGCAGGAGGGTTTCCTGACACAATATGTAGACAGGTCAACAAGAGGTGAGGCTATACTGGATTTGGTTCTGGGTAACGAACCAGGCTAGGTTTTAGAATTGGAGGTAGGTGAGCACTTTGGGGACAGTGACCACAATTCAGTGACTTATCCCTCTCCATCAGTAGAGTAAAAGTGTGCACTGCAGGGCAGGAGTTATAGCTGGGGGCAGGGAAATTATGATGCGGTGAGGCATGACTTAGGATGTGTGGCTTGGAAAAGTAGGCTTCAAGGCAAGGGAGCAATTGATATGTGGAGCTTGCTCAAGGAGCAACTATTGAATGTCCTTGATAAGTATGTACCTGTCAGGCAGGGAGGAAAGGGTCGTGTGAGGGAGCTGTGGTTTAATAAGGAATTGGAATCCCTTGTTAAAGGGAAGAGGGTGGCCTATGTAAAGATGAGGCGTGAAGGTTCAATTGGGGCGATTGAGAGTTATAAGGTAGCCACGAAGAATCTGAAGAGAGAGCTAAGAGCAGCAAGGAGGGGACATGAAAAGTCCTTAGTTGGTAGGATTAGGGAAAACCCAAAGGCTTTCTATAGGTATGTCAGGAATAAAAGAATGACTAAGGTAGGAATAGGTCCAGTCAAGGATAGTAGTGGGAAGTTGCGTGTGGAGGCTGAAGAGATTGAGGAGACACTGAATGAATACTTTTCATCAGTATTCACTCAGGAACAGGACATTGTTGCCGATGTGAATATTGAGTCACAACTAATTAGAATGGACGGCTTTGAGGTATGGAGGGAAGAGGTGTTGGAAATTCTGGAAAGGGTGAAAATAGATAAGTCCCCTGGGCCTGATGGCATTTATCCTAGGATTCTCTGGGAAGCAAGGGAGGAGGCCTTGATTTTTATGTCCTCGTCTACAGGAATAGTGCCAGAAGACTGGAGGATAGCAAATTAAGGGGTGGTAGGTATAGGACAGACAGTTAACGTGGATAGGTATGAATTGAGACAGAAAACAGTGCTAGTGAGGGAAGAATCATGGCCCAGGCCATAGCAGTTACTAATTTATATAAATAACATCGGAGTAGGCTGATTAGTAAATTTTTTTAAAAATGTCATAACTAGGACTCTTGTGTCATAGTGGTAGTTTCACTACCTCTGAGCCAAGAGGCCATGGTTCAAGTCCCTCCTGCTCCAGACGTATGTAGTAACATCGTGGAACCAATTCATTAGAAAATAAATAGACGTGGGGACTAACTGCAACATTTCCAAATGTGTTAATGATAAAACTGAGTGGCAGTGTAAGGATTCGGCAGGCAAAGGGAATGGACAAGAACATATTGGGTATAATGTAAAACTGTCCACTTTGATAGACAGTAAACACAAAAAGACAAAGTGTTATTGAGATGAGGTGTGTGGAAAGTGCAGGTGTCCAAAGGGAGCTGGGTGTCTCTGTTCATGGTGCACTGAAAGCTGGCAATAAGCAGGATATCTGAAGGTACAGATTAGTAGCAGGAGTAGGTCACACAGTTCTTCCAACTGGATCCACCATAAGATTGTGGCTGAACTTTCTGCGTTTTGAATTATACATTGGCATCTATGTTTTATAACATCTTGATTCCTCTGCCTAAGAATTTATACCGCTACTTTCAAAATATTCACCTCCCACCCAATACAGAGAATGCAAAGGCGCACACAACCCACAGAGAAAAAGATTTTCCTCACCTCTGTTGTAAAGGAGTGACCCCTAATTTTTTTAAAAACAGTGCCCAGCTACACAGTACTGGATTGACCCACAAGAGAAACACCATTCCCCACCTTGTCAAGATCATTCAGGTCACCCTTCTCTCTAAACTCCAGTGGAAAAAAGCCCAATCTGCCCAACCTTTCCTCATCCAACAACCCTCTCGGTCCAGAGGAGGTTTACTGAATGAATACCTGGACCATGTCCAATGCATTTACATATTTCCTTAAAGGAGACCAAAACTGTACATAATTATTTCACACCTCACCAACACACCATAAAACCAAGGAATGCTTTCTTTCATGTTCAATTCCTCTTGTAATACAGGATAGCATTCCATTAGCCACCTTAATCAGTTGCTGTACTTGCATACTAACATTTTGTGACCCATGCACTCAAACACAGACATCCCTCAATTCTTCATGTAAGCAATACTCTGTTTTTTACTCTTCCTGCCAAAGTGAATATCGTCACATTTTCTCACATTGAGCAAAAAGTTGTCAGATGGTGTACACTCACTCTATATCTATCTATATCTGTCCACAACTTCCTTACGCCCTCTTCATAACCTCCTTTCAAACCTACATTGGAATCATCTGAAAATTTAGCATCAAAGCCTTTGCTTCCCCTCAAAGATATTAACATAAATTACAAACAGTAGAGTCCCCAGTCCAAACCCCTCCATCACTCCTGCGACACTCATCATATCCTGACAGTTTTACTTATACGTCTGAGGCATTTCCCAGCAGCCACCTAATCTTCTAACCAAGCCAATGTGCTTCTCTCTGCACCATCATCTCCTAATGTGCACAATAACCACAAAAGTTTTACCATGTCAAATACATTCTGGAAATCCAAGTACAGTATATCTTCAGGTTCCCCTTTAACCATGCTTCTTCTTCAAAACACTCCAATAAATTGGTTAAACAGGATTTCCCTTTGATGGATCCATGCTGACTCCTCCCAATGACCTTGGATTTGTCTAAGTGCGCAGTTATAATCTCAGTAATGATCAATTCTATCACCTTCCCCACAACAGATGTCAAATTAACTAGCTAAGAGTTTCTGATTTGCTGCCTCCCTCCCTTCTTGAATAAATATATTTGCTTCTTGTCAGTCTGAGGAAACGTTGCCAGAATTAGTGAATTTTGAAATGACGGCACAGTGGCTCACTGGTTAGTACTGCTGCCTCATCGCGCCAGGGACCTGGGTTTGATTCCAGCCTCGGGCAACTGTCTGTGTGGAGTTTGCACATTCTCCCCGTGTCTGCGTGGGTTTCCTCTGGATACTTTGGTTCCCTCCCACAATCCACAGATATGTAGGTTAGGTGCATTAGTTAAAGGTGATAATAGGGTAGGGGAATGGATCGGGGTGGGTTACTCTTCAGAGGGTTGGTATGGACTTGTTTGCACACTGTAGGAATTCTAATTTTAGACTCTCATTAACCAACACTTTTAAGACTGCCCCAATCAGAAGTGAGTCATTTCCATGGAGATATAATCTGGGCTGAGTGCGAAGGGGAAACAGGAGTAATGAATATTTCTAACTCACATACCCAGGATGATGGTGATGGTGGGCAGCGGGGTGGCAATGCTATGTCTCCAAGCATCTTGCGATACATGGCCTGCTCAGTGGTCCGCTGCTCTGACTGCTTCCTCACGACCTGGGAGAGTTCAGCTTGAATCGCCTGCAGAGCAGCAGCAACAGCAACTATTAGAGAGCACAAAAAGTCCAAACCAAGACGCTCAGCAACAACGATCACAGGGTTTTCAGAAAATTGCATTTTGTCTGTCCAGATCATAGAGTTCAGTCAATGCACTGACAATCCAAGAGGACAGAGAGATTGCCCACAATGCAGATTTCCAATGGAAATTTAATAACGTTTCCTGTTAGGTGCATTGGCATAGGGTCACCTTAGATTAACACAAACTAAACAAAAGCTGTTGTTTTTATAGCAAACACAAGAGTAATCCTGATGACGAGAAAACTCCATTAGTTTCTAACCTGCATTACAATTCGAATTCCAAACCTCAGTTGAATTAGGAAGAGGCAGCTTGGTCAATACAACATAATATATCAACAGGTATTTATAAAGCACAAAAAGAAATAACAGAACAAAGACATCTGTTTTAAAGAACATCTTGACAGAGAGAGAGAGAGAGAGAGAGAGAGAGAGAGGGGCTGATGGTGGAGACATGAAAATGGGGGTGTTCAGGTCAAAATTAGAGGAACAGAGATTTCGGAGCCACCTAGGGGCTGGAGGTGGTGACAGAGATAGGGAGAGTTGTAGGGGCTAGAGGAGTTTGAGATAGAGAAGGAACAAGACCTTGAAGGGATTTTTAAAATGGAGGTGAAAGGAGGTGATTTACTGGATTGATACCTGGAACGAGTGGGTTGTCTCCTGAGGAACTTGGCTTGTTTCTACTGGAGTTTGGAAAAGTGGGAGGTGACCTGCTTGAAGGTTTAAGACTCTGAATGACCTTAACAGGATGGACGTAGACAGGATATTTCCTCTTGTGTGTCACTGCAGAACCGGGGGCACTACTTTAAAATTAAGGGTCTTCTTTTGAGGACAGAGGTGAGGAGATTTGTCTACAGAACAAATAACAAAAACAGACTGGAAGTGGCGAGGATGACATGAACAGTCTGCAGTGGGATGTAGACAGGTTAAGTGACTGGACAACAACTTGTCAGAAAGAATATAATGTGGGGAATTGAGGTTATACACTTTGGCAGGAAAAATAAAGGAGATGAACATTATTTAAATGGAGAAAAGACTGCAGAAAGCTGCAGCACAGAGGAATTCAGGAATCTTCATACACAAACCACAAAAAGCTAGCATCCAAGTTTAGTGGGTAATAGGGATGGCAAATAGAATATTAGTTTGTTTTTTGAAAGAAAAATGAAGTACAGGGGATCTGACGGGGAATACATGGAAAGGTGTTTTCTCATTGTCAGAGAGTCTAGGAGCGGAGGACATATTCACAGAATAAGGAGACAGAGGTGAGGAAAAACTTGTTTTGTTTCAGAGGGTGATCAATATGGGGCATTCTTTACCACAAAGAGCTGTCCAGGATTGGTCAATAAGTCCATTCCAGGCTGAGACAGATTTCTAAAATCAGTCAGTGAATCAAGTGGAGTCGAGGGTAATCAGATCAGCCATGACCTCACTGAATGTGGAGCAGACCTGACGTGCTGAATGGTCCAATTTGGTTCCTTCATCTCACGGTCTTGTCAATATTTAGACAAAAATTTTCCTCATTCCATATTAGATGTGATCAGCTATTAGATAGTTTGGAGAGTGTAGAGGGTTTGTGAGAGCTGGTGTTGATGAAGAAGGAGAGTTGGTTGTTAACAATGTTAATGTGAAAAGTGAGTGGGCTTTCAGGTAACATAGCGAGGGTGGGCCCGATCCATGCTGGTGTGTTCAGCATCCTCCTGCACCTTCCACATTTCAACAGGAACGGATCCTCAAAATACCTGGCAGGTGAAGAACCTCCAGAAAAGCAAGTCCTTCACTTCTCAACACATACAAGTGCTGAAGCTACAAACTGGAGGGCAAGCTAGACAACAATTCACCCATAGGCAGTGTTGGAAAAAAGAAAGATTAAAGAGGTTGAAACAGACCCAGGAGATTTCAGTACATACATAATCAGTCAACAATTTATTCAAACAAAGGAGAGAGTGTGGTGCTGGAAAAGCACAGCAGGTCAGGCAGCATCCGAGGAGCAGGAAAATCGAGGTTTCTGGCAAAAGCCCTTCATCAGGAATGAGGCAGGGAGCCTCGGGGATGGAGAGATAAATGAGAGGAGGGTGGGTGGGGCTGGGAAGAAGGTAGTTGAGAGTACAATAGGTGGATGGAGGTGGGTCAGAGGGGAGGGTGGTGCAGATAGGTGGGAAGCAAGGTCATGGGGGCAGTGCTGAGCTGGAAGGTTGGAACTGGGATAAGGTGGGGGTTGGGGGGCGGGGGGGCGGGGGGGGGGGGGGGGGGGGGGGGGAGTGGAGATGAGGAAACTGATGAAATCCACATTGATGCCATGAGGTTCGAGGGTCCCGAGGCGGAGGGTGAGGCATTCTTCCTCCAGGCGTCGGGTGGTGAGGGAACGGCGATGGAGGAGGCCCAGGATCCGCATGTTCTTCGCAAAGTGGGACGGGGGGGGGGGTTGAGGTGTTCGGCCAAGGGGCGGTGGGGTTGATTGGTGCAGATGTCCCAGAGATGTTCCCTAAAGCTCTCTGCGAGTAGGTGTCCTGTTTCCCCAATATAGAGGAGACCACATCAGGAGCAACGGACACAGTAAATGACATTAGTAGATGTGCAGGTGAAACTGGGATGGATGTGGAAGGTTCCTTTGGGGCCTTGGATGGAGGTGAGGGAGGAGGTTTGGGTGCAGGTTTTGCAATTCCTGCAGTGGCAGGGGAAGGTGCCTCACTTTCTCCCAATTTATTCAACAGACGGCAGATGGAGTTTAATTTGGATAAATGCAAGATGCTGCATTTTGGAACAGCCAATCAGGCAGGACTTATACACTTAATAGCAAGGTCCTGGGGTGTGTCGCTGAATGAAGAGACGTCGGAGTACAGGTTCATAGTTCCTTGAAAGTGGAGTTGCAGTAGCCAGGATAGTGAAGACGGTGTTTGATATAGAATCATAGAGATGTACAGCATGGAAACAGACCCTTCGGTCCAACCCGTCGATGCCAACCAGATATCCCAACCTAATCTAGTCCCACCTGCCAGCACCCGGCCCATATCCCTCCAAACCCTTCCTATTCATATACCCATCCAAATGCCTTTTAAATGTTGTAATTGTACCAGCCTCCACCACATCCTCTGGCAGCTCATTTCATATATGCACCACCCTCTGTGTGAAAACGTTGCCCCTTAGGTTTAGGGTGAGAGGGGAAAGATATAAAAGATACCTATGCCCTCTAGTTCTGGACTCCCCCACTCCAGGGAAATGACTTTGTCTATTTACCCTATCCATGCCCCTCATAACTTTGTAAACCTCTTACAAGTCACCCCACAGCCTCAGACGCTCCAGGGAAAACAGCCCCAGCCTGTTCAGCCTCTCCCTATAGCTATATGCTTGCCTGTATTGGTCAGTGCATAGAGTACAGGGGTTGGGAGGTCATGTTGCGGTTGCACATGACATTGTTAGGCCGCTTTTGGAATATGTTCTAGGAGAAAGTGAGGACTGCAGATGTTGGAGATCAGAGCTGAAAATGTGTTGCTGGAAAAGCACAGCAGGTCAGGCAGCATCCAAGGAACTGGAGAATCGACGTTTCGGGCATGAGCCCTTCTTCAGGAAGAAGGCTCATGCCCGAAACGTTGATTCTCCTGCCTGCCTGCTGTGAAACTTGGAAAAAGTTCAGATAAGATCTACATGGATGTGGCCAGGGTTGGAGGGTTTTGAGCTACAGAGAGAGGCTGAACAGGCTTGGGCTGTTTTCCCTGAAGCATCGAAGGCTGAGGGGTGACCTTATAGAGGTTTATAAAATCATGAGGGATGTGGATAGGATAAATAGACAAAGTCTTTTCCCTGGGGTCGGGGAGTCCAGAACGAGAGGGCATAGTTTATGTTCAGATGGGAACGATTTAAAAGGAACCCTCTTGCAGAGGGTGGAAAGTGTATGGAATGAGCTGCTACAGGCTGGTACAATTACAACATTTAAAAGACATGAGGATGGTAGATGAATAGGAAGGGTTTAAAGGGATATGAGTCAAAAGGTGGCAAATGGGACTAGGTTAGGTGAGGATATCTGGTTGGCATGGACACATTGGACTGAAGAGTCTGTTTCCATGCTGTACATCTCTAGGACTCTATAATATGGGACAGACGGAGTTCAAGGCACATTCTGCGTACGTCCACAGCGAGTTGCAGACCGATATCCCACTCACACACAAATAGATCCAATACTGGGAGGACAAGACAGTTGTTCACACAGGAAATAACCTTTGCCAGGTCTGCCTGAAGGCCCATGCAACCTCTCAGTGACAAAACACAACAGCGATCGCAGCTACCAACACCCTGCACAAAAGGGCCCGCTCACCTTATTTGATGGTTCAAGTTGTGCAGCTTTCCTGAGGACGAGAATGGCCTCTGTGTATTCACCCTGCAGGGCCAGGACCTAGGAACAGAACACTGGCTGGTGAAAGGGTGTCAGGTGTACAGCCTCTGCCCATTCTGCTAAACAAACCAGCTGTTGTAGGAGACTATTATGCAGGCCACACATACAAACAGCAACAGCAAATGTGGATTGCAAGACAGAACCATAATGCTTTTCCCAGATAAGCAATTCTTTATCACATAACTACCCGCTGGTACAATGTGCCTTAAGATAGGCTGAGATCAAAGTAAAATACAGTCCTTGGTTCCAATCACACAAGACAAACAAAGCTTGTGCTCACCCAATATAGCAGCAAAGGTTTCGGTCCTGTTTAGAGTGATCAATATCATTGAACATCGCTTTCAAATTTAATGTAAAAAATTCTATCAGAAGTTAGGGTCTTAAATCTAAAGAAGGAAAGTAGTGAAGGTATAAAGACTGAACTGGCTACAGTGGATTGGAACCCATGTTAAACCACATGACAAAAGACAGAAGAACATTGGAAGAACAAATACGTAGCTTACAACAAGAATAATTTACTTTAATGGACAGAGATCCAGCAAGGAAAGTTTACCAACTGTGGATAACAGAAGTAATCCAGGCTAGTGTCCAATCAAAGGGATTGGTGTAAAAAGGAGATGGAGTTGAATTTGGATAAATGGGATGTATTGCTTTTTGGTAAAACAAACAAGGGCAAGACTTATACAATTAGAAGTAGGGCCTTGGGTAGTGTTGTAGTCCAGAGACACCCAGGGGTTCAGGTATATAATTCTTTGAAGTTTTTTCACATATCGACAGGGTGGTTAAGAAGGCTTTTAACAGGCTTGCCTTCATTGCTTAGACCTTTGAGTATCGGAGTTGGGAACATTGTGTTGAGGTTATACACGACATTGGTGAGGCCACTTTTGGAATACTGTATTCAGTTCTGGTCTCCCTGTTACAGAAAGAATATTAAATCAGAGAGGGTTCAGATGAGATTTACCAGAATGTTACTTGAAACGGAGGGTTTGGGATATAAAAACAGACTGGAAAAACTGGGATATTTTTCACTGCAGCATTGAATGTTGAAGGGTGGCATTGATAAGGTGAATGACAAGGGTCTTTTGTCTAGATTGGGGGACTTCAAAACTAGGGAGCATATTTTTTTTAAGATGAGAGGAGAAAGATTTAAAAGGACATGTGGGGCTTTTTTTTTTAAACAGGGTGGTTCTTTGTGTGATGAACTTCCAGAGAAACTAGAGGATGCAGGTAGAGTTACAACATTTGAAATACATTTGGATAAGTACATGAATAGGAAAGCTCTGGAGGGATATGGACCAAGCACAGGGAAATGGGACTACTTTAGTTTGGGATAATGGTCAGCATGGACTGGTTGGACTGAAGGGTCTGTTTCCGTGCCGTATGATTCAGTGGCTTTTCTGTTGTGCACTCACCATAAGTACAATTCAGAAACATCACTGAAGAAGCGCTACTGTATCAAAATTAGATTTTGTGAGAAATTGGACCTACCTTTCCTTTCCTGAAGAGGGCCTTGACGTTGTTCGGTTGGTGCTGAAGGGCTGCATTTGAGGATTTCAGAGCTGCCTCAAAGTGTTCAAGCTTTAGCTGGGCAGCTGCCAGATTATTCAAACATTTCACCTTCACGTTCATCAACTCATCCTCTTCCCCCTCCAGAAAGTCAACTGTAAAGTTAACATCAAGGTTCAAACAATGAGAGAGAGTGAGTGACCGAGAGAACGTGTGAGGAAGAGAGTAAAGGAGCGAGAGGGAGCAAGATAGTGTCCACTGGTAACAGCAGGGAAACAATATTGAGACAATTGGAAAAAGCCAGCCAAATGACAGATCTGAGAGCAAGCTGCTCGAATATCGCTGCCTTTTATATGTGTGAAAATCTGTGTGTCATAACAGAACAATAACATGTACTGACTGTTCACAGGCTCCAAGGATGTGACTCACAGCTTCCCAGAAGGTTGAATGTTGTGAACTCAAACATTAATGATTTAAGTAACATAACTGAGATTTATATATCTGGGTTTGACAAAGACAGGGACAGATAGCAAACAGTACAGTTGTTGATTTAAGATTATAAAAGCCATCGAATAATAGATTAAACGAGTGTAGGAAACAGAGGGAAGCGGGAGCATTTCAATGCAGAAAAGCACCAGATCATACATTTGGGAGCAATAAGTGAAACATATGTAGATTAGATGGGTAATGGGAAATGCAGGGTTATAGGGGCAGGGTATGGGGTTGGGTCTGCGTCTGGGTGGGATGCTCTTCAAAACAGTCAGTGTGGACTTGTTGGGCCAAATGACCTATTTCCACATTATGGGATTCTATTCACCCCAACATTACCTAAAACAGTGAGAAATACTCGAGATCTGGAATACAGTCAGCTCAGCTATAACATGGTAGTTCCATTCTCATACAACCCCACGTTAAGTGAAAATCGCAGAATAGCAGCATCGTTTACACTAGCAGGGCCAGAACTGTGTTATAACTAATACATGCTTTAAAACTTCAAACTTTCAAAACAGTGTCCTTAATTCATCGATTGTGTTATAGCAAATTTGTGTTAACAAAACGTACATTATAGCAGAATGGCCTGTACAGTTACTTACAGAAGGATCTTAATGAATTGTAAACAAGTCAGAGAAGGTTTACCAGACTAATACCTGGAATGAGCAGCTGGCCTGACAAGGAAAGACTAGATAGGTTGAGCCTGTATCCTCTGGATTTGAGAGGAGTCAGAGGGGACTGAACTGAAACAAACAAGATCCTGAGGGGACTTGACTAGAATTGATATTAAAGAATGTAGAGTTGATATTAAAATCAGATCAGCCACAATCTTATTGAATGGCACAGCAGGATCAGATGGGCAAATGACCTACTTCTATTCCTTATTTGTCGGTTTGTACTTTATTACAAGATTCAGGAAGCCCTTTATACCAAACATTAAAATGAAGCAGCTCAGACACAGGAAACATCCAAAGGTTAATGGAACGTGTGGCTTGACAACTGGTGGCCCAGAATATAGAGGGAGGAAGAAGCTGCAGCTGTTCAAACAAGACCATAACTGGAATAACTGGGTATACTCCAGGCACCGTGGTACTGTCCCCAACCTCAGGGTTAAAAAGATCTAGGTTCAAATCCCACTTGCTCCAGACACAGGTCACAACATCAGCAGGGTGGCTCAGTGGTTAGCACTGCTGTCTCACAGCACCAGGAACCTGGGATCGATTCCTGCCTCTGTGTGGAGTTTGCACATTCCCCTAGTGTCTGCGTGGGTTTCCTCCCACAATCCAAAAGATGTGCAGACGAGGTGAACTGGCCATGCTAAATTGCCCATAGTATTAGGAGCATTAATCAGGGGTAAATCTAGGGTAAAGGAACGGGTCTGAGTGGGTTACTCTTCGGAGGGTTAGTGTGGATTTGTTGGGCCGAAGGGCCGGTTTCCATACTGGAGGGAATCCAATCTAAATCTGAGCAGGCTGATTAAAAATACCGGTAGCTCACAATGAGGTGGGCCAGATTTACCAGAACGCCACACGCCAAGACATGAACTAAATTCAAATTCCCTGGAACATTTAGGCTTTGTAGGTGATCCAAGAGAGGATTTTGAAAATAATTGCTTGGTTGATAGAGAGACAGATGCCTTTCCACTGACGGGGCAGGACAGGCAAGCAGCCTTTTAGGAGCGGGATTGTGACAAAGGGCCAGGTCAATTCATCACTTTATATCATACACTGACAGGGATACCAAGGTATAGACAGCCAGAAAGAAGTTCAATGAATGGTTGCACAAACTAGAGAGATTGAATGGCCTCATCCTGCATTCCCTTTTCTCACATTAACTATAATCTTTCAATTTAGTTCCATTCAAACAACTCCTGCAGCAGTGCTGTGCTAAATTTACCTTTGGAGCTGGAGTTGACAATATTGAGAGCAATATCGTAGGAGCTGATTGCAAAGACATATTCACTGCGCAAGAAATATGCATTTCCTCGCTCTCGTTTCTTATTAGCCAGCAGCAGTCTCTCCTTCCCTGACAACAACTCCAAGTCTGGGCTGTCACTCACAGACAGAAGCTGAACCTCCAAATGGACAGTGGCATTTGAGGGCACACTGGGCTCGGAGCTGAGAGATAAGAGACAGCATTAATGACAACTTTCACTGCACCAACCAGTTCCACATATGTTACATAGAACAGAATATTTATCTTAAAAAAATAGATGATGCCCTGGGGACACAGCATCAATACAGGCTCCCATGGGACCTCAGTACAATCCTGTTCAAAACAACAGGCTGAAATTCTGCTAACTCCAAAATCCAAGAGGCTCATCACAAAAAAAACTCGTGGACAAAAGCCCACAAGTCAGCTAAAAATCAACAGAAATCAGAGAGAGATAACAGAGCATTTTACAAGGAGCTTTATTTTCTGAGAAACTGCAACACGGCGATGGCTGGGAATTGAACTTGGGTCAACTGCTTCGAAAGCAGCTATGCTCACGACCCTGCGAGGACAAGGAGCGTTACTCTGTATCTAACTCCATGCGTCCTTGTCCTAGGAGTGTTTGATGGGCAGTGTAGAGTGAGCTTTACTCTGTAACTAACTCCGTACTGTCCTTGTCCTGGGAGTGTTTAATGGGGACACTGTAGAGGAAGCTTTACTCTATCTAACTCTCTGCTGTCCATGTCCTGGGAGTGTTTGATAGTGACAGTATTAAGAGGACTTCACTTTCAGATTAAAAAAGAAGAAAGAGCTTTACACTGTATCTAAGCTTGTATTGTCCATGTCCTAGGAATCTTAATGAAATGTGGACCCCAGATAAAGTTAATACTCGTGTTGAGGGACTGATGTAAAGAAGCAGCCTGATGATGACTGTCGTAAGGATTCGGATTTGCTGATTCGGATTTGTGGGGTTTCCAAGGAGATCTCTGTACCCACCTGCCCAGACTGCCGTAAGCATACTTTGCATCCGAGATAATTAACGCAACTTCGTCCTGATCCATCAGCTGAACACAGAGATCTAATGCCTGGATTAAAAAGGGGGAGAGAGAGAGAGAGAGAGAGAGATCCTGAAACATTGCTCTCACACAACCTGCCTCTGCAAAGACAAAGGAACCAGAAACCTAAACAGAAAGTGCTGCACTAACTTTGTAGCAGGAAAAGGGGAAATGGCAGAGGGGAAGGATGGAGCGGGTGGCTGAGGGGGAGAGGGAGAGGAGGGACAGAATTGAAAGGATGGGGAACATGGAGTCAAAAACGCATCTTTTTTGCAAGTTCAGAATGAGGGTCACATCCATCACTTTCTTGTTTTGATTTCAGATTTCCAGTCAGCAGTGGTTTGTTTTTATTAAAAGGAACTAACAGCCCTACCCAAAACCAACCTGGATAACGTCACCGTCCCCCACGGTGAAACACCGATTGGGATCTTCCTCCACCTCTGTCCCATCCTCCAATGCCATCTTCAGCCTCACAGTTACATTCTGACCTTTCTGTGGCCTTGGCTCCTGACTCTGGCCAGCTACCAGAACCTTCTTCTTCAGCAGCCCATTCCCTGGGGGAGTGAACAGGAAATTAAGACCCAAGAATTGGCTAAGAGAGGATTCTGTGATACTACTGGCGCAACTCATATTTCTGGGTTTCGCTGGCTGGGCCAGCATTTACTTTCCAGGCCTAATTGCCCAGAGGATAGTTAAGAGCCTAAAACAACAGTGATCAGGATCACATGTGGGCCAGACCAGGAAAGGACAGCAGATTGCCTTCCCGAAAGGACAGCAGATTCTCCTGTTCCTTGGATGCTGCCTGACCTGCTGCGCTTTTCCAGCAACACATTTTCAGCTCTGATCTCCAGCATCTGCAGTCCTCACTTTTTCCCTAAAGGTCATTAGAGAAAGAAAGTGGAAGAAAGCGAGAGTGATCTAATATCAACCATTGGCATGACCAGCCACTGGATAACAGCTTAGCATCATGACTGAAACAATTACTTCAAACAGTATGGCACTCCCTCAGCACTGACTGTCGCTCAGCACTGACCCACCCACCCCCAACACATTGCTCTCCCTCAGCGCTGACCCTCCAACAGTGCGGCAATCTCTCAGTATTAAAGAAACATCTAACTTGAGAGTGAAATGTGACAGGTTACAGTGAGAGAGAGACAGCTGAGCCATACCCAGGACCTGAAGCCACTCGTCATCTGGTTCCTGTGGACTGTCCTCGTTTCCTGCCCTGCTTCTAGCCTCTTCATTCATCTCCTTGATGCTGGTATTGGAATTTTCCTCAGCTGCATTCTGGATCTCAGTAAGTCCCAAGTCTTCCAAAGAGGGGAGTTCACTCGTGTCCTCCTCATCTGTGTCATCGTTACTCATCTCAACATCCTCCCCACTGTCTAGGAGAGAGGCTTTCGTGTGGACGGGGATCTTCCCTGAAGTGGGAGCGACATCGTGCTTACTCCCTGTAGTCACTGCATCTCCAGCTGCCCCCGCAGAACCCTGGGCCACCTCCTCCATTTGAGCTCAGACACTGTAGTGGGGGGGATAAATAAATAAATAACCAAACAAACTGCCACAGAATTCAGCACCAAGAAGTTCACACTGTCCCCATTACTGGGAAAGTAATGAAGTGTTCACATTTGAAGTTTCTGTCCAGCTCCTCAATGGGACAGCCACTAAGGAGAGGATCAAGGTAAATGGCGATGCCCCCCACAGTTGAACAGCATCCTAGGCTTGCTCATTAATATTTGGTGATTTGAGAGATGGCTATTAGAACCCCAATAAATATTATCCCTTTCGGAAGAGAAGGAACAGTCAGAGTCTCCTCCCTGAAGACACAGCTGATCGACTATAGTAGGCAGCAGCAAAGGCCCCAGTCCCGATAAACCCCGGGGCTCAGGAAGTGAATTACACCGACTCTGTGCAGGAGGGGAGCCCCCAGGCCCCAGGCCCCAGGCCGCAGCCCCCAGGCCCCAGGCCCCTCCCCCCGGACCCGGCTATTTGATCGGTTTCCAGGCTCCCCGCCCCTGGCCCGCGCTGTCTCTCACCTTGCTCCCAACTTCCGCTCTTCACGCTTAGGTCCCACCCACTGGCTCGCATTGGACAAAGGCACGGTGTCCCCATCGCTGATTGGTTCCTGCTGCATGTCATTCAAACTCACTTCCGTTTCCTCCACAATGTGGCTCCCGCAGAAACTCTTAAAGTGACACCCACCAGCACCCACCCCAGAGACCCAGCACCCACCAGCACCCACCCCAGAGACCCTGCACCCACCCCAGAGACCCTGCACCCACCAGCACCCACCCCAGAGTCCCTGCACCCACCCCAGAGACCCTGCACCCACCAGCACCCACCCCAGAGACCCAGCACCCACCCCAGAGACCCAGCACCCATCCCAGAGACCCTGAACCCACCAGCACCCACCCCAGAGACCCAGCACCCACCCCAGAGACCCTGCACCCACCAGCACCCACACCCACCCCAGAGACCCTGCACCCACCCCAGAGACCCTGCACCCACCAGCACCCACACCCACCCCAGAGACCCTGCACCCACCCCAGAGACCCTGCACCCACCCCAGAGACCCTGCACCCACCAGCACTCACCCCAGAGACCCTGCACCCACCCCAGAGACCCTGCACCCACCAGCACCCACACCCACCCCAGAGACCCAGCACCCACCCCAGAGACCCAGCACCCACCACAGAGACCCTGCATCCACCAGCACCAACACCAGAGACCCTGCACCCATTAGCACCCACACCCAGCCCAGAGACCCTGCAACCACCCCAGAGACCCAGCACCCACCACAGAGACCCTGCACCCACCAGCACTCACCCCAGAGACCCTGCACCCACCCCAGAGACCCTGCACCCACCAGCACCCACACCCACCCCAGAGACCCAGCACCCACCACAGAGACCCTGCATCCACCAGCACCAACACCAGAGACCCTGCACCCATTAGCACCCACACCCAGCCCAGAGACCCTGCAACCACCCCAGAGACCCTGCACCCACCAGCACTCACCCCAGAGACCCTGCACCCACCCCAGAGACCCTGCACCCACCAGCACCCACCCCAGAGACCCTGCACCCACCAGCACCCACACCCACCCCAGAGACCCGACACCCACCCCAGAGTCCCGACACCCACTCTAGAGAACTGACACCCACCAGCACCCACCCCAGAGACCCTGCGCACATCCGGAACCCACCCCAGAGACTCTGCACCCATCAGTACCCACAACCACCCGAGATCCTTCACCCACCAGCACCCACCCCAGAGACCCGACACCCACCCCAGAGATCCGGCACCCACAAGCACCCACACCCATCCCAGAGACCCAACACCCATCCCAGAGACCTGACACCCACCCCAAAGACCCAGCACCCACCCCAGAGACCCGACACCCACCCCAAAGACCCAGCACCCACCCCAGAGACCCGACACCCACCCCAGAGACCCTGCACCCACCAGCACCCAACCCAGAGACCCAACACCCATCCCAGAGACCTGACACCCACCCCAAAGACCCAGCACCCACCCCAGAGACCCTGCACCCACCAGCACCCAACCCAGAGACCTAACACCCACCCCAGAGACCCGACACCCACCCCAAAGACCCAGCACTCACCCCAGAGACCCGACACCCACCCCAGAGACCCGACACCCACCCCAGAGACCCGACACCCACCCCAGAGTCCCGACACCCACACCTACCCCAGAGACCCTGCACCCACCAGCACCCACCCCAGAGACCCAGCACCCACCTCAGAGACCCTGCACCCACCAGCACCCATCCCAGAGACCCTGCATCCACCAGCACCCACCCCAGAGACCCTGCACCCATCCCAGAGACCCTGCACCCACCAGCACCCACCCCAGAGACCCTGCACCCATCAGCACCCACCCCAGAGACCCTGCACCCACACCCACCCCAGAGACCCAGCACCCACCACAGAGACCCTGCACCCACCAGCACCCACCCCAGAGACCCTGCACCCATCAGCACCCACCCCAGAGACCCTGCACCCACACCCACCCCAGAGACCCAGCACCCACCACAGAGACCCTGCACCCACCAGCACCCACCCCAGAGACCCTGCACCCATCAGCACCCACACCCAGCCCAGAGACCAGACACCCACCCCAGAGACCTGACACACACCCCAGAGACCCAACACCCACCCCAGAGACCCTGCACCCACCAGCACCCACACCCACCCCAGAGACCCAGCACCCACCACAGAGACCCTGCATCCACCAGCACCCACACCCACCCCAGAGACCCAGAACCCACCCCAGAGACCCAGCACCCACCACAGAGACCCTGCACCCACCAGCACCCACCCCAGAGACCCTGCACCCACCAGCACCCACACCCACCCCAGAGACCCAGCACTCACCCCAGAGATCCTGCACCCACCCCAGAGACCCTGCACCCACCAGCACCCACACCCACCCCAGAGACCCGACACCCACCCCAGAGTCCCGACACCCACCAGCACCCACCCCAGAGACCCTGCGCACATCCGGAACCCACCCCAGAGACTCTGCACCCATCAGTACCCACAACCACCCGAGATCCTTCACCCACCAGCACCCACCCCAGAGACCCGACACCCACCCCAAAGACCCAGCACCCACCCCAGAGACCCGACACCCACCCCAAAGACCCAGCACCCACCCCAGAGACCCGACACCCACCCCAAAGACCCAGCACCCACCCCAGAGACCCGACACCCACCCCAGAGACCCGACACCCACTCCAAAGACCCAGCACCCACCCCAGAGACCCGACACCCACCCCAGAGACCTGACACCCACCCCAGAGACCCGACACACACCCACACCCACCCCAGAGACCCGACACCCACCCCAGAGACCCGACACACACCCACACCCACCCCAGAGTCCCAACACCCACCCACACCCACACCTACCCCAGAGACCCTGCACCCACCAGCACCCACCCCAGAGTCCTGACACACCCACACCCATCCCCTGAGACCCTGCACCCACCTACACCCACCCCAGTGACCCAACACCCACCCCAGAGACCCTGCACCCACCAGCACCCAACCCAGAGACCCTGCACGCACCCACACCCATCCCAGAGACCCGACACCCACCCACACCCAACCAGAGGCCTTGCACCCACCCACACCCACCCCAGATACCCGACACCCACCAGCACCCATACCAGAGACCCTGCACCCACGCACACCCGCCCCAGAGACCCTGTAACCATGCTCACCCACCCCAGAGACCTGACACCCACCAGCACCCATCCCAGAGTCCCTGCACCCACGCACACCCACCCCAGAGACCCTGCTACCACGCACATCCAACCCAGAGACCCGAAACCCACCAGCACCCACCCCCGAGTCCCTGCACCCACGCACACCCACCCCAGAGACCCTGCACCCACCCCAGAGAGCCTGCACCCACCCACACCCAACCCAAAGACCCGACACCTGACGCAGAGACACTACACCCATCCAGCACCCACCTCAGAGACACAGCACCCATCCAGGACCCAACCCAGAGGCACTGCACCCATCTAGCACCCACCCAGAGACCCGACACCCAACCCAGAAACACTGCACCCATCCAGCACCCACCCCAGAGACACTGCACCCATCCAGCACCCACCTCAGAGACACAGCACCCATCCAGGACCTTACCCAGAGACACTGCATCCATCCAGGACCCACGCCAGAGACACGACCCAGTGACACTGCACCCATCCAAGACCCGACCCAGAGACACTGCACCTACCAACACCCACCCCAGAGACGCTGCACCCATCCAGCACCCACCCCAGAGACACTGCACCAATCCAGGACCCAACTCAGAGACCCAACACCCGACCCAGAGACGCTGCACCCATCCAGCACCCACCCCAGAGACACTGCACCCATCCAGCACCCACCTCAGAGACACTGCACCAATCCAGGACCCAACTCAGAAACCCAACACCCAACCCAGAGACGCTGCATCTGTCCAGCACCCAACCCAGAGACATTGCACCCACCAACACCCACCCCAGAGACACGACCCGCAGACACTGCACCCATCCAGGACCCAATGCAGAGACACTGCATCCATCCAGCACCCACCTCAGAGACACAACCCTGAGACGCTGCATCCATCCAGGACCTAACCCAGAGACACTGCACCCATCCAGGACCCACCACAGAGATATTGCACCCATCCAGCACCCACCCCAGGGACACAGCATCCATCCAGGACCTTACCCAGAGACACTGCACCCATCCAAGACCCAACCCAGAGACATTGCATCCATCCAGCGCCCACTACAGAGACACTGCACCCACCAACACTGACCCCAGAGACACTGCACCCATCCAGGACCCACCCCAGAGACACTGCACCCATCCAACACCCAACTCAGAGTCACTGCACCCATTCAGCACCCACCCCAGAGACCCGACACCCAATCCGGAGACTCTGCACCCATCCAGCACCCACCCCAGAGACACTGCACCCATCCATCACCCACCTCAGAGACACTGCACCCATCCAACACCCAACTCAGAGTCACTGCACCCATTCAGCACCCACCCCAGAGACCCGACACCCAATCCGGAGACACTGCACCCATCCAGCACCCACCCCAGAGACATGACATCCAACACCCGACCCAGAGACTCTGCACCCATCCAGCACCCACCCCAGAGACACTGCACCCATCCAGGACCCGTCCCAGAGACACTGCACCCATCCAGGACCCACCCCAGAGACACTGCACCCATCCAGCACTCACCCCAGAGACACTGCACCCATCCAGCACTCACCCCAGAGACACTGCACCCACCAACACCCACCCCAGAGACACTGCACCCATCCAGCACTCACCCCAGAGACACTGCACCAATCCAGGACCCACCCCAGAGACCCGACACCCAACCCAGAGACACTGCATCTGTCCAGCACCCAACACAGAGACTCTGCAACCATCGAGGACCCACCACAGAGACACTGCACCCATCCAGCACCCACCCCAGAGATACTGCACCCATCCAACACCCACCCCAGAAACACTGCACCCATCCAGAACCCGACCCAGAGACACTGCACCCATTCAGCACCCACCCCAGAGACCCGACACCCAACCCGGAGACACTGCACCCATCCAACAACCACCCCAGAGACACGACACCCGACCCAGAAACGCTGCACCCATCCAGGACCTAACGCAGAGACACTGCACCCATCCAGCACCCACCCCAGAGACACTGCACCCATCCAGCACTCACCCAAGAGACCCGACACCACCCCAGAGACACTGCACCCATCCAGGACCCAACCCAGAGGCCTTGCACCCATCCAGCACCCATCCCAGAGACCCGACACCCAACCCAGAGACACTGCACCCATCCAACACCCACCCCAGAGTCACTGCACCCATCCAGCACCCACCCCAGTGATACTGCACCCATGCAGGACCCATCCCAGAAACCTGACACCCGACCCATAGACACTGCATCTATCCAACACCCAACCCAGAGACCCGACACCCAGACACTGCACCCATCCAGGACCCAACCCAGAGACACTGCACCCATCCAGCACCCATCTCAGAGACACAACCCAGAGACACTGCACCCATCCAGGACCCAACCCAGAGACACTGCACTCATCCAGGACCCAACCCAGAGACACTGCACCCATCCAGCACACACCCCAGAGACCCAACACCCGACCCATAGACACTGCATCTGTCCAACACTAAACCCAGAGACACTGCACCCACCAATACCCACACCAGATACACGACCCGTAGGCACTGCACCCATCCAGGACCCAACCCAGAGACACTGCACCCATCCAGGACCCAACCCAGAGACACTGCATCCATCCAGCACCCACCTCAGAGACACAACCCAGAGACACTGCACCCACCCAGGACCCACCACAGAGACATTGCACCCATCCAGCACCCACCCCAAGGGCACAGTACCCATCCAGGACCTTACCCAGAGACACTGCACCCATCCAGGACCCACCCCAGAGATATGACCCAGTGACACTGCACCCATCCAGGACCCAACCCAGAGGCACTGCACCCATCCAACACCCACCCCAGAGACACGACACCCAACACAGAGACACTGCACCCATCCAACACCCACCCCAGAGACACTGCACCCATCCAACACCCACCCCAGAGACACTGCACCCATCCAAGACCCAACCCAGAGACACTGCATCCATCCAGCGCCCACCACAGAGACACTGCACCCACCAACACTGACCCCAGAGACACTGCACCCATCCAGGACCCACCCAGAGACATGACATCCAACACCCGGCCCAGAGACACTGCACCCATCCATCACCCACCCCAGAGACACTGCACCCATTCAGGACCCACTCCAGAGACACAACCAAGTGACACTGCACCCATCCAGCACTCAGCACAGACACACTGCAGCCATCCAGGACCATACCCAGAGACACTGCACCCATCCAGGACCCACCCCAGAGACCCGACACCCGACCAGGAGACACTGCATCTATCCAGCACCCAACCCAGAGACACTGCACCCATCCAACACCCACCCCAGAAACATGACCCAGTGACACTGCACACATCCAGGACCCACCCCAGAGACCCGACACCCAACCAGCACCCACCCCAGAGACCCTGCACCCACCAGCACCCAACCCAGAGACCCTGCACGCACCCACACCCATCCCAGAGACCCGACACCCACCCACACCCAACCAGAGGCCTTGCACCCACCCACACCCACCCCAGATACCCGACACCCACCAGCACCCATACCAGAGACCCTGCACCCACGCACACCCGCCCCAGAGACCCTGTAACCATGCTCACCCACCCCAGAGACCTGACACCCACCAGCACCCATCCCAGAGTCCCTGCACCCACGCACACCCACCCCAGAGACCCTGCTACCACGCACATCCAACCCAGAGACCCGAAACCCACCAGCACCCACCCCCGAGTCCCTGCACCCACGCACACCCACCCCAGAGACCCTGCACCCACCCCAGAGAGCCTGCACCCACCCACACCCAACCCAAAGACCCGACACCTGACGCAGAGACACTACACCCATCCAGCACCCACCTCAGAGACACAGCACCCATCCAGGACCCAACCCAGAGGCACTGCACCCATCTAGCACCCACCCAGAGACCCGACACCCAACCCAGAAACACTGCACCCATCCAGCACCCACCCCAGAGACACTGCACCCATCCAGCACCCACCTCAGAGACACAGCACCCATCCAGGACCTTACCCAGAGACACTGCATCCATCCAGGACCCACGCCAGAGACACGACCCAGTGACACTGCACCCATCCAGGACCCGACCCAGAGACACTGCACCTACCAACACCCACCCCAGAGACGCTGCACCCATCCAGCACCCACCCCAGAGACACTGCACCAATCCAGGACCCAACTCAGAGACCCAACACCCGACCCAGAGACGCTGCACCCATCCAGCACCCACCCCAGAGACACTGCACCCATCCAGCACCCACCTCAGAGACACTGCACCAATCCAGGACCCAACTCAGAAACCCAACACCCAACCCAGAGACGCTGCATCTGTCCAGCACCCAACCCAGAGACATTGCACCCACCAACACCCACCCCAGAGACACGACCCGCAGACACTGCACCCATCCAGGACCCAATGCAGAGACACTGCATCCATCCAGCACCCACCTCAGAGACACAACCCTGAGACGCTGCATCCATCCAGGACCTAACCCAGAGACACTGCACCCATCCAGGACCCACCACAGAGATATTGCACCCATCCAGCACCCACCCCAGGGACACAGCATCCATCCAGGACCTTACCCAGAGACACTGCACCCATCCAAGACCCAACCCAGAGACATTGCATCCATCCAGCGCCCACTACAGAGACACTGCACCCACCAACACTGACCCCAGAGACACTGCACCCATCCAGGACCCACCCCAGAGACACTGCACCCATCCAACACCCAACTCAGAGTCACTGCACCCATTCAGCACCCACCCCAGAGACCCGACACCCAATCCGGAGACTCTGCACCCATCCAGCACCCACCCCAGAGACACTGCACCCATCCATCACCCACCCCAGAGACACTGCACCCATCCATCACCCAACTCAGAGTCACTGCACCCATTCAGCACCCACCCCAGAGACCCGACACCCAATCCGGAGACACTGCACCCATCCAGCACCCACCCCAGAGACATGACATCCAACACCCGACCCAGAGACTCTGCACCCATCCAGCACCCACCCCAGAGACACTGCACCCATCCAGGACCCGTCCCAGAGACACTGCACCCATCCAGGACCCACCCCAGAGACACTGCACCCATCCAGCACTCACCCCAGAGACACTGCACCCATCCAGCACTCACCCCAGAGACACTGCACCCACCAACACCCACCCCAGAGACACTGCACCCATCCAGCACTCACCCCAGAGACACTGCACCAATCCAGGACCCACCCCAGAGACCCGACACCCAACCCAGAGACACTGCATCTGTCCAGCACCCAACACAGAGACTCTGCAACCATCGAGGACCCACCACAGAGACACTGCACCCATCCAGCACCCACCCCAGAGATACTGCACCCATCCAACACCCACCCCAGAAACACTGCACCCATCCAGAACCCGACCCAGAGACACTGCACCCATTCAGCACCCACCCCAGAGACCCGACACCCAACCCGGAGACACTGCACCCATCCAACAACCACCCCAGAGACACGACACCCGACCCAGAGACACTGCACCCATCCAGCACTCACCCAAGAGACCCGACACCACCCCAGAGACACTGCACCCATCCAGGACCCAACCCAGAGGCCTTGCACCCATCCAGCACCCATCCCAGAGACCCGACACCCAACCCAGAGACACTGCACCCATCCAACACCCACCCCAGAGTCACTGCACCCATCCAGCACCCACCCCAGTGATACTGCACCCATGCAGGACCCATCCCAGAAACCTGACACCCGACCCATAGACACTGCATCTATCCAACACCCAACCCAGAGACCCGACACCCAGACACTGCACCCATCCAGGACCCAACCCAGAGACACTGCACCCATCCAGCACCCATCTCAGAGACACAACCCAGAGACACTGCACCCATCCAGGACCCAACCCAGAGACACTGCACTCATCCAGGACCCAACCCAGAGACACTGCACCCATCCAGCACACACCCCAGAGACCCAACACCCGACCCATAGACACTGCATCTGTCCAACACTAAACCCAGAGACACTGCACCCACCAATACCCACACCAGATACACGACCCGTAGGCACTGCACCCATCCAGGACCCAACCCAGAGACACTGCATCCATCCAGCACCCACCTCAGAGACACAACCCAGAGACACTGCACCCACCCAGGACCCACCACAGAGACATTGCACCCATCCAGCACCCACCCCAAGGGCACAGTACCCATCCAGGACCTTACCCAGAGACACTGCACCCATCCAGGACCCACCCCAGAGATATGACCCAGTGACACTGCACCCATCCAGGACCCAACCCAGAGGCACTGCACCCATCCAACACCCACCCCAGAGACACGACACCCAACACAGAGACACTGCACCCATCCAACACCCACCCCAGAGACACTGCACCCATCCAACACCCACCCCAGAGACACTGCATCCATCCAGCGCCCACCACAGAGACACTGCACCCACCAACACTGACCCCAGAGACACTGCACCCATCCAGGACCCACCCAGAGACATGACATCCAACACCCGGCCCAGAGACACTGCACCCATCCATCACCCACCCCAGAGACACTGCACCCATTCAGGACCCACTCCAGAGACACAACCAAGTGACACTGCACCCATCCAGCACTCAGCACAGACACACTGCAGCCATCCAGGACCATACCCAGAGACACTGCACCCATCCAGGACCCACCCCAGAGACCCGACACCCGACCAGGAGACACTGCATCTATCCAGCACCCAACCCAGAGACACTGCACCCATCCAACACCCACCCCAGAAACATGACCCAGTGACACTGCACACATCCAGGACCCACCCCAGAGACCCGACACCCAACCAGCACCCACCCCAGAGACACTGCACCCATCCAGGACCCACCCCAGAGACCCGACACCCGACCAGGAGACACTGCATCTATCCAGCACCCAACCCAGAGACACTGCACCCATCCAACACCCACCCCAGAAACATGACCCAGTGACACTGCACACATCCAGGACCCAACCCAGAGACACTGCATCCATCCAGGACCCAACCCAGAGACACTGCACCATCCAGCACCCACCCAGAGACACGATACCCGACCCAGAGACACTGCACCCATCCAGCCACCACCCCAGAGACACTGCACCCATCCAGGTCCCGACCCAGAGACACTGCACTCATCCAGTACCCACCCAGAGACACTGCACCCATCCAGGACCTAACCCAGAGAGACTGCAACCATCCAGGACCCACCACAGAGACACTGCACTCATCCAGCAACCACCTCAGAGACACTGCGCCCATCCAGGACCCACCCCAGAGACATTGCACCCATTCAGGACCCGACCCAGAGACCCGAACCCCTACCCAGAGACACTGCACCCATCCAGGACCTAACCCAGAGAGACTGCACCCATCCAGGACCCACCACAGAGACACTGCACCCATCCAGCAACCACCTCAGAGACACTGCGCCCATCCAGGACCCGAGCCAGAGACACTGCACCCATCCAGGTCCTAACCCAGAGAGTCTGCACCCATCCACGACCCACCACAGAGACACTGCACCCATCCAGCACCCACCCCAGAGACACTGCACCCATCCAGGACTCACCCCAAAGACCCGAACCCCTACCCAGAGACACTGCATCTGTCCAGCACCCAACCCAGAGACACTGCACCCACCAACACCCACCCCAGAGACACGAACCAGAGACACTGTACCCATCCAGCACCCAACCCAGAGACACTGCACCCACCAACACCCACCCCAGAGACACGACCCAGAGACACTGCATCCATCCAGCACCCACCTCAGAGACACAACCCAGAGACACTGCACCCATCCAGCACCCACCCCAGAGACACGACCCAGAGACACTGCATCCATCCAGCACCCACCTCAGAGACACAACCCAGAGACACTGCACCCACCAACACCCACCCTAGAGACACTGCATCCATCCAGCACCCACCTCAGAGACACTGCACCCAACAGCATCTACCCGTAGAGACCCGACACCCAACGCAGCGACACTGCACGTATCCAGTACGCAGGCAGCAGTGGGCACTGCAGATGCTGGAGATTAGAGTCAAGATTAGAGTGGCGCTGGAAAAGCACAGCAGGTGCATCAGAGAAGCAGGAAAATTGACGTTTTGGTCAAAAGCCCTCCCATCCAGCACCAACCCCAGAGACCCTACATCTGACCCAGAGACACTCACCCACACAGTACCTAACCCAGAGACCTTGCACCCACCCAGCACACACCCTACACCCAACATAGCGACCCAGCACCCACCCTACACACAACCCAAAGACCCAATACCCATCCCAGAGACTTGGCACCCACACTCCACCCACCTAGAGACCCAGCACCCAGGAGCTGGCTCGAGGCATCAGATGTACAGTCAACTCCTGTCACAGTCTCATGTTCTTCTGGATGATTTGTCCTTCTCATGGTGTCTTCCTGTCTTGACAGAATAACCAGGAAATATGAGCAGGCATAGGCCATTCAGCCCTTTGAGCTTGCTCTGTCATTTTCTAAGATCATGTCGATCATCTGTCTCAATATAATTTTGCCACATTATCTTCATATTTCTTGGGGTCATAAATAACTAGAAATGTATCTTAAATATACTCAAAGTTTGAGCTATCACAACCTCTGGGATAGAGATTTGCAAAGATTAACACATTGGAGTGGAAACATTCCTCCTCATCTCAATCCTAAGTGTCTTGCCTGTTCTGCTGTGTTTCCTGTTTCTAAACTCATCAGCTAAGGCAAACATCCTGAGACGTGGGCACAACTTGGAGGGCATCATTGCAAAAATGTTAAAAGTTTCAATGAGCTCGTCTCTTATGCTTGAAATCCTGGGGAATATAGACCCCATTTGCTAAATTTCTCTGCATGGGACAGTCTTGTCATTCTGGAAATAAGTCTGATGGAACTTTGTCCAAATTCCTCAATAGTAATCGTGAAGAAAGTTCATATAAAGGGTTATTTTTATTTGGAAACCTGGCACTTAAAGTGGATAGATTTAAATTCTGACAGTTAAGTAGGGAAGGACATTGATTTAGTTTCATTTTAGGTTTGTTTTGTGAGTGGCACCTGGGTGTCTGAAGTTTGTTTACATGCATCAAAAGTAGTTCTTTAAAGCACTTGAGGTGAATTGTTCACTGCATTAGAAATGGGGTTAAAGAAAGTAAAACTGTTGAACACTTGCCTAATGTTACAACTCACTGGAGTAGTACTTTCCCATATTCCCGGAGCCATCACAAATGTCAAATCAGTCAATGTCCGCAGTTTACCTGCATGATGAACTCAGGCTAAAAGAAAACACTCATCAGATTTCTGTACTTACCAAAAGCTAGCCGTTTATTACATACAAATGGTCTTTAAACAATGGCATTTGGGAACTATGAATTGCTAACTTATAATTCTACAACTTAAACTCTACCATTTTTAAATTCTCTTTGCTCTCACAAACAGACAGATACATGGAGATTGACAAGTCATGGATATTAAGGGTTGAGAAATAGGATTTCTCTTCCGATTATTTTTGTTCTTTGCTGTTGACACAAGATTGTTTACACACTGATGCTCTCTTTCATTCACTGGTTGAAAATTTGTCTTTTCACTGTTTTTAAAGGTGCTCATTTCTTCAACAGGGGATTTGCAGAGAAAGGTGTGTGGAAGACAGCTAGTTGCTACTGGAGACTTTCTGGTACCTCCACACAGGAGAGACAGAGAGAGAATGAGATTGTCTGATGCATTCTCTTTGCAGGCTACTGGTTCTCTGCTGCAATGGGCCCACATGAATCATGGTCTCCTGGTCAGAATATTGTTAGCAAGCAGTTTTCCCTTCGTCTAGAACCCATCAGGTCCATGGTGTCTGCTTTTGTTGTCACTGTACCAAAGGAAAGCAACATTGTACATACTTCACACCGTGCTCAGTAAACATGATTCTTAAAGTGCAGCCATCTCTTACCTTCTTGTTTTAAAACACTATTGTCTTTTCTTATTCCAACTCAAAAAGTGAAGGAAATAAGAAGTTGCAATCATTACTTTAGCAACAAGATGTCATTTAACATAGAGAGATAGAGACAGAAACAAGTTTATTGAGAAAGGTATTTACTTGTTTTTTTTCAAAAGAAGCAAGTCATTCAGAGAAAGGCAACTGTAACAGCAGTCACACTGGTTAGCTGGCTCCAAAATCGTCAGGGCAGAACAAAAGAAGTCTAGAATGACTTAGAAATTAAAGTTAAAAATTAGAAATGAGAGAAACTTCTTTAAGGTTTCAGTTATCCTACAAGGTTGTTGAATATATGTGTATAAGGAACTTAATTTAAGGATTCATTGAGCTATGTTAGCTGCTTGTTAAAGGATTACAGGAAGAGATATTAACTAAAGAATGTAAAATTAAGCAATCACGGAAGTTTGTCAAAAATAAACTAATTACAGCCAGGCTAACTGAACAAGGAACTTTAAAGTAGAAACACTGTGGCTGAATATCTGTAAGGTTGTTGTTTAGATAAGAGAGTTGAATACTTATTTTTCATATTTGCAATTAGATCATTTCAATTAGTTCTTGCATAATCAAATAGTTTGTACTTTTTTCGTGTATAATAAGCATTTATGTCCTGTTGTTAAAAGTACACTGACAGCCTCTTGTAAACATGCTCAATGACTGACCCTCATGGAATACAAATTGCAAAAGTAAAACTTATGACAATTAAGGCAGGCTTTGCTCTGGAATATGCCTGGTCTAACATTACCATCAACTAGGATTATAATACAAGCACATCCTTGCTGAGGCAAGGGACCAAAATTATACATGCTACTTTGAGTGCCACTTCTTTGGGAAT
This sequence comes from Chiloscyllium punctatum, assembly GCF_047496795.1. Classification (NCBI taxonomy): domain Eukaryota; kingdom Metazoa; phylum Chordata; class Chondrichthyes; order Orectolobiformes; family Hemiscylliidae; genus Chiloscyllium; species Chiloscyllium punctatum. The sequence continues at coordinate 87,715,435 of NC_092762.1, read as the reverse complement.
TATGAAATATCTGACTGTCAGCCATAATTTATCTACAGTCTTATCTTTCAACCATTTCTTCCATTCAACTTTAGCCAGTCCATTAGTCCCTTTGTAATTGTCCTTACTTACATTTAAGGCACTAATTTCAGACCGAGGATTCTCACTCTCTAGCGATATGAAATTCTATCATACTTTGATCGCAACAGAATCTTTTATGATTCTGTAATTAATTAGCCCTGTCTTATTCTACATTATTAGGCACAAAATATTTGATTCCCCATTTGATTTTTAGAACAGGATTCTAAAAATGTTTCCTTAAATATAATCTATGAATTTGTCCCTCTTGTACCTTTGCTGATTTGATTTAGCCAATCTAGATGATGATTAAAGTTGCCCAGAATTATTGCCATTCTTTTCTGACAAAACCTCGTTATTTCCTTTTTATTATTCATTCACGGGATGAAGGCATCTCTGGCTGGGCCATCATTTATTCCATCCCTAATTGCCCTTAAGAAGATGGTGGTGGCTGCCTTTTTGAAACACTGTAAGTGGTTCAAACACTGACCATGTACTGCGGGTAGACCCACAATGCCATTCAGAAAGGAATTCCAGGAATTTGACCCAATGATAGTGCAGGAACAGCCATACATTTCCAAGTCAGGATGGTGAACGGCTTGGATGGCAACTTGCAGGAGGCATTGTTCCCATGTATCTTCTGCCCTCATCCTTCTAGGTTAAAGAGATATCAAGTTTGGAAGGTGAATTTCTGCAGTGCATCTTGTAAATGGTACACACTGCTGTTCCTGAGTGTTGGATGGTGGAGGGAGTGAATATTGAAGGTGGTAGATTGACTGCCAATCAATGGCTTATTTGTCCTGGCTTGTGTTGCTGTATTAAGTGTTTTTGGAACCACATCCTGATTCAAACTCAGTCGGATAATGTAAGTAGCTATAAGAACAGATCAGAAGCTAGGAATACTGCATCGAGTACTCACCTCCTGACTCCTCAAAGCCTGTCCACCACCTACAAGGCACAAGTCAGAGTATGATGGAATAATCCCCATTTGCCTGGATGGGTGCAGCTCAACGACACTCAAAATGCTCAACAGCATTCAAGATAAGGCAGCCTGCTTGATCAGCATCAAATCCACAGAAATCCACTCCCTCTACCATTGATTCTCAGTAACAGCAGTGTGTAATATTTACAAGATGTACCGCAGAAATTCGGCAGAGATCCTTGGATAGTCCCTTCCAAACCCACAACCACTTCCATCTAGAATATCATATGAAACAGACTCAATGGGCTGAAGTTCACCACCCCCTTCTTAAGGGCAACTAGGTTTAGGCAATAAAGGCTGGTCCAGCCAATGACACACACACCCCATAGTGAATTTAAAACTGTTATGAGCCTGTAACTATTCCAACTATTTTTCCAGGATTGAGCAGTGGTCACTCTTACTAATAGTGTCATGGACAGATGTATTTGCAGCCAGCGGATTGGTGAGGATGAGGTCAAGTATGTTTATCCCTCATTTTGGTTCCCTCCCCACTTGCCAAAGTCCCAGTCTAGTAGCTATGTCATTGAGGGACCGATCAGCTTAATCAGTAGTGCTGCCACCACGCCACTCTTGGTGATGGACATTAAAATCTCCCGCCCAGAGTACATTTTGCACCCTTATCCTCACTGTCGTGAGTAGACCTTCATTGCAGATATTTCTTATGGAACTCAAATTCCGCCATTGCCATGATGGGACTCAAACCAGGTTCCCAGAAAATTAGCTAAATTTCTGGATTAATAATCTAGTGATAATATCACAAGGCTATCATCTCTGCCAAGTTACAAATATTGCATACCTTCAGACAAAGAACTTTTAATTTTGTCTTTTCATAATTTTACCATGTTCTGACCTCATTTTCACTCTTAAAAGTTTACATTTTGCCCTTTCATCATGGACCACATTTGTGAAGTTTATTCATATTGCTTCAGTTCTAAATAAGGATATAGGAATTGGTAGGATGTGTGTGATGACCCAAGATTTTTCACTCTAACAGTAGTGCGGTACATTAATTAATTTCAAGAATTTAAATTTAAAGAATGAAAGGACCTTTTTCAAGCCTAGCAGCAATAAACACATCTCACCTTTAGATGGCAGAATGGTAACGTTTTTTTCAGATCAATTTGTTGTCCCAGAAGAGAATCTGTCTGAAAGTGCTATTCCACACTGATGAGAAAGGTTTCTAAGCAGGGATTAAATAGCAATGCACAATCAGTGCGTTCATAATTATAACTTGCTGCTGCAAAGCTAGTGCATGTTTTTGGAACAGAAGACCCTGAACAGTCATGGTCAGGTTCCACACACCCCTACTGCAATCTTCACTGCCCAGTTGTGAGGCATTTGCATCAATTGGGTACTTTGTGATTGATATTTTGATGGGCTGTTGATTATTCACGTATTATTACATAAAATGCCAGGTTTATTTGGAAGTATAAGCTTCATGAGCGCTGCTCCTTCGTCAGGCAGACTAGGTACTTGATAAAGGAGCAGCGCCCCGAAACCTAGAGTTTCCAAATAAATCTGTTGGATATAACCTGGTGTTGTGTGATTTTTAACTTTGTTCACCCCGGTCCAACACCGGCACCTCCACCTAAAATGCAAATAATAAGTTTGCATTTGTGACAAACATGCAGACAGCTTACTTTTGATTAGTAATTATTTTATTTATTAATACCTCTTTCCTTCTATGATTGTACTGTGAATAACTTAGTTATTGCTGGTCATTGACACTGACTGGTAATACCATTTAAGTTGCTACCTGGAGCTGGCTACCTCCATCTTTCTCATGGGCAAACCTGACCACCAAGAGTAGAGAATTACTAATTGGTCGTCGCCATCTTTGTATCAGGCGAAGCGGCGCCTGATTGGCCGCCGCCATCTTTGTGACGGGCGGAGGTGCGCTGTGCTGATTGGCTGCGCGCCATCTTTGTTACTGGCAGTTTGGCGGGCGGGCGGCCTGGCGGTGCCCGGCTGTGTGCGGGGGGGAGGGGAAGCAGCGCGAGGGAAAATGGCGGCGCTGAAGGAGGAGCAGAGTTATGGGCTCTCCTGTGGGAAACTCAGCTCCGCGAGCAACCTCTCGGTCCTTCATGTCAAACTCACCGACAGCGCGCTGCGGGCCCTTGAGGCTTACCAGAACTGCAAGGTGAGAATTAAAAAGGTCACGGCCGTGAGTTTGTGCGGGGGAGAGGGAAAAGGGGGAGGGGACCAGGAAAGAGATGGGGGGGACCCTGGGGGGGGGGTGGAGAGAGGGAGGGAAGAAAGAAGGGAAGAACCCTGGGGAGGGAGATGTGGGTGGGTGGGTGAGGGAAGAACCCTGGGGAGGGAGATGTGGGGGGGGGCGGGTGAGGGTGAGGGAAGAACCCTGGGGAGGGAGATGTGGGTGGGGGGGTGAGGGTGAGGGAAGAACCCTGGGGAGGGAGATGTGGGTGGGGGGGTGAGGGTGAGGGAAGAACCCTGGGGAGGGAGATGTGGGGGGGGGGGTGAGGGAAGAACCCTGGGGAGGGAGATGTGGGGGGGGGTGAGGGAAGAAACCTGGGGAGGGAGATGTGGGGGGGGAGGGTGAGGGAAGAACCCTGGGGAGGGAGAGGTGGGGGGGGGTGGTGAGGGTGAGGGAAGAACCCTGGGGAGGGAGAGGTGGGGGGGGGGTGGTGAGGGTGAGGGAAGAACCCTGGGGAGGGAGAGGTGGGGGGGGGGGGGAGGGTGAGGGAAGAACCCTGGGGAGGGAGAGGTGGGGGGGGAGGGTGAGGGAAGAACCCTGGGGAGGGAGAGGGTGGGGGGGGGGGAGGGAGAGGGTGGGGGGGGGGGAGGGAGAGGGTGGGGGGGGGAGGGAGAGGGTTGGGGGGGGGGTGAGGGAGAGGGTGGGGGGGGTGAGGGAAGAACCCTGGGGAGGGAGATGTGGGGGGGGAGGGTGAGGGAAGAACCCTGGGGAGGGAGATGTGGGTGGGGGGGGAGGGTGAGGGAAGAACCCTGGGGAGGGAGATGTGGGTGGGGGGGGGGTGAGGGTGAGGGAAGAACCCTGGGGAGGGAGATGTGGGTGGGGGGGGGGGTGAGGGTGAGGGAAGAACCCTGGGGAGGGAGATGTGGGTGGGGGGGGGTGAGGGTGAGGGAAGAACCCTGGGGAGGGAGATGTGGGTGGGGGGGGGGGTGAGGGTGAGGGAAGAACCCTGGGGAGGGAGATGTGGGGGGGGGGGTGAGGGAAGAACCCTGGGGAGGGAGATGTGGGGGGGGGGGTGAGGGAAGAAACCTGGGGAGGGAGATGTGGGGGGGGAGGGTGAGGGAAGAACCCTGGGGAGGGAGAGGTGGGGGGGGGTGGTGAGGGTGAGGGAAGAACCCTGGGGAGGGAGAGGTGGGGGGGGGTGAGGGTGAGGGAAGAACCCTGGGGAGGGAGATGTGGGGGGGGGGTGAGGGAAGAACCCTGGGGAGGGAGATGTGGGGGGGGGGTGAGGGAAGAACCCTGGGGAGGGAGATGTGGGGGGGGGGTGAGGGAAGAAAACTGGGGAGGGAGATGTGGGGTGGGGGGGTGAGGGAAGAACCCTGGGGAGGGAGATGTGGGGGGGGGGGGTGAGGGAAGAAAACTGGGGAGGGAGATGTGGGGTGGGGGGGTGAGGGAAGAACCCAGGGGAGGGAGATGTGGGGGGGGGTGAGGGAAGAACCCTGGGGAGGGAGATGTGGGGGGGGGGGGGGTGAGGGAAGAACCCTGGGGAGGGAGATGTGGGGGTGGGGGTGAGGGAAGAACCCTGGGGAGGGAGATGTGGGGGGGGGGGTGAGGGAAGAACCCTGGGGAGGGAGATGTGGGGGGGGGGGTGAGGGAAGAAACCTGGGGAGGGAGATGTGGGGGGGGGGTGAGGGAAGAAACCTGGGGAGGGAGATGTGGGGGGGGGGGTGAGGGAAGAACCCTGGGGAGGGAGATGTGGGGGGGGGGTGAGGGAAGAACCCTGGGGAGGGAGATGTTGGGGGGGGGTGAGGGAGATGGTGGGGGGGGGGGGTGAGGGAAGAACCCTGGGGAGGGAGATGTGGGGGGGGGGTGAGGGAAGAAACCTGGGGAGGGAGATGTGGGGGGGGGGTGAGGGAAGAACCCTGGGGAGGGAGATGTGGGGGGGGGGGTGAGGGAAGAACCCTGGGGAGGGAGATGGTGGGGGGGGTGAGGGAAGAACCCTGGGGAGGGAGATGGTGGGGGGGGTGAGGGAGATGGTGGGGGGGGGGGGGGGTGAGGGAAGAACCCTGGGGAGGGAGATGTGGGGGGGGGTGAGGGAAGAAACCTGGGGAGGGAGATGTGGGGGGGGGGTGAGGGAAGAAACCTGGGGAGGGAGATGTGGGGGGGGGTGGTGAGGGAAGAACCCTGGGTAGGGAGATGTGGGGGGGGGGGTGAGGGAAGAACCCTGGGGAGGGAGATGTGGGGGGGGGGTGAGGGAAGAACCCTGGGGAGGGAGATGGTGGGGGGTGGGGGGGGTGAGGGAGATGGTGGGGGGGGTGAGGAAGATGGGGGGGGGGTGAGGGAAGAACCCTGGGGAGGGAGATGGGGGGGGGTGAGGGAAGAACCCTGGGGAGGGAGATTTGGGGGTGGGGTGGTGAGGGAAGAACCCTGGGGAGGGAGATTTGGCGGGGGGGGGAGTGGTGAGGGAAGAACCCTGGGAGGGAGATGGGGGAGGGTGAGGGAGATGGGGGGGGGGGGTGAGGGAAGAACCCTGGGGAGGGAGATGGGGGTGGTGAGGGAAGAACCCTGGGGAGGGAGATGGTGGGGGGGGAAGGCTGTGGAGGGGGGGAACGGGGGGGGGAAAGGCTGGGGAGGGGAGGAAAGAAGGGGAACCATGGGGGGGGGGGTGGGAGGAAAGGGAGGGGGGACCCTGGAAAGGGGGGGGTGGGAGGAAAGGGAGGGGGGACCCTGGAAAGGTGGGGGGTGGGAGGAAAGGGAGGGGGGACCCTAGAAAGGGGGTGGCATGGGGTGCTGGGGGCAGAACGAGGAGGGTCCCTGGGGAGAGGCGGGGAGGAAAGGGTGGGGGGCATGTGTGGGGAGGAAAGAAGGGGTACCATGGGGGCGGGGTGGGAGGAAAGGGAGGGGGGGCATGGGGAGGTGGGGGCAGAAAGAGGGGGTCCCTGGGGAGAGGCGGGGAGGAAAGGGTGGGGGGCATGGGGGTGGGGAGGAAAGGAGGGGGGGCATGGGGGTGGGGAGGAAAGGAGGGGGGGGGCATGGGGGTGGGGAGGAAGCCATGGTGGGGGGTGGGGAGGGGAGGCCAGGGGAGGGGAGAGGAAAGGGGGAGGGGGGGGGGAGGGGAGGCATGGTTAGGCGGGGGGGGGGGGGGGGGGAGGGGAGGAGAGGAAAGAGGCGGGGGAGGCCAGGGGGAGAGAAAAGGGGGGTGGAGGAAAGGGGGGCACATGGGTGGGGGGGGGAAGAGGAAAGAGGGGGGGGAGCATGGGGAGGGAGGAAAGAGAGGAGGTGCCCTGGGGAGGGAGGGGATGGAAGAGAGGCGGGGGGGCCCTAGGGAGGGAGGGGAGGGGGGGGGGCCCTGGGGAGGGAGGGGAGGGAAGAGAGGGGGGGGCCCTGGGGAGGGAAGAGGGGGGGGGCCCTGGGGAGGGAGGGGAGGGAAGAGAGGGGGGGATCCCTGGGGAGGGAGGGGAGGGAAGAGGGGGGGGGGCCCTGGGGAGGGAGGGGAGGGAAGAGAGGCGGGGGGGCCCTAGGGAGGGAGGGGAGGGGGGGGGGGCCCTGGGGAGGGAGGGGAGGGAAGAGAGGGGGGGGCCCTAGGGAGGGAGGGGAGGGGGGGGGGGCCCTGGGGAGGGAGGGGAGGGAAGAGAGGGGGGGGCCCTGGGGAGGGAAGAGGGGGGGTCCCTGGGGAGGGAGGGGAGGGAAGAGGGGGGGGGGCCCTGGGGAGGGAGGGGAGGGAAGAGAGGGGGGGATCCCTGGGGAGGGAGGGGAGGGAAGAGGGGGGGGGCCCTGGGGAGGGAGGGGAGGGAAGAGAGGGGGGGGGGCCCTGGGGAGGGAAGAGGGGGGGGGCCCTGGGGAGGGAGGGGAGGGAAGAGAGGGGGGGGCCCTGGGGAGGGAAGAGGGGGGGCCCTGGGGAGGGAGGGGAGGGAAGAGAGGGGGGGGCCCTGGGGAGGGAGGGGAGGGAAGAGAGGGGGGGGCCCTGGGGAGGGAGGGGAGGTGGGGGGAGGAAAGAGAGGGGGGGCCCTGGGGAGGTGGGGGGAGGAAAGAGAGGGGGGGGCCCTGGGCAGGTGGGGGGAGGAAAGAGAGGAGGGGGCCCTGGGGAGGTGGGGGGAGGAAAGAGAGTGGGGGGGCCCTGGGGAGGGAGGGAGGTGGGGGGAGGAAAGAGAGGGGGGGGCCCTGTGGAGGGAGGGAGGTGGGGGGAGGAAAGAGAGGGGGTGGGGGAAGGAAAGAGAGGGGGGGGGGAAGGAAGGAAAGAAAGAGAGGGGTGGCCCTGTGGAGGGGGGGTGAGAGAGGAAAGAGAGGGGGTGGCCCTAGGGAGGTGGAGGAAAGAGAGGGGGGACCCTGGGGAGAGTTAGGAAGGAAATAGAGGGGTCCCTGCGGAGGGTGGGGTAGGATGGGGGGGCCCTGGCAAGGGGGTGAGAGGGAAGAGAGGGGGGATTTCACTGGGTCACAGCCTTTTTTCATTGAGATTTCAGAGGGTATGGGGGCCAGGGAGTCCAGGTTCTGAACCTCGCCACCTGGGATTGTTACTTTGCAGTGCTCCATTTTCCTGCCCGCTCCCCATAGACTGACGTTTAAAGGTTGAAGAGCTATCAGCTTGAATTTACTCATGTCTCAGCATCCACCATACTCTGGGATAGTAATTCAGATTTGTGACCCTTTGAGCGCAGTAATTTCTTCTCATCACAGTTTTAAGATAAGGGGTTGCAGATTTAAAACAATGACTGTTTGCTCCAACTGCTTTGGGGCAGAATGATGGCAGTGGTTAGCACTGCTGTCTCTCTGCCAGGGATCCCAGTTCAGTCCCAGCCTGGGTGACTGTGTGGAGTTGACATGTTGTACCTGTATCTGTATGTGTTTCTGCAGGGTGCTCTGGTTTCCTCTCACTATCCAAAGGTTAATTTAGCAGATTAGGTGGGTTAACCATGCCCTGTAATGATGAGGGACGTGCAGGCATGGTGGATTAACCATGATAAATTTACGGTTGCAGGGATAGGGTGGGGAAGGGGTCTGGATCTGGATGGGATGTTCTTTCGAGGGTTGTTGCAGGCTGAATGGCCTATTTCCGCATTGTAGGAATTCTGTGAACCTTAACTGGCACCGCCAGTTAGAAATTACTCAAGGGCTGTTTCAGAAGAGTTTCTAATCTGAGATAGAAATACTCCACAGTCTTGTCTGTACCTGTGAAGGAAGGAATAGAATTAATGTTTCAGGTTTAAGAATTTGCATCAGTTTAAGCTACAGTCCTTCCCTATTTCTCTCAACCAGAAGCTCTGACACTGAAAGGGTCTGCTGCAAGGTTGGTTACTCTCTAACCACTGACAAATTCTGATTTGAAATTATTGCTAGTACCATAATTTCTATGAAAAGTCTGTCATCTACTAGTATTTAATGGTCTGTTTTTGTCTTTTTATCTTCTGTGTAAAATTTGAATTCCTTGTTCCACTGAGACTTGGCAGGATGGGAATGAGCACTGTCTTGAGTGAATCAATGATGTTTGATAAATTGCTGATAGATTGTTCTCTGAAAAAAAGAATAATGTGCAGGAATGCAGGGTAGACGAACCAAGTAAATTTGCTCTTCTTTTGAAGAAGAGTCTGCTTTCTGTCCACAGATGCTGCCAGACTGGTAGAGTTTTCTCAGCAATTTCTGTTTTTGTTTCTGATTTCTAGCATCTACAGTTCTTTGGTCTTTTTTGGTCAAGTGAATGGCTTGTTTGGGTAGCTGGTGTAGAAGTAGGTTGAATGGCCACCTCCTGCGTCATAACAACTTTTTGTTTCAGTCACTTTGTGGTAGTTGGGGGTGGATTTGAATGCCAATTGCTTGAGCAACTGAACTTTGTAACATTGCTTTCAGTGAAATTGAGTATGTGGTGCTGGAAAGACACAGCAGGTCAGGCAGTATCCGAGGAGCAGAAGAATCGACATTTCGGGCACAAGCCCTTCATCAGAAATGAGCGGCCTCATTCCTGATGAAGGACTTATGCCCGAAACGTTGATTCTCCTGCTGTTTGGATGCTGCCTGGCATGCTGTGTCGTTCCAGCACCACACTCTCGATTCTGACCTCTAGCATCTGCAGTCCTCACTTTCTCCTTTCAGTGAAATTGGAATATTTCTTAAAAGTCCTTTTAAAGAACACTGTGAAGTGTCTTAAAAATGGGGTGCCTTTGGGCAATCATTAAAAATTTCCATTTGATCCTTCGCAGCAATCTTTTATCTACTGTTCTTTTAAGTTCAGCTGATCAAACCTAAGGGTAAATCCTGAAGCCTAACCAGATCGAGCTGTTTGAAATTTTGCAAGAGTTTGGGATAAAGATAGAGGGTGTTTTCACTTTTGAGAGACACCAAAACCAGAGACCGTAAATATGAAATCCAATCAGGAATTCAGGAGAAATCTCTCTACCCAGAGAGTGGGGAGAATGTGGCATTCGCTCCCAGTTGGAATAACTGAAAAGAATCATGGGAATGCAAGTGAGCAGGTAATGGAGGGGTATGCTACTAGATAAAGTAAGCTGGGGTGAGGCTCACATAAGGTATCCCTGCTAACATAAATCCATTGCACCATATGGCCTATTTCTGTTTTGGTAATTCTGTATTTGAAAAAAAAACTACTCATAGTATTTTGGCACAAAACAGGTCATTCAGTCTAATTGATCTAAAGTCCACACATGCCTTCCATTCTTATGTTTCTGCATGTTCGAAATAGAGGGTGTGATGCATTAGAAAATTTTGTAAATACTTCTGCATGTATTCTGTGACACTCCTGTGGGAATCTTTAGGTTGTAAATCGCATTCGTAAATATACTAGATTTTTGTACAGTCAGAAATCTGCTATTCTCTTGGTCTAATTTTTGAGAAAACTGGGAGTTGGGAAAGTTCTGGGAGCTGACTTTGCCCATTGGTAATGACCTGAATGTGGAGATCCTAATACATTCCGTTCATTCAATTCCATTTCTGTTCTGCTGTTTAATCTGAGAGAGTTGAAGTAAGAATCTCGGAAATGCTTTAAGAATTTTTTTGTATTTGACATATAGTAAAGATCCTGAGAGAGGATTGGATTTTTTCCCTGCCTTCCTGGAGAAATAACATAAATATGTGAAGAGGAAGCTTTGGTCGGTATTGAGAGAGATTAGACCAGTAAGATTAGTTTTGGGGCTAATTCAGTAAAAAGTTGCAGTGACGTAATGGTCTGAGGGGATATAAGATTGATAGAATTTTCTACTCCCGAGTTTGTTGCTTTATTAAGTGCTTCCCCACCGCCACGGGATTGTTAAACCTTTGAGTATGATCGTTTGGATGATCTTGCTGTCAAATGGGAATACTGAGTGAGATTCAGTTCTTCACAGGTTAAAAACTGCCTCGCCACTAACCTTTGGGCTCTTACAAAATAAATTTCCGTTTTTGGGATTGTTTCATTTTGGTAATCAGATGCTGGTACTGTTTGCATGTCCTTGTACTTCTGGTCATTTCCCAGGTATGCCGGCCTTATAAACATTCCTAATCACAATAAGTTGTCACATTGGTCCCTGCTAGGGTGCTGACCATGTGATTTCTTTTCTGGATGTACATTCTGCAGGAAGTAGCTGACTGTGGTAAAAATGCCCTAGGATTCCTTTACCATATAGTATCTTCATGTAATCATCAAGGTAATGTTCTCCTGGGATTGCAGCAGGGTTCAGAGTGGTGAGTATAGAATGTATTTTCGAGTGATTCCTTTAAAACGTTCCTGAAAATCATTGTGAAAGTAGATCTTACTGGAAGGAGTTCTTTGAATAGCAGTCTCTGTGCCCTATCATTTGACGAATTTGCTGATTTATTGTCAACAGAGCAACTGAAACTAACACAACCATCCCAGTGCCATGGACCTCAAAATTGGTTGATATGCAGTCACCATATCTTTAGCAATCACTTGTGTGACACAAATGTTATCCGTCACTTGCTAGCCAAAACTGGCCATCGTTCAGTATCTGCATGGTTTTTCATTACTGAAAGGTTTATGAATGCAGCCTTATTCTTGATCTGCTGATAGAGAGAATATTAAAAATCACGCAACTTCAGGTTATAGTCCAACAGGTTTATTTGGAAGTAGTATCTTTTGGACCGCTGCTCCTTCATCAGGTAGCTGTAACCCGGTTCTTGTGTGATTTTTAACTTTGTCCAATCCAATCCAATACCAGCAGCTCCTCCTGAATAGAGAGAATGCATTGATGAAATAGCTGGAGATGGCTGGATTGAGGACTCTGATCTGAGGACCCATTACTCGGGCATTCTAAGGATGTTGTGAGTGATCTCCAATAACAGCAAACTTATTCTTTTGGTGTTTGGTATGACTCCAACCATTGGAGGTTTTTCACATCACCTCCAGTGTTGCTGGGGTTCCCTGGTTCCATTGCTAGTTGAATGCAACATTGTAGTCTGTAACGGTCCTTGCGTTGATACCTGAATCTAGGCTACAAGGAGGCCTGAATCTAAATACTTGTGGTGGAATCCAACTGGTCTGTCATCTCTCACATTTTGCTGCTGGAATTAAGACTGAATGAGCTATAGTTGATGAAGACTTAAGCTGCTGTGTGTAGGGTATATACTTAGGCAAATATCCTCATAGTTGGGCACATAGCTGATGTTTCATCTAAGATCCTTCCAATATGGCCTGATGAATAAAGTAGTCGTGTGTCAACAGGTAGTTCTTCCAAATCAGAATGCTGTGGGAGTTAAACTTGGACATCTAATTGAGCTTGGAACTTCATCGCATTCCCAAGATGTTGGCATTCTCAGAGGCTAACTTGCTAGTTTGAGTGCAATAGTTCTTTAGTATGTCCTTGCTAATATTTCTCCATAGGCTAATGCTAGCTTCCTGCACAAAATCCAGAAAAGCCCATTGTTTATCTTTCTCTTTGTTGCACATTGATGTAAAATGGCTGCCGTTTTGTCTACATCAGTGAAATGTAGTAATGCACAATTTGGTTTAGTTTTGTATTTCTTGTGAAAGATACCTTTCATCAAAGTAATTCATTTGAATTGATGTGGAGCCAAATCCTCAGAACTATATCCACATTTAGAATGATAGAATCACTGCAGTGCACATAGAGGCCATTCAGCCCATCACCACTGCAATGACTGCGAAGTGTGTCACACTGAGTCGTCTGTGGCTGGAATCACACCTTGGTCCCTGGCTCTGTAAGGCAGCAGTGCTAGCCACTGTCATTCTCTGAATCATCAGTTTGTGTTTTAAAGTGTATTGTCTGTAAACATCATTCTCTTTTTAAATGCTTTCTGAAATTCTGAGATGAGACTTAAGTTGTTTTTCTCACCTGCGTTTTGAAGATGAAACTGATACAGTATTCTAGTAAAAACAAAGCATTGAAATACTTAGCAAGGTCTGACTCTTCTGAAGAATCTTATTTAGAGTCATAGAGATGTACAGCATGGAAACAGACCCTTCAGTCCAACCCATCTGTGCCGATCAGATATCCTGACCCAATCTAGTCCCACTTGCCAGCACCCGGCCCATATCCCTCCAAACCTTCCTTCTTCGTATACCATCTTGATTTAATGTTAACTCTTTCTCACTCCATAGATGCTGTCAGACTTGCTGAGTATTTACAGCAGTGTTTTTAGTTCAGATTTATACAATGTGCTGTAATTCTATTTTAATTTTAGAAAATAGTACGATATCTGGGACGCCAGGCATGTATAACCATCCCATTTTTCCCTTTGGAAAGATTGGTGGTGAGCTGTCGTTTTAAACTGCTGCAGGCCATGTGATGTGGGTGTACCCATGATACTGTTAGGTAGTGAATTCCTGGATTATGACCCAACAATAATGAAGGAAAGATGGTGTATTTCCAAATCAGGATGCTTTGAGTTGAAGGAGAACCTGTAGAAGGTGGAGTTCCCTTGCAACTATTACATTAGTCCTTCTGGATGTTAAATATCACAGGTTTGGAAAGTGCTGTTGAAGGATCCTTAGTTAGTTATTTTATAGGTGGTAAACTATTGTCACTATGTCATTGGTGGCAGGAATGAATGTTTAAGGTGTTGGATGGGGTGCCAAACAAGTGATCTAATTTGTCCTAAATGGTATTGGAGTTGCACTCATCTAGACAAATGGGAAGTATTTCATCACAATCCAGACATGTCTTTTATAAGTAGACAAATTTTGAGGTAAGTTACTCACCACAAAATCCCTAGTCTAGCCTGCTGTTATTGTCACATTATTTATATGGCTGGTCCAGTTCAGTTTCAGGTGAATAGTAACCCCCAGGAAGATAATGGGGGAATTCAGTGATGGCAATACCATTGACTATCAAGGGGCAATAGTGCGATTCCTCCTTAAACCTCCGAGAGGCTGCACAGCTTAGAGAGAATATTGGTCACAAGCTATGGGTAGCCCTCTGTTAGTTCCTGCCTTTGCCGTCAATAAATCTTTCCAATAATACCTTGCATTTATATAACATCTTTGCCTCCCAAGATATTTTACAGGAATGGAATGTTGTTACGCATGATTTTGATACCCAGTTACTGAAGCTTGGTTAAAGAACTTCATCTTAAAGGAGGAGAGAAAGACAAGGAGCTTTTAGGATTGCTTGGGGCCAGGCAACAGAAGACATGGCCTCTGAATGCTAGACCAATGCAAATTGACAATGTGTAAGAGATTGGAATTAAAATTTTTGAGAGCATTGGTTTTGAAAACAAGGATAAGAATTTTTTAAACTATGTGTCAATGTACTAGAAGCCATTGTAGGTCAACAAGTCCACAAGTGATGACTGGGAAATGGGGGGATTTTGGATGTGGGCATCAGAACTCACCGGTTTGAGTACACTCTCATTGCGACTGACTTGTTCAGCACAGCACAGGATTGATTATAGGAAGTTCAGCTAGCTCTCAGGCTCTTTTCTGAAACAATAAAATCTTGCATCAACCAAATGATGCCGTTCAGAGGAGTTAGTCCAACTCCTCTGCTGTTTTTGATTGCCTTGCATTAAATACGGAAAAACCTTAATCTAGATCTCAGTAGCTGTAGCATTAGGTGTGGTGTGGTAGTTGCCCAATTAGTCTAAAATGCTGGGTTTAGGTTTCACCTATGGAGTTGTCTGTTCTATCCCAAAGTCTGCCAAAGTTTCAGGATGTTCATTCATCCAGGCACTTCAGTCACTGTGTTGCATGAGCAAGGGGCACCTGCCATGTGGTGTTTCATAAATTTAAAGTGGCTGTCAAAAGAAAAGAGATTTATACACTCAGGATAACAAATGAAAGGTTGAGGTTTCGGCATATTTAAAGCTCCATTCAGCAACGTACCATGCTAGAACATTGGTATGTTTGCAGCTGAATTTCTGCTCTGAGCTGATTTGAAAATGACACAATAAATCATTGAAAATGCAAGTTTTAAAAAGAATCTTCCAAATACAGTTTATTGTAATGTTTTAGGGATAGAATCAAGATGGTTACAGACTGAAAGAAACTCTTTGAACTGTTGGGTCTATGCCAGCTCCTTGCAAGAGCAAGTTGTCCATTCCCTGTAGCTTGCTCTATAGCCCTGCAGACCTTTCTCCAGCTACTTATCCAATTGTGTTTGAATTTAAGTGCCTCACCACTTGTATAAAATAAATATAAATTCTTTTTTAAATTCATCCATGGGAGAAGGGTGTTGCTGGCTAGGCTAACATTTATTGGCCATCCCAGAAGATAGTCAAGAGTCAATCACGTTACTCTGGCTATGGAGTCACATGTACATTAAGTAAGGATGATAGTTTCCTTTACTAAAGAACATTAGTGAACCAGATGGGTTTTTCCACCGGTCAACTTATCGTCATTATTTGACTCTTAAATTCAAAGAAAAAACATCTGGAATTAAAAATCCACCATCTGCTGAGGGAGGATTTGAATCTGGGCCCCAGAACATTGCCTGGGTCTCTGGATTAACTGTCCAGCGATAATACCACTCAGTCATCACCTCCCTCTTGTGTTACTGTTGATTCTTTTGATAGTCACCTGAAATTGTTGTCTTGGTTCTCGACCTTTGCACTAATCAGAACATTTTACCTCTCTGTCTAGAGCTGAAAAATGTGTTGCTGGAAAAGCGCAGCAGGTCAGGCAGCATTCAAAGAGCAGGAGAATCGACGTGAAGAAAGGCTTATGCCTGAAACGTCGATTCTTCTGCTCCTTGGATGCTGCCTGACCTGCTGCGTTTTTCCAGTAACACATTTTTCACCTCTGATCTCCAGCATCTGCAGTCCTCAGTTTCTCCCCTCTGATTTTGAATAGCCCAATCAAATAGAATTTCCTCTTGGCCATCCCAACTTCTGTCTACCACTGTAACTGAAATCCCTCATTCCTGGAGCCATTCCTTTAAAGCTTTGTGTCACCCTCTCCAAATTCCATTGTATTTTATTTCCTCCATAACTTTTTTTTCCTTAGGATATCTCTTCCTTGCCCACCTCCACCCCTTACTGTACTACACGTAAACTTGTGTCGATCAGCCCCAGGCAAGGTTGAAGGATAAGAAGCCTGTTTTATTGTTCTCTGACCATGTCACTGAGGTTATGGCTAAATGAGCTTATTCTGTCCAGGTCTTGTCTCATGATTAGGCTGCAGTCTGTACAGCCTGATACTGGCTCAGAATTATCATTTGGCATAGCTGAATGAATTGTGTTATGTAATGTCTTTAATTCACACTTGTATGAGGCTGCCTATGTTCAGAATCCATTGCTAATGAATCCTTGTAAGGAAAAGAGCGAAAGATAAATGGAAACTAAAGTTGAAAGAACAGAGCTAAATGTTGGGGAGTTGGGATTGAGGGACTGCGTTCTTGGCTGCAAGAAGATACTGGTAGAGTTTGGGAAATAAAGAGCTAGTTTAAAAAAAAATGGTAGAATGTGTAGATGCATTCTACCATTTTGAGAACTGTTTGAGAGAGGTTGGGACGAGGCTGTGAAAAGATATGACAATGAAGGGAAGGATATTGATCAATTCAACACATTAATTCTGTATATGTATTGGAATAGATGAGTGAAAGGCTGTAATTTAACCTGCGCATAAGTGAGATTCACTTTTTTATTTCCTCTATGGATTATGACATCTTAATACCAAGAACAGACTTCATTCTTCACTGACCTAATACTTGTAGCTTTGTGCACTGTGCTTTTTAACTGCTCCTTTACCTTGCATTTTTGCATTCATTACATCCATATAGCATAGAGTCATTGAGATGTACAGCATGGGGACAGACCCTTCGGTCCAACTTGTCCATGCCGACCAGATATCCCAACCCAATGTGGTCCCACCTGCTAGTATCCAGCCCATATTCCTCCAAACCCTTCCTATTCATATACTCATCCAGGCGCCTTTTGAGTGTTGCAAATGTACCAGCCTCCTCCACTTCCTCTGGCAGCTCATTCCATAACTTACCACCCTCTGCTTGAAAACGTTGTCCTTTAGGTCCCTTTTCATATTCTCCCCACCCCCCTCCTAAATCTATGCCCTCTAGTTCTGGACTCCCCCACCCCAGGAAACAACTTTGTCTATTTACCCTATCCATGACCCTCATGATTTTGTAAACCTCTATAAGGTCACCCCTCAGCCCTGTACACATCCATCCATCATGATGAAGGCCTCCAAGCTCTCCATTTCCTCTTCTCCTGTCGGCCCAACCAGTACCCTTCCACTGACACACATTGGTCCTCACCCTCAACAATTTCTCCTTTGAATCCTCCCACTTCCTGTAGACCTAAGGGCTAGCCATGGGCACCCGGGTGGGCCCCAGCCATGCCTGCCTCCTCTTTGGGTATGTGGAACAGTCCATCGTCTGTACTTACACCTGCACCATTCCCCACTTCTTCCCCTGCTATATAAAGGATTGTATCGGTGCTACCTCACGTTCCCATAAGATTGAACAATTCATCAACTTCACGAACACCTTCCACCTTGACCTCAAATTCACCTAGATCATCTCAAACACTTCTCACCCCTTCCTGGACACCTCCAACTCCATTTCAGCGACTTATTCAACACTGACATCTACTTCAAACCCACTGACTCCCACAGCTACCTGGATTACACCTCCTCCCACCCCGCCTCCTGTAAAAATGTTATCCCTTACTCCCAATTTCTTTGCCTCTGCCATATCTGCTCCCAGGAAGAGCAGTTCCACTCCAGAACATCCCAGGTGGCCGCCTACTTCAAGGACTGCAATTTCCCCTCCTATGTGGTCAACAATGCCCTCCAGTGCATCTCAACATATCTTGCACCTCTGCCCTTGAACTCCCCCCCCCCCCCCCCACCACCAAAACCCAGGATACAACGCATCATCTGCCAGTTCTGCCACCTACAGTCAGACCCCACTACCAGAGACATATTTCCATCCCCACCCCTATCAGCATTCTGCAGAGACTATTCCCTCCATGATTCCCTCATTAGGTCCAACCCACCCACCACTCCCGGCACTTTTCCTTGCCACTGCAAGAGGTGTAAAACTTGAGCCCACACCTCCCCCCTCACCTCCATCCAAGGCTCCAAAAGATCCTTCCACATCCAGTAGAGATTTTCCTGCACATCCAAAGATGACATCTACTGTGTCCATTGCTCTCGATGTGGTCTCCTTTACAGGATGCCAACTTGCGGAACGTTTCGGAAAACATTTCCAGGACACACACACCAAACGACCCCACGCCCTGTGGGCAATCACTTCAACTCCCCCTCCCACTCTGTCAAGGACATGCAAGTCCTGGTCCGCATCCACTGTCAAATCCTAGCTATCTGACGCCTGGAGGAAGAACACTCATCTTTCATCTTGGGACCCTCCAACCACACGGCATCAATATCGATTTCACCAGTGTCCTCATCTTCCCCACCACCACCTTATCCCAAATCCAACCTTCCAACTCAGCACCGCCCTCCTGAACTGTCCTACTATCTTCCTTCCATCCTCGGCTCCAACCTATCATCATTGCCTCCCCACCTTCATCCACCTGCCGCTTTTCTAGCTACCTTGCCCCACCAGCCCCCCAACGCCCTTCTATTTATCTCTCAGCCCCCTTTGGGCCACCACCACACCCCCCCCCCAACATTCCTGATAAAGGGCTTATGCTGAAAATGTTGATTTTCCTGCTCCTTGGATACTGCCTGATCTGCTGTGCTTTTTCAGCACCACACTTTTTGACTCTGATCTCCAGGATCTGCAGTCCTCACCTTCTTGCTTTCCTGATCAATCTGTTTCATCGGGATTTGTAAGTTTTTTTTACTACAACTTTAATAGGACTGCTTATTCAATAAGGTCTCATGGACTTGCATGAGACATTTAGATAAATGTTCAAAAGCTTAGACGACAGGGTAGGTCTTAAACAGAATCTTAATGAAGGAATGAGGGATGGAGATGTTCAAGGAGGAAATGTCGGTGCTTTAGGACCTAGGAAGCTAAAGGCATGGTCAATGTATACCAGTGAGTGTAGAGATTGTAATTTACAGATTGTAATGAGTAGATGGCTAGTAAACAGTATTTTTCACCCCCCCAAGTACAGTTTATGCACCCTGCTTCAAGATTCTACCAATGTCAGTCATCAGTTGGTAATTCACCCAGTTGTTCAATCCATGTCTGCATCATGAAAGCAAGACTTTGTGTTCATATGACATCTTATGTAGGAAATGTTTTAGATGCTTGAGAAAAATCAGAAATAATAAATAAGTTGGCCATAGTGTTATTGTAATAGCAAACCTGATCCGTCTATTTTTAGTGCCCACCCGTTACCTGCTATCATGATAAACAGGAATTGTAGATATATTTTTGTTCAATGTTAGCCAGTGGTACTGAGGCCCTTAGTCTTGGTCTGATTTTGATCAATTTTGTCTGTAGACAGGGATCAAATCTGGTAATGTGCTGATGCATGTGGATCAGCATCACGCTGTTTAACGCTGCTCTGACCGAAATCTTTGGGAAACTGCTTCAGAGGTTGATTCTGTTGGACATTTTTAAAATGTTTTCTTAATTGCTGTGGTTTTCTTGCGTGTATGCACTATGTGAGGCAATGTATAGTAGACTTCCAGCTGTTAGATGCAGGCTACTTTACTCCATTTTGTGATTGTCTTGAATGGTTAACCTTTGCACAAATTCACTGTGGGCAATGTGAGGTCTTGTGGGGCTTGCTCAAAGGCAAAGGGTTCCTCTTTGGAGGGCCGTGGCTCTGGTCTGAACACACATTCATTCGCCTGTTGCCCAAGCCTGACTTGAGAGAATTTTGACCATTTACTGGCTCATCCATCTGTAAACATTAACCTGTCAGCATAGTAACTCAAAAGCTTTGTTCAGTTGTCATCAAAACAGAGAATTGCCTTCCCATAATTGGTCTGTGAGATCCTTTGAATAACAGTTTTGCTTCAACTCATTGTGTTGTTATAAATGATCAGACTGAGGCGGTTAACTTGTCAAGTCAGTGCCTGCTGTGAAATCTCTCTTCCCTGCGGACGAATATACTTATTATGCTGTTGCTCCAGAATCAGGCTTGAGTGCATAATTGAAGCTAATGCTGAAATAGCCAAGACCCTAAACTCTGAAAATTCCATTCAAAACCTCTCCATCTCTATTTGTGCTTTTTTGCTTAGGATTTACCTCTTTGACGAAGCTTTTGGCCATCATTTCTAACATTTCTTCAGGATCTCACTGTTAAATGTTTAAATTGCTGTGAAGTACATTGGGACATTTTGTGGAAGCTCAAGTGCTGCATTGGAAGCTCTCCTCCTTCAGTTAAGACTTTAAACTGAGTTAACTGTTCAGGTGAATGCCATGGCATTATTCTGAAAAGAACAAGGAGTTCTTGCAGCAACTGATTAACATTTCTGTCTCACTGCAGCTGCAAGCGAAAAGCAGATGAACTGTTACTGAACAAAATGAATGTCATATTTGTCTCCATTAATTACCCTAGAATAATTTATTATATATTTGAAATATTTCTGAGAAACACGATGTGCCTGTGCCTATGATTATAAATGCAGAAATCTGAAGGTTCCAGGGAAGGTTGGGTAAGTGCTTAAAAAGGCATGGAGAATTCTAGATTTTATAAATACAAATGAAAGGCAGCCATCATGAACCTTTTATAAGACACTGGGTTTGGTCTCAGTTGGATTATTTTTCCCATTTCTGGGTGTTAGTTTGGGAAGGAATGTAAACCTTTTAGAGATAATAAAGTGCTGATAAAAGCGTAAGAGGTTCTGAGAGTGAGTTATGTCAGTAGATTGGAGAAGCTCTGAGTGATTTGCTCAAGACAAAGCTGGGAATGGAGCAGAGGATGATCAGATAAGCTATAATGTCTTTGCATGGCAGAGTAGACTTGGTGGGCTGAATGGCCTACATATTGCTCCTATTTCAAATGATGTTCAGGGAGATTTGATGGATGCATTCAAAATCACGATGGGATGGGGGTGCAGATATGCAGAAACCTTTCACCTTGATGGAAAGATCAAGGGCCAAAGATTGGCATAAGAATTTGTGCAGCATGGGGATTTTTGTGCGTTTGCATTGAGTAGATAGGATCTGGAATGCATTGCCTGAGTGTGGTGGAGGTAAACTCAGTCATAGATTTCAAAAGACAATGGGTAAGAGACGATGTGTAGTGTTACAGAGAAATGGGTTAGGGTTGGACTCGTGGACTATAACTCTTGCAGATCTCCCTTTGCTCAGTTTGTATCCTGCCAGTGCCACACAGCTCTTGACCTCACTATGAATGCTTGGGGGAAAGCATTGTTGAATAGATTCATACCTTGGCAAAAATGAAGGTGGTTGTGATTGTTCGAGGTAAGTCACTCCAGCTCCAGGACATTTCTGTAGGTGTTGCTCAGGGTAAATATTTTCTAATCCACCCGCTCAGCGATGTTCTTGCACCCCGTGGAGAAGGTGGGACTTGACCTTGGCTTCCTGACTTAGGTAAGGATGAGTTCCTCAAGAAAGTTAAAAATTACACAACACCAGGTTATAGTCCAACAGGTTTAATTGGAAGCACACTAGCTTTCGGAGCGACGCTCCTTCATCAGGTGGTGGTGGAGGGCTCGATTGTAACAGAATTTATAGCAAAAATTTACAGTGTAATGTAACTGAAATTATACATTGAAAAATTGATTGTCTGTTAAGCCTTTTATCTGTTAGAATACAGTGGTAGTTTCACTTCTTTCATGTGTAAATCACAAAACCTTTTTTTAAAAGTTGCATTCTCGGGTTAGTTGTTAACAATGGTGATAGCTAGACAATATGTTGAAGATGTTGGCCCCCTGTGTTCTCTGTCTATGTCATGATGTTTAGATTGATTCTAATCTAAAAAGTGAGATAACAGAGTTTTACATAAATTCATGCAGTTTTTGAGCAAAGTACAATGTAACTCTGCAAGTGTTACATTACTGCTGTTTTCCCTGGAGCATTGAAGGCTGAGAGGTGAGGGCTTGGTTAGGGTAAATAGACAAGATCTTTTCCCTGGGGTGGGGAGTCCAGAACTAGAGGGCACAGGCTTAGAATGAGAGGGGAAAGGTTTGAAAGGGACCCAAGGGGCAACATTTTCATGCAGAGGCTGGTACATGTTTGGAATGAGCTGCTGTGGCAAGTAGTGGAGACTGGTACAATTGCAACATTTAAAAGGCATCTGGATGGGTATATGAATAGGAAGGGGTTAGAGGGAAATGGGCCAAGTGCTGGCAAATGGGATTAGATTAATTTAGGGTGTCTGGTTGGCATGGATGAGTTGGACCAAAGGGTCTGTTTCTGTGCTGTACATCTGTGACTATTGTCTTTGCCTGGCTGAGAGCAAATCCAACAACACTCAATCTTCTCAACCAGCTGAAAGCAACCAACTAGATTAATACTACATGCACAACCATTCGCTTCCTCCAACACTGACGCACAGTGGCAGCTATGTGTGTTATCTACAAGTTGCACTGCAGAAATTCACCATGGCTCCTTAGATAGAACCATCCAAACTAACGATCACTGCCATCTGCAAGGACGATAGTAGTGGAAACGTGGGAATATCGCCATCTGCAAGTTCCACTCCAAACCATGCATCATCATAACTTGGAACGATATTGCTGCTCTCTCAATGTTGCTGGGTCAAAATTCTAGAACACCCTATCTAACAGCACTAGCTGTACCCAAGCCAAATAGATTGCATTCATTCAAGAACGCAGCTCACTGCTCGCAGTTGGGGGTGGGCAATAAATGCTAGCCCAGCTAGTGAAACTGGCATCCCTTGAATTAATTTTTTAAAATGGCATGATCTCGACAGACCAAATGGCTGCCTCCTGTGTTATAGTTAGTCCATGACCATGTAAATGAAAACTCATTGATATATGGATGTAGGTTTGCTTGCTGAGCTGGAAGGTTTGTTGTCAGATGTTTTGTCACCAAACGAGGTAACATCTTCAGTGAGCCTCCAAATGAAGCACTGGTGGTGTAGCCTGCTTTCTTTAAAAAAAAATGACATGACCCACTCTCACTAGTATCCTTACATACGGATGAGGAAGGACACCACTTTGACTGGGACAACACATCCATCAGAGGACAAGCCAAATGGATCCCATGAAGGGATGTAAAGGCTCAATTGTTAAGTATGCTCAGGACCGGGATAGGTAGGTCTTGGTCTAATTGAATGATGGAGTGCCATGAAGCACTACGTTGCCTATTCTTGATTCTGATTTTTCTGGCTTTATGGTGTGAACTCTGTGTCTCTAGGTTTTGTCATTGGTTGGATAACTCTTAACTTCTGCGGCAATTTCTGGGAGATACATGAACTGGGTTTTACCACGTGTTAAGGTTCTGGCTGCTTAACTTAAAATCACCCCATGTAGATAAACTCGCATGCACTAAACCAAACTTTGGTATTCTGTGAACTAAGTAATATGTTATGGATGAACATTGAACCCATATATTGCTAGTCTCTGTTTTGGAAATAATGCAGGCTGAAGAAGGATTTCATAACAAAAATCTAACTTGAATAGAAATACCTGCCACAAAAATCTAACTTGGAGAAAGTGAGGACTGCAGATGCTGGAGATCAGAGCTTAAAAAATGTGTTGCTGGAAAAGCGCAGCACGTCAGGCAGCATCAAAGGAGCAGGAGAATCGATGTTTCGATTTGCCTGCTCCTTTGGTGCTGCCTGATCTGCTGCACTTTTCCAGCAACACATTTTTAAACAAAAATCTAACTTGAAAGGCTAAACTAATTTGTGTTCAAGGCAGAACTGATTAAATGTTGTCTTTGTTTTTGATCGGTATTCTGAAGCTAAAATAACCTTTTGATGAAGCTTTACAAGACATCTATCTTTTCCACTCCTGGAGCTCTGTCTCACTAATGAAATGCACAGAAGGAGGCTACATTTTAGGAAAAAAAGGAATTGGTTCCCTTACCCTGCCTTTTCCCAACATCTCTGCAAATGTTCCTTTCTCAGATATTTATCCAGTTTGTTTTGAAAGTTATTTTTGAATCTGATTTGCCTAACCTTTCAAGCATCATGTTCAAGATTGTTAAAAGGTGCAGTGGGAAGGTATTTCTATTCAACTGCTTGAACTGGGCAGTGGGAAGCTAGATCTGCCACTCCTATATATGTCTGCTCCGCAGCATTAACGACAGAGGTGCCAGTCAAAACAGAGCAGAATAGGAAATGCTTGCATTTCATGTTGACCAGCAGTGATGCCTGCAGTATTATTCTGCTTGGCTGCCCCTTTATACAAGTGTGGTTTGCCATTAAATACTGAATTACCAGATCAAATAAAATCACCAGCTTTCCATAGACATTGTGGCTCCATTCTCAGCTTGTGGGCTTGAGAGAAATAACAACAGCTTTCACGCCAATACTAACCAGTTTGGAAAATCACATATCAACAGAGTTATAATTTGAAACCTGACAGGCTTGCTGCGTTACACCGACCTCTTGTCACTCTTCTGCTACATGCTGGAACCTGAGGTATTGTACCACAAGCTATTTCACATCCCGAGTGCCCTATTTGAGATTACAAAGGATCTTTGTCATAGGAACAGACCATTTAGCCCAATCAGTCTGTTTGTATTATGCTCTATTCAAGCCTCCCGTCATCTTTCATTTAAATATATCAGAGTCACCTCATCTCTTCTCCCGCATCTCCTCCATGCTTATCTAGCTTCCCTGAAAGGGGAGGTGATGGTGTTAGTGGTATTATCGCTGGACGGTTAATCAAGAGACTCAGGCAATGTTCTGGGGACCTGGGCTCAATCTCACTACAGCAGATGGTGGAATTTGAGTTCAATTTTAAGAAATGATCATTGTTAGAAGAACCCAATTGGTTCATTAATGACCTTTTAGGGAAGAAAACTGCCATCCTTACCTGGTCTCCAGACTCAACAATATGGTTGACTTTTAATTGCCCTCGAGGCAATCTAGGATGAGCAATAAATACTGACCTAGCCAGTGTTGTCCTCATCCCATGAACAAATAAGAAAAACAAAGCATCTATGCTATTTCTTTTGACCACAACCTGTAAGTTCCACATTTGGGTAAACAAGAGTAGTCTGTGTTCCATCTTTGATGCTGCGGTGCTCCAACAAAATTCAAAAGCCCGACACACAACCTGCTTGATTGGCACCACATCCACAAGCCTCCATGACCAATACTCAGTAGCAGCATTATGTACTACAGGTCGTTGTGCTATAACATGCATTTCATCAGCACGATTTGGCAATAACCTGGTTGACAACTTGTGGATATTGTTGGATGATGTGAACTTTCTACTGAATGGGTATTGCAGTTTTCTATTTGCAATTTTCTATTAGCGATTTTCTATCGTGGTTTTCCGTTAAGTGATTTTCTATAGTGTGAAGTTACAGAGGATTGCAACTGTCGCTTTATAGCAGAATGACCTATATCTATAAGAGGCAGCAATTCACCCAAAATCCTTAGATAGCACCTTCCAAACCCATGCCCACTTCCACCTGGAATGATAAGGGCAGCAGATACCTAGAAATACCATCCTAAGCAAATTTCCCTCCAAGCCACTCACTGTCCTGATTTGGAAATATATTGCTGTTCCATCATTTTGTTGGGTCTGAATCTTGGAATTCCCTCTCTAAGAGCATTGTGGGTCTACTTATAGTACATGGACTGCAGTGGCTTAAGGTGGCAGCTCACCATCACCTTAAGGGCAACTAGTGACTGGCCAGCCAACAACATTTGGGGGGGTTGGGGTGGGGGGGGGTTGGAGATGGATAGAGAAACCTGAATGATGAAATTCAAGAACTGTTTTTACTCCACAGTGATTGCTATCAAAGCTTACTGCAATGAATAATATCAGTTCGGATGGTTTTCTGTTTTCTTTCACTAGCCTTAGCTGCTTGGGAGTTGTTCATGGACTCCAGTAGCCCTCCAGTGTCAACCAGTTGGTCATTCCTTATCTATTGACCTGTACAGGCTATGCATATGTGCTCTCCCCTTGAGCTGTTCATCAATTTCAATTAGAGGTTGTTGGATTGCATCAAGGCCATATGGTGACTGCTCTGACTCTGCCCAGGTTTGAGATCAAGCCTGACACATTCTGATCTGTACAACCTTGCAACTCACTGGGGGAGAAATGCTAAACCATTGATGTCTCTTAATACTTGGACGGAAATTGCAAGAAAAGTTTGCTTCAGTGGTTTCACCCTTAATTTGTTAGAGACATTAAGAATGTTTAAGTGACTCTTGGATAGGTACATGGAAGGTAGTACATTGAAGAGTACGTAGGTTAGTTTGACCTTAGAGTAGGATAAAATGTTGGCATGACATTGAGGGCCAAAGGTCCTGTACTGTGCTGTACTGTTCTATGTTGTCAATTTAAATATTCAGTCCTGCAAAACCATCATTATCCCAAGCAAGGGTAATCAATGAAATATTGCATTGTTGCTGACTAGAACCCAGCAGGAAAGATTTGGCCATGGACTATTCAAAAATTGAACTCACTGAATTGTTAGGAGCCAACCTATGAGGTTCCTTTTTTCCTTACCCACTGAAGTTTTTTGCTTAGTTTAAAAATGGAGTGTTCTACAAAAACATGACATTGAGTAGGGGGTTTACTCAGAAAAATAACCTTCATATTTTGAGTCAAGCATTATGTGTTTGAGTTGAGCAATATTGGATATGAAAATCCCATGCAGAGGAACCGCAATTATCTGGCATTTGATTAACAGAATTTCAGATTATCCGAACAAGATCGTAAGGTCCTGATGTTTGGCTAACTGTTATCCAGCATTCGATTAACCGAGCAAAATATTCCCTGCCTGTGTCCTTCGGATAATCGAGGTTCCTCTGTAAATGTATATTGCTTGGTCATGGTCATGGTCATGGATATGTGAATTTACACAATGCTCAACTAGAGGAAATGAGTGGAAACAAATGATTTTTTATTTACTCGTGCGACGTAGGCGTCACTGGCTGGCGTTATCAGCCTTTAGAACATGGTGGTGAGCTGCGTGCTGAACTGCTGTAGTTTGTGTGGTGCAGGTTCATTTCTTTGTTTAAACTTTGTAGTGATTGATACAACTGGCTTGCTAGTTCATTTTAAAAGGTAGTTGAGAGTCAGTTGGAGTCTGGAGTCCAGGTAAGCATGGCAGTTTTCCTTCCTTGAAGGACATTAATGAACCAGATGGGTTTTTTCAACAATCAAGTGGTGGATAGGAGAGAGGATTGCTGCATGTTGAAACTGTCATCCTTTGGATGCGGTTTAAAACAAATAGCCTTTTGATTTTTTGCAGAAGTGTTTCTGATGAACATCAACATCTCAGCATTATTTGGAGAACAGCCAGTTTTAGAAATGGTGACCTGAGATAAAATTAACACTAAATTCAATGTGGATTTGTTGTGGAAAACCAGTGTTGTATTGTTAAATAACAAATGGTGCTTAACTAACAAGTTTTTTTTAATGGAAGTAACAGGATTGATGAGGGGAATATGGTCAACATAGTGTACGCAGACCTCAAAAATTATTTAGTAAAGTGCCATGTGACAGACTTGTCAGTAAAGTTTATCCAGCTTAAATAAATGGGACATTGGCAGCATGTTTATAAACTTCACATGATCAGGGAGCGCCAAACCAGCTGTTTGAGTTTAAGGATGTGTGGTAAGCCATTTAGGATTGAGTTGAGAAATTTCTTCACCCAAAGAGTAGTGAGCCTATAGAGTTTTCTGCCAGAGAAAGTGGTCAAGACCAAAGCATTGAATGTTTTCAAAAAGGAGTTGAATATAGTTCTTACAGCTCAAGGGATTAAAGGAAAAAAACAGGAATAGGGTACAGTGTTGGATAGTCAGTCGTGATCATATTGAATGTGGAGCAGGCTCAAAGGAGCAAGTGGCTGGCTCCTCTAATTTTCTGTTTTAAAGTTAACAAGGGTCTTCTGGTACATTGGGTAACGTAGGCCAAGGGCACAGGTTCAATTGCCACTTGTTCCAAATGTAAGTCACAAGATGCCTGAACAGGTTGATTTTTTAAAAAAAATCTACAAAATTAGCTGAGTGATAGGAAGAGGAGAATAGTGATGGATAGTTTTCCAGGCTATATAATGGTACACATTTGGGTTCCCAAATGTTGAGGTGTTCCCTGGGAGTTGATAAACTGTTGAATCTGATTAGTAGGATAAATACAAAATTATACAAAGTACAAGGTGAGACTGCAGGATATAAAGAACTTACCGTCCAAACTGCTTTTTGTCTTCTTTACCACCCCCCCAAAAAAAAAGTTAATGCCATCATCTGCAACCTTGTTACCTCTGCAACTTCATAAACCTCCTCGCATTTATGTGAACCATTTAGTGCAAGTTGTTTGAAATACTTCAGGGTAAAGGGTTTTTAACTTTTCCATTAAAGGAAATCTATGTTTATTGCAGTGGTTCACTGAGAAGGTTCAGCACCACTACCTCAGCAGCTAAAGATGAAGCCTTAATGCCTTCCCAGCAATGCCCACATCCCTAGAATTAAAAAAAAAACTCTTCATTTTGTTATTTTAGGAATGCGCATAGACAATTGATTTGTCGTTGAAAGTATTTTTGTTCCTAGTTCTAACTGCATTTCTGGTTGCTGGGGTATGCTTTGGAATTGCTTACTCTCTATGTGGCTCATCAAGTATGCAATTGTAAATTAGTTATTAGGCCATAGGAGGCTCAAGCCCCTGAGTTACATTTGTTCTGTAAGTGAATTTACATGCATACTTCCCAGCAGGAGTTGGAAAACCATCAGGAGCAGTAACTTTGGATGATTTTTCCAGCTCTAGACCAGAGGCACTGACTCTGAAGCTGTTCTAATTCTGCCCTGGCTGAAGTCATATAAATAATAATAGAAATTGATCAGTTCTTAATTTTGAATTTGAGAATGTTGGCTTTTGTTATCTATAAAAGTACTAATGGATATTAGGCAAAATGATGGATATGAAGGTAGGGCACAAGCCATTCATGGTTTAGTTGAATGGTAGAACAAATTCGAGGAATGTCGTCTTTCTCTTTCTGTTTTCCAAATGAGTGTGGAACCTGGACCAACTGATTGCACAACTCAAATCACAAGCAGTTTGATTACCATCAAGATGAGTAATATTTTTACTGTCCAGTGACTTTGCTGTGAGGCTATAAGCAGTGCAGTGCTGGACAGAATAGATTGTGTCCAAATGCTGTACAGTGGCTAACACCATCGGACTCAGTGACGACGCAGTAGCTGACTTCAATTGTGCCAATTGTATTGTGCTAGCAGCTACCCACTCCACTTTACGATACAGCTGTAATATTACAATTGTTCCCAGTTTGGAGCAACCCTGTATTGTAAAGCTGTGCCTGAAGATTCAATCACAGTTTGAAGTAAAACTGAGTTCATGCAATATGGTTTAATGAAACAGAAAACAGTGCATACGTGTGTTTATCTTCTCTCCAGAATAGAGAGAATTACTGCTTTATCCTTTGTTACTGTCTTTGAACAGAGGGATTCTTCAAATTTTCAAGCAGTGACTGTAGTTTGCAATTCTGAAGGAAATCTTTCAGTGCATGGATCATGGCTGTGACAGGTTATAACTGGTATTCAAGAAAGGCATCTACATTTGAATGTTTTTGTCAGATTGAATCTAAATGCTAAATGAAGTTTACCAACTTTAAATAAAATATAGAATTATTACAGCATGGGAGGAGGCCAGTTGCCCATCTTGACTGCACTAGCTCTGTGAACGAGCAATTTACTTGGTGCCATTCTTCAGGCTTCTCCCCAAAATATTGCACATTCTTCCTTTTGAAATATCTGTTTCATTCCCTTTTCACTGTGATAACTGAACCTGCCTCAACTGCATTCTTAGGCATTACATTCAAAAGCTCAACCACTCACTGAGTGAAGAGGATTTTCCTCATGTCACCTTTGATTTTATCAGCTACAAATCTGTGCCCACTCACCTTGATCCTGTCTGTCGCTGTAGTTACCCCATAGATAATTTGTCCAGACCCCTCAAAATTTTAGAAATTTTCTATCTCCACTTCTCTCATTTCTAAAACAAATGAAATCCCTTATCCCTCAGACCATTTTCATGAATCTTTTCTGCATTCTCTCCCATGCCTTTGTATCCTTTGTGGAGTTGTGTGCCAAGATCTGAATGCAATATCTAAGTGAGTTCATGTCTTGTACGAGTTCAATGGACCCATTTTGCTTTTGCACCCTGTCTCTATTAATCAAGCCAAGGATTCTGTATGCTTTAACTGCTCTCTCAACCTATAATAATTGTAGAGTCATATAGCACAGAAACAGACCCTTCAGTCCAACTCATTCATGCCGACCCAAATTTCCCGAACAAAAGGGATCAGATGGTGATCAGCTGCAGAGCTGGGTTGAGAGGTGGCAAATGGAGTTCAATGCAGAAAAGTATGACGTGATTCACCTTAGAAGGAATAACAACAGGAATGCAGAGGACGGGGCGAGTGATAAGGTTCTTGGTAGTATAGATGAGCAGAGAGATCTTGGTGTCCATGTATGTAGATCCCTCAAAGTTGCCACCCAGGTTGATAAGGCTGTTAAGAAGGCATATACAGTGTGTTAGTTTTTATTAGTCGAGGGATCGAGTTTTGGAACCATGAGGTCATACTGCAGCTGTACAAAACTCTGATATAGCCACACTTGGAGTATTGCATGCAGTTCTGTTCACCACATTATATGAAGGATGTGAAAGCTTTGGAAAGGGTTCAGAGGAGATTTACTAGGATGTTGCCTGGTATGGAGATAAAGTTGAGGGACTTGAGGCCATTTTCATTAGAGAGTAGAAGGTTGAGAAGTGACTTAATTAAGACATCTAAGATAATTAGAGGGTTAGGTCGGGTGGGCAGTGAGAGTAATTTTCCTCAGATGGTGATGGCTAGCATGAGGGGACATAGCTTCAATTTGAGGGGTGATAGATATAGGGCAGATGCCAGAGGTAGTTTCTTTACTCAGGCACTGCCTGCAACAGTAGTAGACTTGCCATCTTTAAGTGCATTTAAATGGCCATTGGATCGGCGTATGGATGAGAATTAGAATAGTGTAGGTTCGATGGGCTTCAGATTGGTTTCACAGGGCGGCGCAACATCGAGGGCTGAAGGGCCTGTATTGTGCTGTAATGTTCTATGTTCTAAAACTAGTGCCAGTCGCATTTGGCCCACATCCCTCTAAACTTTTTCTATTCATGTACCTGTACAAACTATACCTGCATCTAGTACTTACTCTGGCAGTTCATTCCACATATGAACACTGTTTGAAAAAGTTGCCCCTTTTAAAACGTTCTCCTCTCTCCTTAAAAATATGCCCCCTAGTTTTGAACCCACTCCAACCAAGGGAAAAGATTTTTGCTATTCACCTTCTCCATGCCGCTCATGATTTTATAAACCTCTAAAGGGCCATCTCTTGATTTCCTAGGGTTCAGTGAAAGATGTCCCAGCCTATTCAGCACCTCCTTATAGCTCAAACCATCCAGTCCCAGCAACATTGTTGCAAATCTTTTCTGAACCCTCTTCAATTTAATAATATCTTTGCCAAAGCAGGATGACCAGAACTGGACACAATACTCCAAAAGTAGCCTTATCAACTCCTGTACGCAATGGTCTGTGCAATGAGGGCAAGCATGCTGAATGCCTCCTTAGGAACTCTATCTACCTCTGATGCAACTTTTAAAAAACTATGTACCCCTCTGTCTCTATTCTGCAATATTACCCAGGACCATACTATGAAATCTATGTCCTGCCCTTGTTTGTTTTACCAAAATGAAGTATCTTTCATTTATCCAAGATAAACTCTTTAACTGCTACCCCTCAGCCCATTGACCCATTGATCTAGATCCAAGGATGTTTGTAATCCTAGATAACCACTTTCACTGTCCATTATATCACCAAGTTTGGTGTCATCTGCAAACTTACTAACCATTCTTCCTAAATTCTCATCTAAATCATTTATATAAATGGCAAGCAGTAGTGGATCCAGCTCCAATCCCTGCAGAAACCCAAGTCCAGTGTGAAAAGATCCCGTACCAGTACCCTGCCACCTTTTAATGACTTCTGTACATATCCACCCAAGTCCCTCTGCTCCTACATTCCCTTCAGAATTATACACTTTTAAAATATTTTCATTCCTTTTCTTCCTACCAAAATAAAGCACTTCAGATTTTTCTGATGATGAGGTGCTGGTGTTGGACTGGGGTGGACAAAGTTAAAAATCTCACACCAGGCTCTAGTCCAACAGGTTTATTTGGAAGCACTAGCTTTCGGAGCACTGCTCCTTTGTCAGGTAGCTAGTGGGGCAGGATCATAATACGCAGAATTTCTAGCACAGTAACAGTGCTTCGAAAGCTAGTACTTTCAAATAAACCTGTTGGACTATAAACTGGTGTTGTGTGATTTTTTAACTTCAGATTTCTCAGCATTGATCTTCTTCAACCACATCTCTGGGACAAAATCAAGTGTATTCCAGAAAGTGTGGGAACGAGTTTTGAGAAGATTTGTAGCTCAGATTGACGTTCTGGATGTACGTTTACTCGCTGAGCTGGAAGGTTGATTTTCAGATAGTTTGTCATCATACTAGGTAACCTCTTCAGTGGGCCTCTGGATGAAGCTCTGGTGAAATGGCCTGCTTTGTATTTGTGTTTGGGTTTCCTTGAGTTGGTGATGTCATTTCCTAATCTTTTTCTGAGTGTGGTAAATGGGGTCCAAGTCAATGTGTTTGTTGATAGATTTCTGGTTGGAATGTCATGCTTCTAGGAATTCTCTTGCGTGTCTCTGTTTGGCTTGTCCTGGGATGATTGTGTTGTCCCAGTCGAAGTGGTGTCCTTCCTAATTTTGCAAGGACTTGGATGTAAGGATACTAGTGAGAGTGGGCCATTTTGTTTGTGGCTAGTTGATGTTCATAGATCCTGGTGGCTAGTTTTCTGCCTCTCTGTCCAATGTAGTGTTTGTTACAGTCCTTGCACGGTATTTTGTAATCCCACTTGTCTCCCACAGCCATCATCCTGGGGTTACCATTGACAAGAAACTGAACTGGATCAGACTTATAAATACAAGAGCAGGTCAGAGACTGCGTTTTTTGTGGCAAGCAACTTACATTCTGTCTCCAACGTCATTCTACAGTCTACAAGGCACTAGTCAGGAATGTGATGGAATGTTGTCAAATTGTCTGGATGAGCAGCTCCAACAACACTTGTGAAGCTTAACACTATTCAGGAATCTCTTTGCTTAACAAGAATCTATCCATTTAAGCCTTAAAAATATTCAAGGCTCTGCTTCCAATGTCTTTTGATGAAATATTTTTAAATACTCATGACATTCAGAGAAAAACATATTGCCTCACCTTTGTTTAATTGGGCAATGTTTTATCTTATGTGCCAGGCTGCAGTAGACTAGTGTGATGTTCAAGGTCTGATGGCCAGCTGGAGTATACTGTGTTGGATACAATTGGAGTGAGATACAGAAGTGAGGTGCATGCATTAGGGCAAGGAGTTAGTTATATCAAGGAAGAAAAGTTGAGTGTATTTAGTGTCAGTTAAACTTCCTTAATAAAACAAGCACTGCAGATGTTGCAAAGCTGAAATAAAAACAAAATGCTGAATGTACTTAGCAGGTCTGGTAGCACCTGAGGAAAGTTAACAGACTTAAGGTTTGCATAGAACATTACAGCTCAGTACAGATCCTTCGGCCCTCAATGTTGTGCCGACCTGTGGAACCAATCTCAAGCCTATCTGTCCTACACTATTCCACTTTTGTCCATATATTTATTCAATGACCATTTAAATGCCCTAAAAGTTGGTGAGTCTACTACTTTTGCAAGCAGTGCGTTCCACAACCTTACTACTCCTCTGAGGTCATGCCTGTGACTTTTTATCAAAATACTTGTTGCTAAGCTTTGTGTATAGTTCAGTCCTTAAACCCAGAACTTTTGTACATCACCTAGGCTGTCAATTCACTGTTATGATTTTTGCTCTTTGAAAGTCCAGTTTTAAGTTTTTTGTTTTTTTGGGCTGCTCTTCTTACTAATCTCTACCTCATTGCATCTGTGATGGGTGAGTTTGAGTTAGAGTACAAAAAGATGATTTAAAATCCTTAATGATACCCAAGTTTTAGAAATTATGGAGAGGAAAGCAGAGGGTGATGAGTGTCTTACTTCAATCATTCCATACATTCTGCCTAATGTAAGGGGCAATTCCTTATTTCAGTGCCATGAAGGTGCATAGAGAATAACCTTGTTTTGAGTGCATTAATTAAGTAATATTGACAATGCTACAGTTATTGACATGGAAGTTGCCTTTCAGGTTTCTGCTCACTCTGCCATAGTCTGTGCTCTTAATGTTGTCTGGTAACAACTTCTGTGATATCATCCTGATATCAGAAACAGCCATGTCAGCTGTGATTTGCTTAACTGGCAGAGCAGGTTTGAATAGTCATTTGGCCTACTTCGGTTTCTTATATTCTTACATATTATGACCCAGTCAGATTGATGTTTGACTTGGAAGTAATGGTAATCTTGTCTTGTTCTTGGTAGTGCAGGTCATGGAGTGAGGGATATTGTTGAATTAAGCTTGGCAAAGCAATTAGGGAGTAAAGGAATAAAAGCTGGGCATTAATTCTCAGTTGAGTTGAGTAGAGACAAGTTGAGGGCATTAATTGAATTTACTCATTAAAAGACAGTCTCTGGGTACAAGAATTTAACACAAGCTAATAGTGACCATGGTAAATAGACAAAATTAGAAATGTATGGGTAGAGATCAGCTCCCTTTGATACCAGGATATAGCTTGCTTTAGAACCTTTTGAAGTACTATTAGGGTTAACCAGTAACTGACCTTGCTTGATGAAGGTGGAGTGGTAGATGTCTGCATAGACTTTAGCAAGACCTTCGACAAGGTTCTGCATTGTAGGCTGGTTAGTAAGGTTAGATCACATGAGAGCTAGCCAGTTGGATACAGCATTGGCTTGATGGTAGGAGACTGAGGGTTATGGTAGAGGGTTGTTCAAACAGGACACCTGTGACCAGTAGTGTGCCACAAGGATCGGTGCTGGCTCTACCATTGTTAGTCATTTATTTAAGCGATTTGAATGAGGATATTGGAGGTATGGTTAGTAAGTTTGCAGATGATATCAAAGCTGGTAGGATTGTAGACTGTGGAGAAGGTTATTTGAGAGTGCATTGAGATCTCAATTAGCTGGGCAAGTAGGCTGAGGAATAGCAGATAGTTAATTTAGCTAAATGTGAGGTATTGTATTTGGTAAGACAAACCAGGGCAGGGCAGGACTTGCATAGTTAATGGTGGGGCCCTGGGGAGTGGTGTTGAACAGAGAGACCGAGGGGTTCGGGTACATGGTTGCATAAAAGTGGCATCCTTGGTAGATGAGGTGAAGAAGGCATTTGATATGCTTCGCTTCGTCAGTCAGAGCATTGAGTACAGGAGCTATGATGT
Source organism: Chiloscyllium punctatum (assembly GCF_047496795.1). Lineage (NCBI taxonomy): Eukaryota > Metazoa > Chordata > Chondrichthyes > Orectolobiformes > Hemiscylliidae > Chiloscyllium > Chiloscyllium punctatum. The sequence continues at coordinate 87,680,358 of NC_092762.1, read as the reverse complement.
CATGTTATGGCTGTACAAAATATTAAGGCCACATTTGGAGTACTGCATACAATCCTGGTCACCTTGCAATCAGATGGATGTTATTAAACTGGCAAGGGTGTAGAAACAATTTACAAAGATGTTACCAAGGCTGCAAGGTTTGACTTATAAGCAGAGATATGATACATTGGGACTCTGTCCTTGGAATGTATGAAGCTGAGGTGTGACCTTATAGAGTTTTGTAAAATCATGTTTCTGTGCTGTATGACTGAGAGCCAGAGCTAAGGTCAGCAGCTGAGGTAGTCTTCCCTCAAGGCAGGGGGCAAAACTAGACGGCATAGGTTTAAGGTGAGAGGGGAAAGATTTAAACAGGACCTGATGGGCAACTTTTCCAGACAGAGTGGAGCATATATGGAGCAAGCTGCCAGAGGAAGTGGTAGAGCAGGTACAGTTACAACATTTAAAAGACATTTAGACAGGTTCGTGGATAAGAAAGGTTTAGAGAGATATGAGCCAAGTGCATGTGTACCTGATTGGTATTGATGAGTTGGGCTGAAGGGTCTTTCCATGCTGTGTAACTCTATAACTCTGTTGAATAAAAACAAAAGTGAGTGCAAGTGAATCCTTATGTTTGAGAAAATTCACTGCTGACATGCTCACTATTTTGACGACCTCTCTCTCCAATGTAAAATATTTTCCATCAGAAAGTTCCATGTTGGGAAATATTTTGTGATTTCTAAAATTGGCGCTCAAATGTCACTTATTTGGTGCAGATTAATTTGTACACAATCCTTAGCAAGGGACAGCAAGATTGTAAGAATCTTTGGAAATGATATTTTCTCCTCAATCCTTTGGTGTCTGTTTCAGGACAATACTCAAAGTTTGTGAGAAGATTTGTAGCTCGGGTGCTCGTTGTTGTGGTTCTGTTCGCCGAGCTGGGAATTTGTGTTGCAGATGTTTTGTCCCCTGTCTAGGTGATATCCTCAGTGCTTGGGAGCCTCCTGTGAAGCGCTTCTGTGATGTTTCCTCCAGCATTTATAGTGGCCTGTCTCTGCCACTTCCGGTTGTCTGTTCTAGCTGTCCGCTGCAGTGGCCGGTATATTGGGTCCAGGTCAATGTGTTTGTTGATAGAATCTGTGGATGAGTGCCATGCCTCTAGGAATTTCCTGGCTGTTCTCTGTTTGGCTTGTCCTATAATAGTAATGTTGTCCCGTCGAACTCATGTTGCTTGTCATCTGTATGTGTGTGGCTACGAAGGATAGCTGGTTGTGTCGTTTCATGGCTAGTTGGTGTTCATGGATATGGATCGTTAACTGTCTTCCTGTTTGTCCTATGTAGTGTTTTGTGCAGGCCTTGCATGGGACAACAACTCACCAGAACAAAGGACCCGATACCCAGCATGAGCAAAACCAACGTAGTGTACAAAATCCCATGCAAGGCCTGCACAAAACACTACATAGGACAAACAGGAAGACAGCTAACGATCTGTATCCATGAACACCAACGAGCCACAAAACAACACTACCAGCTATCCTTAGTAGCCACACACATACAGATGACAAGCAACATGAAGTCGACTGGGACAACACTACTATTATAGGACAAGCCAAACAGAGAACAGCCAGGGAATTCCTAGAGGCATGGCACTCATCCACAGACTCTATCCACAAACACATCGACCTGGACCCAATATACCGGCCACTGCAGCGGACAGCTGGAACTGACAACCAGAAGCGGCAAAGACAAACCATTATAAATGCCAGAGGAAAGATCACAGAAGCGCTTCACAGGAGGCTCCCAAGCACTGAGGAGGTCACCTAGACAGGGGACAAAACATCTACAACACAAATTCCCAGCTTGGCGACCAGAACCACAACATCAGTGCAATACCCCCTGACCCCCCCCAAAAAATCAAAATATTTCTTCATGCTTTGTGGGTAATGCTGGTTGAACCAGCAGTTATTGCTCATGCATAGTTGCGCTTGAGAAAGGGGTAGTGAGGTGCCATCTTCAACTGCTGCAGTCCATGTTGTTAAGGTAGACGCATGATGTCATGAGGAAAGAAGTTTCACAATTTTCACCCACCGACCCTGAAGGAATGGTGATACATTTCCAAGTAAGGATATTGAACAGTTGCAGATGATGCCATGCATTCCCATGTATCTGCTGCCCTTGTCCTTACGGTTGGTAGAATTTCGAACCCTTGGTGAATTTCTGCAGTGCATCTTATAGGTGGTACACTCTGCTGCTTCTGAGATTGCTGATGTAGGAAGTGAATGTTTATAGATGTGGTGTAAATTGAGTAGGTACCTAAGCCCTTGATGATGTCATGCTTTTTCATTGTTCTTGGAGCTGTACCCATTGAGGCAAATGCATAATATTCCATCACACTCCTGCTTTGTAGGAGGACTTTTGGGATGTCGGACCATGAGATACTCACTGCAGTAGTCCCAGCCTCTGACTTGCTCTTGCAGCCTCAGCATTTATATGAGTTGTTCATTTAGGTTTCTGGTCAGCAGTTGATGTTGATAATGGGAGTTTCACTGATGGTGATATGATTGGGTGTCAGGGGGCAACACTTAGATTTTCTCATTGGAAATGGCACTTGTGTGGCAAGCGTGTCAATTGTCATTTGACAACCCAAAGCTGGATATTATACAGAGTACTTGTGAACGATACTGAAAATTGTGCAATCATCAGCAAGCATCCTCACTTCTGGCCCCATGATTGTGGGATAGTCATTGAAGCAACTGTATGTGGTTGAGCCTAGGACAATACCCTGAGGAACCTGGGGCCCCAGTGGTAGTGTTCAAGTCCCATCTGCTATGGAGTTATCTACTTACACCTCTGAGCAGGTTGATTTGAAATTATTTAGGTGCTCCTTTGGTGCATTGCACAGCATCTCAACCTTTGAGCCAGAAGGGACAGGTTCAAGTCCAACCTGATCCAGTCATGCGCAGGTAGAGAAAATATCTCCCCTGAGGAACCTCTGCAGAGATGTCCTAGACCTGTGATGACTGACCGTAACCACTACCATTTGGGCCAGGTATGATGTCATACTGGATCAAATGAGACCTAGATGTCAAGGGCAGCCTCTCTAACTTTCACTCTGGAATTCAGCTCTTATTTTGTTCATGTTTGAACTAAGGATGTTATGAAGTCAGGAGTTGAAAGACCCTGGCAGAATCACAAACTGAGTGTCAGTGAGCTAGGTAGCACCACGAATACTTTCCGTTGATTGCAAATAAGCTCGGTCAGTAATTGGTCAGGTTGGAATTGTCCTGCTGTTTGTGTACAGGGTGTACTTGAGCACTTTTAGACTTTGTTGGGTAGGGGCCTCTGTTGAAGCTGTACACGTACAGCTTGGCCAGGGGCATGGCGAGTTCCAGAGCACAAGTCTTCAATACAATTAATATAATGTTAAATTAACGAATAATGTAACCTTCTTTCTGGCTTGATTTGTTTTTGCACTTTTCCTCCTGTCCTTTTCCAAATTTTGTTACCTGTTACTGCATGGTTCCAAGATGGTCAGTACTTCAGCTACCCAAGTGGCAATGAGTATTTGCTTGACTTGAGACTTTTTGCTCAACCTTACGCAGTCATTTAGTAGCTGCATATATGAAACTTTCAAAAGGTGTCACTATTGGAAATGCCAGCCCCTATTGTCATCTGATATAGATCTAAAACCAAGCTGGCTCCCCTCCATGTATGTTCTGAGCTGTGCATTTGTGTCATCAAAAGGTTGGGAGAATTTGCTGCTGAATTGGTACCCATTTGTCCTGGGTTAGGTTGCTTCCATACTGTAAGCAAATATGCATAAACTGCAGATCCTCCTTTTATTTTGGTAACTGTAGTGTGTCACTAATAAGCATATGGATGCACTTCCATCCATCTCACAGCAGCAAGAGACTGAAATATGTGGCTGCTTTTTTTTTGCTGCTGCAGGGAGATGCCTCATTTTTAGAAGTAACAGCAGGCACTTGAGCAGGTCAGTGCTCAAAACATTTGTGCCCCTTTCAACCATATTCGATGGAATATGAAAGAGTTGCATAAGAGAGGACAAGAGGGTGGCGTCATGCTTCCAGAACAATCTGAGGGAAGTGCAATTGCATGAAGTTGTAGCTGTTAGACCTGGCCAGAGGGAAGAATGGTGATACCTACCCAGTTCTCCCAGAATATGAAGGGACTAAAATAGCCTTAGATGATATGAATACTACTTGTCGAGGGATGGAGATATTCTTGGAAAATACACAACACGAATGATGAATTTTGGTGTCAGTTTTAAGAAATATGTTTGTTTCAGTCTGTAAATAAATAAATTTAATACAATAAATTCCATGTTAAACCCACACACAAATAAAGAGCTGTGTCCTTTCCCAGTGGGATATTGGATATTGGCTTCTGGACAGGGAAAGAGTCCAAAAGGGAAAGGTGTAAACGGATATTTGTACAATATTGTGGATTTACAATAAAACCTTTGTAAATCTCTAAACTTATTTTGCTGTCTGATTCAACATAGGGATATCAGTATTGAAACAGACCAAATGTCTGTATTCCACTTGCTGTACGATAATTAGTTGCCATAAATTAAACCTGATTCCATATGTTACCAGGAAAGGAATCCTGAATAATTTTCCCCTATCGTAACCGGGTGCACTAAGGCCAATCGTTAGAACGGATGAAACCCAAGGTAAATTATGCATCTGTTCTATGTAATTTAGCCCCTAATTTTGACACAGCTTTTCAATAGGATCCCTCCTTAAACACTCAATTCCTTCTCCAGAGGACTTTTTGTTTTGGTTTTCATCATATCTTCCTGTGATGTCTTTCAGAGATGGATCACATAGTTGATATTGTGTAAGAGCTGTCCTTATGCTTTCCTTTTGCTAATTTATGTCCAATTATTATAGCTTTGTGATTCTGCTCAGCTCCTTCATCTCATTTTTCCTTGAAGTTAACAAGTAACTCACCTACTGACCTCTTGTATTTGTTAGTTGGTAACTGACAGTGATGCGTTTGAAGGATTCCCCAACGTAACTGACCTGATCTGCCACAGCAAATATAGCGATGCATGACATTGTTGTTTAACATTACTGCTGTTCAGTTGAGTTCTTCACTTGGCATCTTTGCTGCATAAAAGTTGTCTACCCACTCAGCATTTGTCAAAAGAAAGGCTCTTATATATTTAGGAAATGTGAAACAAGGAAGCTAAATGATGCTGTGGTCTGCTGCCATAGTCTAGGTTGTTAAACTTAGTTTTTGTGGTTGTTTATCCCAAGCACTTGCCTGGATGGAAGCTTTGCTACTTTTTCAATTACAGTTTGTTATATTTAAAATTTAGAAATTGAGATGAAGGGCCAAAGTTCATGTAATTTTGGAGCTGCTCTAAATTATGAGGAAATCAACTAAATCAGGAAGTGGTTTGGTTTCACCACAGAAGAGATGTAATATCCACAGTTAGTGCAGAGGTCAATGTAATGACTGTGCAACAAAATGGAAGGTTGTTTGCCCTTTAGAGATTTTGATTCATTTTTACCAAATTTCTCATGCGTTTATTCTCTTCTGAAACTCAGCTTGTCACAGGAGTAGAGGTTCCACAGACACCACATACTTTTTGGTACTTCAAGTGAATAAATTTCACATTTGGATATAGCTGCCTATCATCACTCTCTGTCAATAGTTGGGTAACACAAGGTGTAGGAGAAAGTGAGGACTGCAGATGCTGGAGATCAGAGTTGAAAAATGTGTTGCTGGAAAAGCGCAGCAGGTCAGGCAGCATCCAAGGAGCAGGAGAATCGTCGTTTCAGGCATAAGCCCTTCTTCAGACACCTAACAATGTAGGCCTGCACTCTTCTTCCTTAATTGGGGCAAAGACACTGCCAATACCTGGCAAATCTGTCCAGGCTAGTAGGTACCTTGTTCAAAACTCCCTGCCCTTTCCAAACACAGTCACCAACCTAATCATCCTCATCACCTTCGTATTTTCCCTGGGCTTAGCATCAACTGAAGGCATAATGTCAAGGGTCTATGTGCCCACTAATGTCTCTCAGTTGTAATTCACCACCACTTTTTCTGTTTCTATGACCTTTCTCTGATCAGCCAATTTATCTGGGACCTACCCATGAAAATAGTGCAGCTTTATCCAACTAAATTTTGAGAATTCTGAACCCACAGTCCCTGGCTTCAAACTTGATGATTTAATTTCCTTCTTGGCCCCTATTTCAAGTTCAAACCAACTGTTCGCAATATTGAGTTCCACAGTGTATAATCATGACCTTATCCAAACACACAAAAGACAAAAACTGTGATGACTGGAAACCTGAAGTAAAAACAGAAAATTCTGGAGAAACCCATCAACCTCAACAAGGTTAAAGACAGGATTCTTGGCAGAGCAGAGGAACAGTGGGATCTTGGGGTCAACAAACATAGATCCTTCAAAGCTGCTTCCCAAGTTTATAGGGTTAAGGGGCATGGTGTTTTGGCTTTCATTAACAGGGAGGTTGAGTTTAAGAGCTGCGAGGCTTTGCTGCAGCTCTAGTTAGACCATACTTGGAATATTGTGTCTGGTTTGGTTGCCTCATTATAGAAAGGATATACAGAGGAACCTTGATTATCTGAAGGATAAGAGCGGGCAGTATTTCGTTTGGTTAATCAAATTCCAGATAATCGAATGCTGGATGACGGTTTAGCCAAGCGATCTTGCTGGATAATCCGATGTTTGGATAATCGAATGCTGGATAATCGAGGTTCCTCTGCAGATGCTTTAGAGAGGGTGCTGAGGAGATTTACCTGGTTGCTGTCTGGATTGGAGGGCTTGTTTTATGAAGAGGTTGAGTAGGCTAGGGCTTTTTACATTGGAGAGGAGGACGAAGATAGGTGACTTGATAGAGGTGCATAAGGTAATGAGAGACATGGAGTAGATAGCCAGAAACTTTTCCCCAGTGCAGAAATAGCTATCACAAAGGCTAATAATTTTACGGTGATTGGAGGAAGGTATAGGGGAGATGTCGGAGATTCTTTACTCAGAGTGGTTGCTGCGTGGAATGCTCTGTCAGTGGTGATATTAGAGTTAGAGACATTAGGGGCATTTAAGCAACTGATGGGCAAGCACAAGGATGGGTGTGTAGGTCAGCTTGATCTTAGATTAAGATAAATGCTCACTACAACATTGTAGGCCAAAGAGCCTGTTTTGTGCTGTACTTTTCCATGTTCTAACTCTGGCAGCATCTGAGGAAAGAAAGCAACAGTTAATTATATCTGCTTCAAAATATTATCAGATCTTCTCTTCATTTTGTTAGTTTTTTTTATTAGATGGCACTTCTGTGAAGTGCTTCGAGACCTTTTCCACGATATTTAAAAGCATAATGGACGGCACAGTGGCTCAGTGGTTAGCACTGCTACCTCGCAGCACTAGGGACCCAGGTTTGATTCTAGCCTCAGGCGACTGTCTGTGTGGAATTTGCACATTCTCCGTGTGTCTGCATAGGTCTCCTCTGGGTGCTCCAGTTTCCTCCCACAATCCAAAGATGTACAGGTTCGGTGAATTGGCCATGCTAAATTGCCCATAGTGTTAGGTGCATTAGTCAGAGGTAAATGTAGGGGAATGGGTCTGGGTGGGTTACTTTTCAGAGGGTCAGTGTGGACTTGCTGGGCCGAAGGGCCTGTTTCCATTCTGAAGGGAATCTACTCATCTAATCTAAAAGTTGCTTATTTGATGATCTCAACCAGGGTAACAGACAAAACGTCATGGTTGACCTTCCTGAATTATGATTCAGAATTTGATTCAAAATTCACCACTGGGTCTCCGGAGGCTTCTGGGGGAGATGCATGTTTAAACATTGATCATTGATGGTATTCAATATACCGTAGTCCCCCTGTACCTGTGGGGGATACATTACAAGATCTGCCGAGGACACCCGAAACCATGGATAGGAACAAATCCATTTATTTAAGTGGGAAATTTACCTTCGTGGCAGCCCCCAGTCCTTGGTTCTGATATGTTCCCTGTAATGTGTTCAGGCCGCGGTAAACCACAGGTAACTGAAACTGAGGAAACCAGACCCCCAGATCCAGGGGTCGTCCTGTAGTTATGATGCGCTCCACTAGAATAAGCTGCCAGTGCTTATTGTTAGCTGCTATGATGAATAGCCATCTCGTCAAGGTGTAGAGTTATGACTGGTACTTGTGGAACCCATAATCCAGCAAGGAGCCAATATCTTTGAAGCAGAATTGGAAAAGGCAAACTTCCAACAAAAATATGGAACTCGTTGGTATGTGACAATGTACTTGAGTATTTTATTTCCCACTGCCCTCTTGAGACTTGCGTTACAAGTCTCTCCAAATGTCTTGAGTGTATTCCAGCTCATGAATTAATCCTAGCAATGACTGTATCAGCTTGAACATGTTGTCCATGCGAGCCAAGGCTTGTCTGTACTGCTTCCTGATTCATCTGTCTGCTCAGTGCCTCACACCTTATTGTGCTGCTGGTGCTGAACAAACCCTGGCCCCAGGATTATGATTTCCGTCTAAAGTACAAAGCGACAATTACAGGAAGAATTTCTTATCACAGCCTTTTTTTTTGAAAATTTGTTGGTACTTGCTGTTTTAATTCAAGAAGGTCCACACCCTCCTTTCCATCCCAATGCCTGTCACTGGAAGTGTCTTGGCAATTAGAGTAAATGACTGTTAGAAAGAAATTGGACACTTGCTGATTCTTTGGTTGTCATCTTTGAGTACTAACAGAATATTTTAATACTTTCAGGCAGACCTGACAGTAGTGCAGATGGACAGAAATTGTCTGTTCGTGTTTTCCCCTATTCGGTATTTCGGTTTCATTTATAGATTAAAACATTTTCAGGTTTGGAGCTGATTCGTTTATAACTGACATTTCTGTTAGAGTTTCGATTTTACAAAAATAGCTAAGGCATAAAATACTGTGTGCAAAACATAGCTGTGAAGAGATACCAAATGTATGATGGCTCATTACTTTGGAGATCTGATTTGTCAGGCAATGTATTTGAAGCAACTGTTTTAATTCCTAATCCCAGGTACAGTAAATGAAAAGTCTACAGGGTCCACTGCTGTCCACTTTGCTGCTGATGCTAAGACCATGTCACCATCCTCTGTTTAGTGACCAAATCAAAGGTGAAATTGGTATTATGGCTGCCTGAACTGCTGTGCTCTTCAAGCACCACTAATCCAGAATCTGGTTTCCAGCATCTGCAGTCATTGTTGTTACCTATTTGATTATCCCACACTGCTCCCTCTCTCCCCCCCCCCCCGGCAATGCTAGTGGTAAACTATTCAACTTAAGGAATGTAATCACGCCTGAGCCCCTCTTTGTTTCATTTTGCTATGACACCATCCAGCAACAGAGATTTCTGGATGGTGATCAGGTGGGGAATCCCAAACTGATCAGAGAATCATAGAACGATATAGCACGCACTTCAGTTCCTTGTGCCTGAGACAGCTTTTTTGAATGAGCTATCTAATTAGTGGTTACTCTGCTTATTTGCAATTACCCTATGAATTTTTCCACTCCATATATTAAATTAATCTAATTTCAATTGAATTTGCATCCACCTCCCTTTCAAACAGTCCATTTCTTGAAATGTACAAAATAAATTCTCCTAATAACCCTTTAATTCTTCCATTGATTGACTTCAATCTTTGTCACCTGATTGCCATCCTTCCTGGAAGTAGAATAGAGTTCTTGTCTATTCTGTCAAAATCCCTCATAATTTAGATTTTTTACTATTCAAAAAACAGAAGCAGAAATAAAAGAAACAGGGGACCCAAGTGTTTGCAGATTGAGGGATGGACTGTAGTTATTTTCCTGGCAGTGAGGACCCGTGATAGAAGCAGGAGGAAGTGATCTTGACATTTCCTTTTCTTTTGGCTGAGTCCCCACACAATACTGCAGCCAGAATGCCATCAGGTGCCCAGGCTCAGGCTTGGCCCAGAGCCATGCTGCTGATGCTAAGACCATGTCACCATCCTTTGCTATGTTGCTGCTACCAGAGTCCACTGAAGCTGCTGGTCCTGAAATGGGCTCAAACCCAGTACTAGGTTGACCATGCCGAAGAACCTGATGTTTTGGCTTATGTTGGTGCTGCTCCCACCTCCTGGGACAATCGTTTCAGTGGAGGAGTCCTTAGCTGTTTCCTCTTCTCCCCCACCCCCCACACCCCCAGACACTGAAAAGCAAGAAAAAAAAGAGCAAAAGTAATTCAGGGAAAATAAAATAATGTCAAATAGCTCCACAATGTCAAATATCACACTTCAGCGCAGGTAAAAATACACCCATCGATTACTCTTTATGTTTCCAAAGGACTTTTGATAAGGTGCCATACCAAAGGGTTGTACAGTATTTTAGAATAGGTGGCAGATCTTTTTTCAGTGGAGAAGTAGTAAAGGAGAGAGGTAAACTGACAGGACAGTGTAACTGATGGACTGCAACAGTGATCAATACGGAGGTCTCAGCCATTTTCAAATATCTGGGAGGATCATTGTCAACCTTAATCAATGGGTATTCTCATTAATCGACAAGTAGGTTCCTCTGAAGCCATTCTATAATAGAGATTATTCAACAGCTCGAGCCAAGTCTCGGGATAGATAAGTGAGCGGGTATTGTACAACTTCAGCAAGACCACCCAAACCCAACATCAAGCTGGAAAAACAGCAGTGAATGACCTTCGTTGGGATACTGTAGAACATATACTAACTGACAAGCAAAACGCCACAGTTATCAAGGACTGAGAGGGGATAAGATTTAACATCGTCTCTATATGGATGCCCACAAGAAAGTTTTTGAGAATAAAATCAATAACCAGTTATTCTCCTGTGCACAATATTCTATCAAAGCCTTTATGCAATAAACTTCATATTACATTCATCGTATCTGGTTTTATTTGGGCAGCACTGGGTTCACAAGCCAGACTTTCTGTTAAAATATGCCATCTCCAATAGAAGTTCTCCAAACTTAGACAGCTGTACACTGAGCCAGGATTTTCCAGACACTGGGAAAATCCAACATCAATAGCAACTCAAAACGTTCTACTAAGAGGCTACAGTAAACAACAATCAACTCGACAGACAGTGGTCAGTTTTGAAATCTGGTCACTGTTCAGTCTTGTGCACATTCCACAAACATGCTTTATCACCAAATAAAATACCTCATTTGACAGAAATGCAATATCACCATGGTGATCTTCTAATGTGCCGAAACTCAATATCGTTTCCGTGGAGAGGAACTATTTTGAACAAATAAATGGTACTGTTGTGGAATCTCCATTGTCACTGTTTTTAATGTCTTTGTGGGGAAAAAAATTGAACAAGCAACTCTGGATTTCATGCCATCATTTTTCCAGATTCAGTCCTATCACCATGGATGTAGTATCTGTCACCCTGTTTTAGAGAGCAGGTATGTTGCATTTCTTGGCCTGGACTGCTGTGGTCATGTCCTGAATTGATGCAGCGTGGGAGTGAGTTCAAAATTGACGACATATTTTTGTAGTTCCCTGTACTGTTAATCCATGATCTTTTATAGGTCTGCTGCATCTTCTCTGCTATTGTGGACTATGAATGACATATCTGTCAGTATCTCGTAAAGATCCTGATTCAAGCCAGTAGTCTCCTTTTCAATGATGGCTCCTTGGATTGAAATGCAGTATTTAAATAGGACCAAGAGAGGATTACATGCAATGTTTGTACAGGGGATGCAAAATAGTTCAGTGAATTAAGTTGGATACTCACCTGATGAATACTCTGCATTTATCAATGGTGACATTGACTAGGGTGAGTTGTAACTGATGGATTGAAGGTGAGGAATTGGATAAAGCATTAAGGAATGGGTGCCACTGAAACTTAAGTATGTGCGATGAGTGATGTATAGACCATGTTGGCAATGCATAGTGCCAAGAGGGAGGGTTATATCACATTGCATACATGGTTCAACAAAAGTAGTCAATTTTCTGACTTGGGTAATTAAGATGCTACTAGTGCTGCATCTAAGGCTGGGCACAATGTTTTTGCTCAGCTCCTATGACAGCACCCATCAGTAATTCCAGGGAAGCATCAATAAATCTAGTTATTGCTGTTTGTGAGTTCAGTCTTGGTAATTCCTGCTCCACCCAAGTTCAGTTTCTCTAGTGATGCTTTAGAATGAACTTCTGATCCTGTCCTGTGGGTGCATATCATACTCACTGCATAGCTTAAAAACAGAAAACCCAGAAGTCACAACTTATTGCTGAAATTGATCTGAAATTGCTTAGTAGAGGCCTTTCTTTCTGGCTTGTCTTTCTCATGTTCCAATTCTCAATCATGGCTCCAGTTTGGCTTTTCACTTGTTGGGGAGGGATTTTAATTTGATCACCAATTGTGAAATTTAGTTGTGCATTGTTGACAAGGATGTAGAAACTGTTACCCCAAGAAGTGATTGAAACAAATAGCAAACATGTTTTTGAAGTGTTACAACAGGAAAGCAGACAGCCAAACCAAATCAATCTTTCTACCAGTGTATTCACAACACAGCAAAATTAAAATCCTCAAAGACCATCAAAATTGGCCCCAATGGTTCCTAACCAGAGTTGAATAACTAATTCCAAACTCTATGTATAATCAATTCCAGACACTGGTTTATATCTTAAACAACCTAGCAATTTATTAACAATATATCAACTTCAGGGTAAAACTAAAGACCAAAGTAATCTAATCAGTCTATGCTTTAATCCCAAAACCTTTGTTTTCAGCCCCATTCACATAAAAGGCAGGCAAGCAGTTAAGTAATCTGGCCATTTTGTTATTTTATGAATTAAGTTTTTTCGTGATTCATTGTTCAACAGCCATAGATGGTTTCTTTGTTGAATTTCTGAAGATGTCGATCAGGGTCACCTTTTACAGTTCACTCAGATAAAGGTGGTAGGACTTGTACCTTCCTTTTTTCTGAGCTGCTAATGGTTGCTCATGGAAGATTAGACAGGGAGCTTTCACATCTTCATGCTGTAGCATCAACATCAGACGCCTCACAGAAAACACCGTCTAAAACCCAATTCAAACTCTGGCCATTCCTGACAGATCAACTCTCTTTTCCATAAAGTCTTAATTAAAATTCAACAACTGTCATCTACTTGAGCATATGGTCCTTTCCAGACTTGCTGGAACTAATTTCCAGTTACTGACCTTGCTAATAGCCAGTTTGTGCGATATCTCTTTAAACATATTACTCTTCGGTGATGATGTTTGATTTAATTTATTATTGTCATACGTACCTAGGTACAGTGAAACATTTTGTTTTGAATGCATTACAAGGAGATCATACCATACAAAGTGCATAGGGTAACTGAACAGAGCAAAGAGTACAATGTTATGGCTGTAGAAAAAGAGCGAGATCAGCATTAAATTTAAAATTTCAGGGGTGTTTTCAGAAGTCTAATAACCATAGGGAAGAAGCTATTCTTAAACCTGTTGCTACATATATTTAAGCTCTTGAATCTTCTGCCTGACAAAAGTGGTTGGAAGAGATTATAACCAGAGTGCGAGGGGTGTATGATGATGTTGGTTGCCTTCCCGAGGCAGCAAAAGTATAGATGAAGTTGGTAGATGGACGATTAGCTTGTGTTGTGACTAAGAGTGTGGTGCTGGAAAAGCACAGTAGGGCAGGCAGCATCTGAGGAGCAGGAGAGTCGACATTTTGGGCAAAAGCCTTTCCTGATGAAGGGCTTTTACCTGAAACATTGGCACCCCTGCTCCTCGGATGCTGCCTGACCTGCTGTGCTTTTCCAGCACCACACTCTTGTCTTGGATCTCCAGCATCTGCAGTCCTCACTTTCGCAGAGTGAGATGATTGAGCTGGATTCACAACTCTGTAATTTCTTACACTCCTGGGCAGAGCAGTTGCCATACCAAGCTGTGATGCATCCAGATAGAATGCTTTCTACGGTGCATCTATAAAGATTGGTAAGAATCTTTATAGACATGCTGAATTTCGTTAGCTGACTGAGGAAGTAGAGGTGATGTTGTGCTTTCTTGACCATAGCTTCAACATAGGTTGACCAGGACAGATCATCATTCCTTGGAATTGGCACTCTTGACTATCTCCCTCGTTGTGCTGTTGATGTAGATAGGGGTGTGCCCTCCACCTTGCTTCCTGAAGTCAATAATCAACTCTTTGACATTGAGAGATTGTTATCTTTATACTACACCACCAAATACACTCTGTCCCTCCTGTGTTCTGTCTCATTATGTTTGAAATCTAGCCTACAATAATGGTTTCGGCAGCAAACCTGTAGATGGAGTGAGGGCAGAATTTGGTCGCACAGTCATGGGTGTGTAGGAAGTAAAGTAAGAGGTTGAGTACACAGCCTTGCAGAGCGCTGAGGAGGTGTTGTTGCTGCCTCTTGTTGATTGTGGTCTGTGGGTCAGAAAGTTGAAGATCCAGTTGCAGAGGGCGGTGCAGAAACCTAAGTTAAGGTCTTTGAAGATTAGTTTGTTGGAATTATGGTGTTGAAGGCGGAACTGTATCATTAAGTAGGAGCTTGATGTCCGTATCCTTGTTACAGAGATGCTCCAAGGATCACTATAGGACAGGGGAGGTGGCATTTGCTCTGGATCGGTTGAGACGGTAGGCAAATTGCAAGGGATCAAGACACGCTGGAGTTGATGTGAACCATGACTAGCCCTCAAAAACATTTCATCATAGTGGAGGTCAGAGCCACTAGGCAGTAGTCATTGAGCCACGCTGCACGAGCTTCATTTCTTGGGATGATGAAGGGTCTCCAGAATAGTTTTAATGGGGTGCTAACCTGCAGTTAACTCCTAACCTGGCCTTTAGAATAAACAAAAATGCTGAACAAAGAGACTTTGGAGTGCAGGTTAATAGTTTCTTCAAAGTGAAGTCGCAGATAGATAGAATAGTGAAGGAGGAGTTTGATATATTTTCCTTTATTAGTCAGAGTATCAAGTACAGGAGTTGAGAGGTCATGTTGTGGCTGTACACGACATAGGTTAGGTCATTTTTGGAATATTGTATGCAATTCTGGTCTTCCTCCTGTCGGAAGGATGTTGTGGAGATTTACAAGGATGTTACCAGGTTTGGAAGGTTTGAGCTATAGGCTGGGGCTGTTCTCCCTGGATCGTTGGAGGTTGAGGGGTAACCTTATGGTACTTTGTAAAATCATGAGGCTCATGGATAGGATAAATAGACGCGGTCTTTTCTATAGGCTGGGGAGTCCAGAGCGAGGGCGCATAGGTTTACAATGAGAGGAAAAAGATTTAAAAGGGATCCGAGGGGCAATGTTTTTATGCAGAGGCTGGTGCTTTGGGACGATGGAATGAGCTGTCAGAGGAAGTGGTGGAGGCTGGTACAATTACAACATTTTAAAAGGCATCTGGATGGGTATATGAATAGGAAGAGTTAGAGGGATATGGGCCAAGTGCTGGCAAATGGGACTAGATTAATTTAGGATATCTGGTCAGCATGGACGAGTTGGACCGAAGGGTTTGTTTCTGTGCTGTAGATCTCTATGACCCTACAAAAGCTTGTTTGGTCTATCTTTTAAGCTGTTACCAGCACTCCAAAAAGTCATTTTTAGCTCATAGTTCCTAGTTCACAGCTCTAAACCAAAATTTGTGTAAGAATAAAACAATAATAGTGAAAAGTTAGCAAGGGCTCTAACAAAAGGAATGCTCAAAGTGTATGAGAAATTGAGGTGAAGTAAGGTGGGCGGAGGCTCCCATACACTGCTGTGCTTGATAGAATGACATGTCTTTGCTGTAAGAAGTGATTGTTCCTATTTCAAACAGAGCGCCCACCCTACTGGACCCAAGGCATTAGTTGCTGATAACATTTTGTACTCCATTCTATATTCATGAGGCTACCTAGGTACAAAGCAGTGAACCAGGACTTTCTATGGCGCATAGCTTAGCTGTTGAATATTTTAACCATTTTTGAGTTATTAGGAGAGCTTCAAATTTGTAAAGTTTAAAGGGTGCAAGAGTCATGTACTAAACCGTTGATTGTATGATGTTGCTGTACTGATTTGCTATGCATCCTGTTACACAACTTGATCCAAGTCATTAAGTACTGCTCTCCAAATAAGAACATTTGTTACTGAATGTGGGAAGTTAAGTTGCAGCAGCTTCCATTGTTTTGAGCTGTTTCGGAGAACTCAGCTGTGTTCAGACATGTTGGAATTGACAAAGCAATATTGGCCCACTCTAACCTGAAGTCATAGAAAGTCATAGAGATGTACAGCATGGAAACAGACCCTTCGGTCCATGCCGACCAGATATCCCAATCCAATCTAGTCCCACGGCCCATATCCCTCCAAACCCTTCCTATTCATATACCCATCCAAATGTCTCTTAAAATGTTGCAATTGTACCAGCCTCCTCCGCTTCTTCTGGCAGCTCATTCCATACAAGTACCATCCTCTGTGTGAAAAAGTTGCCCCGTAGGTCTCTTTTATATCTTTTCCCTCTCACCCTAAACCTATGCCCTCTAGTTCTGGATTCCCCGACCCCAGGGAAAAGACTTCGCCTATTTATCCTGTCCATGCCCCTCATAATTTTGTAAACCTCTATAAGGTCACCTCTCAGCCTCCGACACTCCAGGGAAAACAGCCCCAGCCTGTTCAGCCCCTCCCGATCGCTCAAATCCTCCAACCCTGGCAACATCCTTGTAAATCTTTTCTGAACCCTTTCAAGTTTCACAACATCTTCCTTCACTGTAATGTATCGTTAGGTTTTGTGGCACCTTTTTGTCACTAATTTCCTCTGCCCTATTCTACCTTATGAAAGAGGTGATGTTCAATTTTAGTTGGGAGTGGTGAGACAAGGCAACTTGATAGTTTTGGTAGTTAATTGGAGAAACTATTTCTAAAGGCTGGAATGTTGCTAACGAGAGGACTCAAATTTAAGGTTGCTAATTACAGAGTTGTGATGTGGAATGTGCTGTTTGAAAATGTTGGCAGCTAATTAAATAGTAATGTTCAAAGCCTAAGTGGATCAATTCTTGAAAAGGAAAAATATGCAGCATTAAGGATAAAGCAAGTGAGTGGGGCAGTTGGTACATAACTCTTTCAGTCCAATGCACCATTCTTTGAATGTTCTACTGACTTCCCATATGCCTCTCCATTCTTAATATAGCATTTGAATCACTGCCAGCTATGGTACCATCCAGAAACTGCTGGTCTTCTGAGTATTGAGTTTTGCCATACACTGTAGCAACACCTTTTTCAGAGGTTGATGCCTGCTATATAATGTAACTGGCTATGTATCCAGTACTGAAATGCCTAACTGTGCTTCTATTCTCTTTTAGAGCAATCTGTCTTGCCAGCCTGGGATTCGTTTTGAAGGAAATCAAGGGGTAAGTCTTTGGAATTTGTGTTTTTGTTTGAACCTTTGAAGCATTTTCTTGCGCAGTTGACTCTTTCTTTGTTCCTGGAAATGGCTTCACAAACCATTCAGCCCCTCTAGTCTTTCTGCCATTTACTTAATTACTGCTGGTGTGTATCCCAACACCATCTATTTACTTCAGATCAAAACCCTTAATAAATATTTTTACCTTTTAAAAAAAACTGTTTTTAAACTTCTAATTGAACCTATACATCCTTTTGGGGGAGTGTCCCTAGATTTCCATATTATTTAAATGAAGAAGTGCTCCCTGATGTCAACCCTGAGTCACCTAGCTCTGATTTGTTTTGGCTATGCTTCTTGATCTGGACTCATTTTAGAGGAGATAGTTTCTATCTAAAATATTGAATCTTTTAATCATTGTAAACACACTGTACTGTAACTGCTTTGAGATTAATCTGAAAATAAGAATTAGGAGTAGACCACTCAGCTCCTTGAGTCTGCCATCCAGTAAGATGATGGCTGATCTGATTATTCCCTTAGTCTACCTTCCCTCCTATCTGAGCCTGTCAATGTAGTATTCTTATTCTTTCAAGAAAACAGTTAATAAAAACTAGCATTCTAATATTCAACAGGATATAGTGCAGTACTGGTGGAGTGCAGCACTATCAGAGATGCTGTCTTTCTGTTGAGGTGTTGGAGGGTCAAAGTGGCTTTGGTCTGTGATTAACATGCAAGGTCATGTGCAATATTTAAAGAAGGGGGAGTAGAGTTTTCCTGCAATCCGTAGCCAATATTTATCTCTTAACCAACGTCATTGAAAAAATGATTAGCTGATGTTGAAACGTGCACTTTCACCAGGGTTCATCAGGTTGCTGCCATGAACACACTGTTAAGTCTTTATCCCTGCACCTAACACTACAGGCAGTTTAGCATAGCCACTTCACCTAACCTGCACATTTATGGACTGTGGGAGGAAACCGGTTTTGAGGATGTGTTGATGCATGTTTTTCCAGTAATTTATTTGTCAACTATCAGTCCTTGACTTTATCCCCTACGTTTTCCTACCCCCACCATTCATATGCCAAATTTGATGTGTTGACATTGTTTCTCATCTCCAACTATTGCTTGCCTCTCTCAATTGTAAAAGTGAGTTCTGAAATCGGTGACTAAGAATTAGGAAAGGTGATTTTGGAATGCGCTGCAGTTGTGAAGTGATGGAATGACTCTGAGATTGATTGCCACAGCACCATGGAGATACATGCGTAATCTGTAGACGCCAATGGCCTGACACTGATTGAAGCAGATGGACTGGCCAGGGTTTCTGTTCTTTTATTAAAATCCTATCTCTCACTTTTATAGAAATATGAAACTTGAACACAAAGCTATTTATAGACTGAAGCAAGTGCCACTTGTCTACATAAGTATGCAGCTCTCAGTTTTGATGTATGAATCAGCAAGGTTAACCCATTTTACTAATGGTTCTGTAAATTCTACTGTTTTAATCATGCAAATACAATTCACTGTCAATGTCAGTCACAGCCTGCCATTGCTCTTTCAGGTGTTAAAGTGACAGGCACTCCTATTGTGTAATTGAATGGACTTCAGTTTGCGCAGTGTTAAAACACACAGGTCAGAGCCTCCTGCCATTTGATGAGTTGAATTCCTAATTGAGTTGCAACTCCTGATTGCCATCCAGTAATGTCTACTAAATATTGCATGCTTCCTGAAGCCAGAATAGGATTTTCCTTTGTGTTGTTTGAGGTTGAATATCCTGCATCACTCACAACTATAATTCACAAATGGTCATTTTGGTAAATTGCTAGAGAATGACTGATCAGTGCCTTCAGGAAAGGTGAACATTTGGTCAACAATCAACACAGATCTAGGCTTAAAAGGTATCAAATTCAATCAGAGGTGTCATTTAGTTCTGAACTGTAATGGCTAGTTTTATTGGTATGTAAACGTAAGCCACAGGCTGTTTTAGAAAATACATCTATATAGAACTGTATCACATTTTTAAAAAAAAATCACAAGTGCTTCACACAGTTAATTGCCTTGAACTGTTATGCAGACAAGTGTCAAATACAGTGCAAAAGAGTACACAGTTCTTTTTGATATCATTGTTCAGGCGAAGAATGTGGCCACACTCAAGGATTTATTTACTCCTCACAAATGATGGCATGATACCAACCATGTCTACCTAAGATGTTAGAATATGCTGATGTGATCTTTATTTAATAACTCATTAAAAGCATGGTTCTAGTCAGCATTCTCTCAATATTTGGGTTCTGGGGTGAGTTTTACCTCCTGAGCTAAAGTAACACATTCTGCTTTGAAGGGATCCTGAGAGTACGTGGGGCAATGGTGCTAGAGTGTATCCCTAAATAAATAAAATTGCTGTGAAAAGTTGGTGGTGAGCTTGTGCTCTGACCCCTGCAGCACTTGTAGTGATGGTGCTCCCACAATGGTGTTACGTTGGATGTCCAGAATATTTCTGTTGAGGGAATGGTTATACATATCCAAGTCAGGATAGTTTCTGCTTTGTATGACATCTTGGTAAAGATGGAATTCCAATTCCATTCCCAAAGCTATGACTGCTCTTTGCTACCTTGAGTGTAGATTGCAGGGAAAGAATTGTATATTTTTGATTGTACATATTGCTGCTATACTAAACCACTCGTGAAGAGTGGATATTCAGTCTAGTGACTAACTCTTAAGCAATAATTTGGGTGGTGATGGTAGTCAGCTTCTTGAATGTTCTTACACCTGCAGCAATCCAGGCTAGTGTTTCTTTATTTGTTCAGAGGATTTGATCAGAGAACACGTGTGGCTCAGTGGTTAGCACTGCTGCCTCACAGCACCAGGGACCCAGGTTCGAATTCAGCCTTGGGTGACTGTGTGGAGCTTGCACATTCTCCCCGTAGGTAAAAACAATGACTGCAGGTGCTGGAAACCAGAATCTGGATTAGAGTGGTGCTAGAAAAACACAGTAGTTCAGGCAGCATCCGAGGAGCAGGAAAATCGACGTTTCTGGCAAAAGCCCTTCATCAGGAATTTCTTTGTCTGCGTGGGCTTCCTCCAGATGCTCCAGTTTTCTCCCACAATCCAAAGGTGTGCAGGGCAGATGAATTGGCCATGCTAAATTGCCCATGGTGTTAGGTACATTAGTCAGAGGGGAAACAGGTCTGGATGGGTTGCTTTTCGGAGGGCCGGTGTGGACTGTTTGGGCCAAAGGGCCTGTTTCCACATTTTAGGGAATCTAATCTAATCTAAATGTGTTGAAATGGCAAGCAACTGGTAGCCCAGGGTCTTTTTTGCAGATAGAATGTAGGTGTTCTGCAAAGCAGTCCCCCTTGTTTTCACCCATAATTTCCTAGTATCTCACATCCAGAGGATTATCAGCTGCCATTGCCATCATCTCCAACAGGATGCCACCATCAGACAAATAGTTCCCTCCCCTCCCTTGTCAGCCTTTTGCAGGGACTGCTCCCTCCCAAATACCTTGGTTCACTCATCGTTCATTCTCAACATATTCCCATGGCACCTTCCTTCGCAAATGCAGAAGGTGCAACACTTGCCTATTTACTTCCTCACCCCTCACTGTCCAAGACCCAAAACACAACTTCAAGATGAAGCACTGCTTTACCTGCAGTTCACTCAACCTAGTCTACTGTGTTCCCTGCTCACAATGTGGTCTCCTCTACTTTGGGAAAATGAAGCAGAGACTGCTTTATAGAACACCTACGTTCTGTCTGCAAAAAAGACTGAGCTTCCACTTGCCTGCCACTTGAACACAGTGTTCTCTGGCCAACATCTATGTCTCGGACTTGCTTTAGTGCTCTAGCGAAGCTCAGCGCAAGTTGGAAGAAGAGCACCTTCATTTCATCTTGGTAACTCTGCAGCCTTCAGCACTTAGATTAGATTAGATTCCCTACAGCATGGAAACAGGCCCTTTGGCCCAACCAGTCCATACCGACCCTCCGAAGAGTAACCCACCCAGACCCATTTCCCTCTGACTAATGCACCTAACACTATGGGCAATTTAGCGTGGTCAATTCACCTGACCTGCACATCTTTGTGACTGTGGGAGGAAACTCACGCAGACATGGGGAGAATGTGCAAACTTCACACAGACAGTTGCCGAGGCTGGAATCGAGCCTGCGACCCTGGTGCTGTGAGGCAGCAGTGCTAACCACTGAGCCACCGTATCACGTTCAACAATTTTAAGGCTTAGGCGTCTTTCCCTATGCTTAACCCCACTCCCATTCATTAGGCCGTCTCATCACATGGGTTGCTACCACATACAGCTTGTTGTCAGCAATTAATAGACCCCATTAGCAGCTATTCATTCTCCTTGGCTGCTCTTTATCTATTTCTTTTGTGGTCAAATTGTTTTCTCTGTCTTTGGGCTGAATTTCTACCTATCGTTACCCCTCCCCTGCAATAAAAAGCATCCTTTTCTTAACTGCCATCAGTTCTGAAGAAGGGTCACTGGACCCGAAACATTAACTATGATTTCCCTCTACAAATGCTGCCAGACCTGCTGAGATTTCCCAGCAATTTGTAGAGTCATGGAGTTATACAGCACAGAAACAGACCCTTTTGGTCCAACTCTTCCACATTGCCAGATATCCTAAAATGATGTTTCATTTGCCAGCATTTGGTCCATATCCCTCAAAACCCTTCCTATTCATGTCCCCATCCAGATATCTTTTAAGCGTTGTAAGTGTACCAGCCTCCAACATCACCTCTGGCAACTCGTTCCATACACGCACCACCCTCTGTGTAAAAAATTTGCTTCTTGGATCCCTTTTAAACCTTACCCCTCTCACCTTAAACCTATGCCCTTTAGTTTTGGACTCCCCTACACTGGAAAAGAGACTTTAGCTATTTATGCTGTCCACGCCCCTCATGTTTTAATAAACCTCTGTGGTTACCCATCAGCTCCCGCTGCTATAGGGGGGAAAAAGCCCCAACCTATTCAGCTTCTCCATGAAGCTCAAACCCTCCATTCCTGGCAAATTCCATCTGCCACTGTTTAGTCCATTGGCCCATTTGATGAAGGTTCTGATGTGTTCTGAGATAACCTTCACTCTTCATTATCCCTCTAATTTTGGTGTCATCTGCAAACTTACTAACCATCATTTGTATAAATGATGAAAAGCAGTGGACCCAGCACCAATCCTTGTAGCATACCACTCGTCACAGGCTTCCAGTCCAAAAAACAACCCTGTATCACCACCCTCTGTCTTCAAGCCAATTTTGTATTCAACTGGCTAGCTCTCCCTGGATTCCACATGATCTAACCTTGCTAACCAGTCAACCATATAGAACCTTGTTGAATACCTTGCTGAATTCCATACGGACAATGTCTACCACTCTGACTTCCTCAATCTTCTTTGTCACTTGTTCAAAAAAAATTCAATCAGGTTAGAGAGACACGATTTCCCACACACAAGGCCATGTTGACTATCCCTAATCAGTCCTTGTCTTTCCAAATATGTGTAAGTCCTGTCCCTCAGAATTTCTGTTTTTCTTTTAAATTTCCAGTATCCACAGTTTTTTTTTATTTTTGTTTAGTGTTCCAACAGACTTCTGATTTAACTTGTGGAGAGACTTTGTAGGTTCAGGAGGTGAGCTGTTTATTGGAAATTAATCAGCTCTGAAGTAAGTGAGTTTTTGAGACTGTATTTACCTGACAGCGATATGGCATGTATGTTGTTTTTACTTATTTGGATTATCTGAATTCCTGTTGAAACCTAGTATAAACTCCTTCACTCTCAAAGCCTTTAAATACATCTGAACATTGTGGTATCATAGCAAACTTCTGCCCTTCTGGTGAAAAGAGGTTAAAAGGTCAAAACTCTTGTGTGAAATGTGCTTCCTTCAGAAGCTGTTGTTGCTCTTTGGTCTCAATCAACTATTGCCATCTATCTTTGTGGTGACTGTTACCCCACCACTGCAGCATTTTCCGAAGACTTCCATTGGTCCCAGATGTTTGAGGGGTCTTTGGTGCCCTGTTTATCCAAAAACTGTCTTAATGTCAAAAACAATTATTCCCGATTCTTGCACGCCATCAAGACTTTGTGTACCCTCAAGCATGATGGTGTTGATGTGCTATGCTTATCGACATCTGCCTGTATTCTTGAGCAGTGCTGGTGATCTGCATGATAGCTTTTTTTTTCCTGCTTAGTGGGTTCTTTGCTTGTAGTTGTTAAGATGCTGAAAGGGTGAAAAAGTTACAGAAAAACTTGCATTAGGATCTTTGTGAAAACTTTATTGGGTGATGCAATTGGTGATGTTTTCATCAAGCTGAATGAGACTTAAGATTGCCTTTGGGCTTTCCTGAGTGACACTGTTTTGTGTCAGTAAGTAACCTAGTAAATTTGAAAGCTGAGAATTAGTTTAGTTTCCTTTGCCCAACTTTTCAGATCCAATGTCAGAAGGTGGTTTAAAAAAGACTTATGAGGTTTTGGCTAGTAATGAAGAAGAAAGAATCCAAAACAGGACATCTAAATTGGAAGAAATCTAATTTCTGTAAGATGACAGGAGATTCAAGTGGAGCCAAAGACTATCAGGAGAGCTAATGGAACATCTTATACAGAGCTTTAATATTGCTGAGAAACATGTTCCTAAAGTTTTTTTTGGTCGTCATCATCGATGAAAATGCAGCATGGATTTTAGTCTATGTTGATACAACTATAGCATAAGGAGAAGGATTGTTCAGCAAGTGCTGCCCAATCACAAAATTGAATCTATGCACTCAAGTGTTGTTACTTGATTGCACTGCCAGTGTAGTGGCAGGTATGTAGACCTTACATGCCAAGGATTATACTTTAGTTATCCTTGGTTTCAGAGTAAAAGCTGTACTTGACCAACCTGTGCCTATAAGACCCAAACATGCCTGCTGTTATGTAATTCTGCAATAGGACTGCATTTGCCGAACAATCCTGAGTGCACTAATGACGACACTAACAAATAATTTATGATAATTAGTCAAGCTCATAACATGGCTCATTTATATTGGCCAGCAGCACATACATATATATGTATGGACCTGGTCTTTGCAAAAAGGAATGCGCTTAAGGCTTGTGCTTTTGGGAATTTGGGGAGGCTGGAGATTCCCATTGACTGAGGCATTGAATGCAGAAAGGAATCAGAGTCCTCTTGCCAAATAGTTAGCTTTTTTCCTGTTGTGTAAATTGCTCTGATTGTTTGAAATTTGGTATTCTGGCAATGTGCCAGAAAAAACTTTGAGAACATACATAATTTTTGGTGTTTTTACATTATATATGATGCATGTCAGGTGAATTCTTCAACCGACAACCGAATCAAATATAATGGGGGAAAAAAACAAAGAACTGCAAATGCTGAAAATCAGGAACGAAACCAGACATTTCTGGAAGACCTCAGGTGTGGCAGCATCTGTGGAGAGAAAGCAGAATTAATGTTTCGAGTTTTGAAGGAGGATCACCTGATCCAAACGTTAACTCTGCTTTCTCTCCACAGCCTCTGCCAGACCTGCTGAGATTTTCAAGCCATTTCTGTATTTTTGTCTATCAAATGATGGGTTGAGGAGGAAACCGATGATGAAAATAAGATTAGCAAAGGGAGAAAATGGAAGTCAAATGTCAGTTAACCAAAGGGAAGCTAAGAATCTTTCATCAGCATGTAAATTGTAAGTAGGTAATAAGAGATGGGGGTGACTGGGGGTAGATGTTCGCAGGTAGAGGGACAGCTGGAAAATGGGAAGCCTTCAGAAATAAGATAACGAGAGTCCAGAGAGACAATATTTCTATTAGGGTAAAAGGAAAGGCTGGTAGGTATAGGGAATGCTGGATGACTAAAGAAATTGAGGGTTTGGTTAAGAAAAAGAAGGAAGCATATGTCGGGTATAGACAGGAGAGATCGAGGGAATGCTTAGAGAATAAAGGCATAGGAATATACTTGAGAGAAATCAGGAAGGCAAAAAGGGGACATAGCTTTGGCAAATAGAGTTAAGGAGAATCCAAATGGTTTTTACAAATAGCTTAAGGACAAAAGGGTAACTAGGGAGAGAATAGGGCCCCTCAAAGATCAGCAAAGCGGCCTTTGTGTGAAGCCACAGGAGATGGGGGAGTTACTAAATGAGTATTCTGCATCAGTGTTTACTGTGGAAAAGGTCATGGAAGCTATAGAATGTAGGGAAATAGATGGTGACATCTTGAAAAATGTCCATATTACAGAGGAGGAAGTGCTGGATGACTTGAAAGGCTTAAAGGTGGATAAATCCCCAGGACCTGATCAGGTGTACCCTAGAACTCTGTGAAGCTAGTGAAGTGATTGCTGGATCTCTTACTGAGATATTTGTATCAACGGTAGTCACAGGTGATGTGCTGGAAGACTGGAGGTTGGCTAACGTGGTGCCACTGTTTTAGAAAGGTGGTAAGGACAAGCCAGGGAACTATAGACCAGTGAGTCTGACATCAGTGGTGGGCAAGTAGTTGGAGGGAATCCTGAGGGACAGGATATACAACATGTATTTGGAAAGGAAAGATCTGATTAAGGATAGTCAACATGTCTTTGTGTGTGGGAACTCATGTCTCACAAACTTGATTGAGCTTTTTGAAGAAGTAACCAAGAGGATTAATGAGGGCAGAGCGGTGGACATGATCTATGTGGACTTCAGTAAGACATTTGACAAGTCTCATCATGGGAGACTGGTTAGCAAGGTTAGAATACAGGGAGAACTATCCATTTGGATACAGAACTGGCTCAAAGGTAGAAGACAGAGGGTGGTGGTGGAGGATTGTTTTTCAGACTGGAGGCCTGTGACCAGTGGAGTGCCACAAGGATCGGTGCTGGGTACACTACTTTTCATCATTTATATAAATGATTTGGATGTGAGCATAAGAGGTACAGTTAGTAAGTTTGCAGATGAAACCAAAATTGGAGGTGTAGTGGGCAGCAAAGAGGGTTATCTTGGATTACAACAGGATCTTGATGAGATAGGCCAATGGCTGAGAAGTGGCAGATGGAGTTTAACTTAGATAAATGTGAGGTGCTGCATTTTGGGAAAGCAAATCTTAGCTGGACTTATACACTTAATGGTAAGGTCCTAGGGAGTGTTGCTGAACAAAGAGACCTTGGAGTGCAGGTTCATAGCTCCTTGAAAGTAGAGTCACAAGTAGATAGGATAGTGGAGGCAGTATTATTGGTCAGAGTATTGAGTACAGGAGTTAGGAGGTCATGTTGCAGCTGTACAGGACATTTGATAGCCCACCACCTCAACAGCAATTCAGGATGGGCAATGAAGGCCTGATCTTTTCAGTGATGGCTGTAATCCATAAATAAAATATTAACTGGTCTCTCATTTCATTGGTCTTTGCACTCCATCTGAACCAGGGTGAATTATCCACACATCGAACTAAGTCTGAACTTGCCTAAAATCCACAAGTGGTGGTTCTCTCCAGTATGTGTTACTAGTGAACAGAGCCAAAGGTCTCCTCTTATTTTCTCACATGTTAGCCCATTGACGCTAAGGTCAGGTGTGGAATCCTCAATTTGGTTGATGGCATTTAACTGAGCAGAGACCACATGTTTGACCCTGTGCTCAGACTTCTGCAGTTCAAGTTGTCATTGGATAAACTTACTGAGGTATCAGAAGAGCTGGATGTGTGATGCTTTGCATTCTGCTGGCAATCAGCATTCAACTACCTGAGATTTTCCAGTGGCTGGAAAAGGGCTAACATGCGCTCTGTTACAATTGGGTCGAGTAAGGTTTCTGAAATTTTCTGATGTAGTGTTAGAAGGTTTGGGGATGGAAGAGAGGGAGAGATCATTGAAACACCAATCTTTTTTGATGGTTTTCTGTGTTTGACTGCTGGTTAATGAAAGTGGGAAAAAAAATTGCTAGTAAAGCATGATTTGTTTTAGTATCTGACCTGTCATTTTTGAGAGAGGACTTTGTCTATATTTGAGTGTGCATCTGAATTAAAACAAAGCATTTTAAGTATGTTATTATTCACTGCTTTCATTCGAACTTGACTACTGAGATTTTCAGTACTGCAGTTTCTGTCCTTGTTTAGTATTCATGACCTGGCTGATAAGCCCCAGATGGCCCTGTTTAATTGCTTGTGTTGTGCAAGTTTTGGCTTTATAGGTTATATTCTTAGCCTGTCTCTCTGTAGTTTAGCTATCCTTAAATAAGTTGGCAAATTTGACTTCTCCGCCCTTCACATATCTCCTGAAGCACACTGCTTCTGTGTCAGAGTTCCCAGGAAAGCAGCATTTGGGAGGCAAGTGCCCATCTGGCCTGTAGTATGAGCAAACTAGGTTTATATTTTAAAAAATGGTGCACAAGAAGAAAAGAGGATTTTAAAATTTATTTTGAATGCTTTGATACCGGAAGGATGTTGGTAAAAAGCATGATTTTAGATGTCGAAGTAATTTGATGCAATCTGCAAGAGCCAGAATTATTAGGAGTTTTGAAGTATGCACTCCATCTGCCAATGAAATCTGCTCCCAGTAACATACTGGTTATGGAATTCACCCCATTTGTGCTGAAGTTTGATAATGACGAGAATAATGTGCCATGATTATCAACAGCCCCATCATTAATCCAGAATTATCTCTTAAGATAAAAACACAGTACTGGAGCAACTCCTGGGAGCATTTGTGAAGAGGCAAACAGTTGATGTTTTCAATCTGATAACATTTCTTCAGAGTTTATCTTTTTAAATAGTCAAACTCTTGAATAAGAAATACCTGCCTTTTTGCAATTAAATGAAACTTTCATTGGTTTAGAAATGGATAGTAACTAAGTGACTAGAAAGAATGAACATCAACAGAAATAAAAATCTTAAATAAAAAGTAAGCAAATCTCCAGACCTGCTGGCCTACCTCCCAAGGGTTCAAGAACAGGGAGCTGCAGACGTGGCATTGGTTTTCCAAAATTTACATGATTCTTGAATTGGCCTCATGAATTAGATGTTACAAAATGGGCAGCGTGGTTGCATTGTGGGTTGGTGCAGGCTTGATGGGCCAAATGGTGTCTCTATGTACTGTAGGGATTCTGTGAATATGCTATTGGAGAAAGGAGTGGGGGGAGAGAGAATGGTGCACTGCAGACTTATGGTCTTAACAATGCACTTAGAAAATCGCAAAGTGATCAAAATCGGTCTTGTTTTACAGAGAAATTGTATTTGAAAATGTAAAAAAAATGTTAATGATCAATCTGGAAGCATAAAGATGAGCTGTTAGATGGAATAAGCATAAATTCCTAGATAGAATTGTATAGGTGCCACAATAAATAAGAGAATATTTTACAATTGAAGGTTGATTAATGATTCGAAAGGAGGATGTAGAAAAATGAGACATTTCCAATTTAGCATGTAGTGGGGTGCTCAAAGGGTCAGTGTTGGACCTTGGCTCTTTAGGTTTTATTTTGGAGGAAGAGAATGGGAGCAATGTATCCATAAAGAGTTATAGATACATACAGCACGGAAACAGATGCTTAGGTCCAATTCGTCCATGCCGGCAAGATATCTTAACCTAATCTAGTCCCATTTGCCAGCACTGGCCCATATCCCTCTGAACACATCCTATTCATATACCCACCCAGATGCCTTTTAAAAGTTGCAATTGTACCAGCCTCCACTACTTCCTCTGGTAACTTATTCCATATAAGCAAGGCCCTCTGTGTGAAAAGGTTGCCCCTTAGGTCCCCTTAATATCTTTCTCCTCTCTCTCTAAATGTATGCCCTCTAGTTCTGGATTCCTCCCAACCCAGGGAAAAGACTTTGTCTATTTATCCTATCTATGCCACTCATGATTTTTTAAACCTTTATAAGGTCACCCCTCAGCCTCAGAAGCTCCAGGGAAAACAGCCCCAGCCTGTTCAGTCTCTCCCTATCGCTCAAATCCTACAATCCTGGCAACATCCTTGTAAATCTTTTCTGAACCCTTTCAAGTTTCACAACATCCTTCCAATAGGAAGAAGACCAGGATTGCATGCAATATTCTAAAAGTGGCCTAACAAATGTCCTGTATAGCCACAACACAACCTTCCAACTCCTATACTCAATGGTCTGACCAATAAAGGAAAAATCACCAAACGCTGCCTTCACTATCCTATCTGCCTGCGACTCCATTTTCAAGGAGCTATGAACCCTGCACTCCAAGGTCTCTTTGTTCAGCAACACTCCCTAGGACTTTCCCATAAAGTGTATAAGACCTGCTCTGATTTGCTTTTCCAAAATGCAGCACTTCGCATTTATCTAAATTAAACTCCATCTGCTACTCCTTAGCCCATTGATCCATTTGATCAAAATCCTGTTGTAGTCTGAGGTATCCTCCTTCACTGTCAACTGCACATCTAATTTTTGTGTCATCTGCAAACTTAGTGACTATACCTCCTGTATTCACATCCAAATCATTTATATAAATGATGAAAAGCAGTGGACCCAGCACCGATCCTTGTGGCACACCACTGGTCACAAGCCTCCAGTCTGAAAAGCAATCCGCTACCACCACCACCACCCTCTGTCTTCTACCTTTGAGCCAGTTCTGTATCCAAATGGCTAGTTCTCCCTGCATTCCATGAGATCTAACCTTGCTAACCAGTCTCCCATGTGGAACCTTGTCGAACGCCCATATAGATCATGTCCACCGCTCTACCCTCGTCAATCCCCTTTGTTTCAATTCAAAAAGCTCAATCAAGTTCGCGAGTCATGATTTCCCACATACAAATGACTATCCCTAATCATTCCTTGCCTTTCCAGATACATGTTAAATCCCATCCCTCAGGATGCCCCCCAACAACTTGCCCTTCGCCGACGTCCGGCTCACCAGTCTATAGTTCCCTAGCTTGTCCTTACCACCAGTCTTCCGGCACCACACTTGTGACTATCGATGAAGCAAATATCTCAACATGGGGCCCAGCAATCACTTCCCTAGCTTCCCATTGAGTTCTAGGGCACACCTGATCAGGTCCTAGGGATTTATCTACACTTATGCATTTCAAGGCATTCACCACCATCTCCTCTGTGATATGGACAGTTTTCAAGATATCACCATCTATTTCCCTATATTCTGTATGTTCCATGTACTTCTCCACAGTAAACACTGATGCAAAAAACTTGTTTAGTATCTCCCCTATTTCCTGCGGCTGCACAGGCTGCCTTGCTGATCTTTGAGGGGCCCTATTCTCTCCCTCGTTACCCTTTGACCTCAATGTATTTATAAAATCCCTTTGGATTCTCCTTAACCCTACTTACCATAGCTGTCTCATGTCCCCTTTTTGCCCTCCTGATTTCCCACTAGATATACTCCTACTGCCTTTATACTCTTCTTAGGATTTACTCGATCTCTCCTGTCTATACCTGACATATGCTTCCTTCTTTTTCTTAACCAAAACCTCAATTTCTTTAGTCATCCAGCATTCCCTACACTTACCAGCCTTTTTTTTCCCACCCTAACAGAAATATTGTGTCTCTGGACTCTCGTTATCTCATTTCTGAAGACTTCCCATTTTTCAGCCATCTCATTTATCAGCTGTTCCTTTCTCTGCAAACAGCTGCCCCCAATCAGCTTTTGAGTGTTCTTACCACTACCATCTCAATTAGCCTTCTTCCAATTTAGAAATTCAACTTTTAGATCCGACCTATCTATTTTCATCATTATTTTAAAACTAATAGAATTATGGTCGCTGGCCCTGAAGTGCTCCTGCACTGACACCTCAGTCACCTGCCCTGCCTTATTTCCCGAGAGTAGGTCAAGTTTTGCTTGCTAACTGTATAAAGCTAGAAAGTAATAGAAGATACTGCAAAGAGGTCTGGACAGATTGACTGGGCAGGAAACAAATGGCAGATAGAATACAATGTGGACAAGTGAGAAAGTATTCACTTTGGTAAAGTGAAGGAAAGCAGAATTTCTTGTGTTTTTAATATTTTTAAAAAGCGCAAACATTTACTGTTTCAGGGCTTGAGCTTTGTTGGGAACATATTAATCACATGCAGGTACAGCAGTTGGGAAAACCAACATTTCGTCTTAATGTTTTGAGTACAAGGACCAGTCTTAGGAGTATTACATAGGGCTTTGGTGCGATCATATCTGGAGGGTTATGTGCGGTTTTGCACTCCATTTTTAGGTAAAAGGTATACTTCCCTTGAAGGAATATAGTGAGGGTTCAGCTGGTTAGTTACAGAGAGGATCGTCTCCTGTGGTGAGACACTGAGTAATTTGGGCCTGAATTCTCTGAGGACTGTAAAAATGAGAGGTAATCTTATTGAAGCATAACAGATTCTGGAACCATTGGCAAGTAAGTCTGTTGCAAGAAGCCACTGCAGTGTGTACAGAAACAATTTAATTTCAAATGTCATATGTTCAGTTCTTTTTTTAATTGCATGCCTTCCGATGTTCGTTTTGCATTTACAATGAAAGATGCCAAATTTGCCATCCCTTGCTCACCTTGCTCTATCAGTAATAACTCCATAGTGTCAGTCTGGGTGGATCATGAAACATTTAGATTTCCATTTTCAAAATTGACACTATATGGTGTTAAATAATTGAAGGATAATGTAAGCAGATGTCAGATTTTTTAACATACTGGATATAGATGATGCTTCCTGTAATGGAATGGCAAAATCTCTGCTCAGCAACTCTTCTGGTCAATGCTTTGTTGACATCTGACAATCACTGTCAGAGAATTGGCTCTCAGTGGTACTGTGTGGAGTGAGCTTATTATTTTGAAGTATTCTAACTGGTCAGCAACTTTTGAATTGAGCCACTGGTAATTAATGATTTAATTTTTTTTCATTTGATTGTGGTCACACACCATGTTGTGAAAGGTCTGGCCATCACTTTATTTGAATTTAACAGTGTAGGGTGAGCATTCTGTCATCTGCAGTGAATGTCCTCCTGTTCTGATTGGTCCTTTTGTAATTTGATTCTAGTTGTAAATCATTACACTAAAGTCCTTTTACCCGAACTTGCAGCCATGCTTGTGCATTTCTGTAAAATCACCTGATCAACACGTGCTCTGTTTTTGTCGATGACAAAAGGCCTTCGACCTTCCAGCAGCCGTGTGATTGGCTCGCCAGTGGCTGAACAGCTTTTTGGTATGAATATTTGGGCAGAAACCATCGGATCTCCAGAAAGGAAAGAGCTGTCCATTCCTGCAATAAAAAAAGAGCCTGAAGAAAGCTGGTTTATTTTTCCTCATCAGTTGTGTAAGTCAGGCACATCGATATTATAAATTGGTCACCTGTGGCTTCTGCAAGCAAGTTAAAGTACCTGGAGAAGGAAGGTTGAGAAAGAACAGCTCATGACAATCTGGAAGGTTTATCTCAGCAAACCTTGCAGACAGATCATTAAGCTGTCTTCCCAGTTAGGATCCCTGCCTTTTCCGATATATAACACATAGGCATTTGAATAAGTATTATGCTGCAATCTGAACCTTGGGAGTTCGTGGCAAAATTTTAATATTTTGCCAAGTATGTAAACCTTGGAAAGATTATGAACTGTGAGGAGCATAGTATTGAACTTTAAAAGAGCACAGAATGAGGAGGCAGATGAAATTTGATAGAGAAGTGCGAAGTGATTCATTTTGGTAAAAAGAACATCGACAATATCAAGGATAGTTTTTTAAAGGGATGCAAGAGCAGAGGGACTTAGGCGCATATGTGCACAAATTATTGAAGGTGGCAGGACAGGTTAAGAGCATGCTTAATAAAGTATGTAGTAACCTAAGTTTTTAATAGGAGCATGGAGTGTAAAAGCAAGGAAACAATATTAAATTTGTCTTAGATCATTGATTTAGCCTTGCCTGGAGTATTATGTCCTGTTCTGGGTGCTATACTTTACCAAAGAATGTGAACTTATTAGCAAGAGTGATTCCCTGGATGAGGAACAAAAGCAACATGCATCAGATTTGAAATACAAAGCAAATGCTGAAGAAATTCAGATGGCTGGCAGCATCTATGGAGAGAAAAACAGAGTTAACGTTTTAGAACTGAAGGCTGGAAAATGGTGCATTTTGTGCTGTTGACAAAGAAGGATAAGGAGCAAATTGAATAGACTGTGGTGGTCTACATTCCCTTCAGTTTTTCCATGGCAGCCAATGCGTTTGCTTCCACACACTGGTCAATGTGCGCAAATGATCTGACCATATATGTGGCTGCACAGCTTAGATGCAATATTGGTAATGGAGCCCGATGAAAGGTTCCAACCTGAAACTTTGACTCCCGGCTCCTCTGATGCAACTTGACCTGCTGTGCTTTTTCCAGCTCCACAGTTCATCGACTCGGCCAAGACCAAAACAGAGAGAGTGCTCATGGTAGAAAAGGAGAGATCTAGGTTACAAAATAGGTGTTAATTACACCAAGCATGAAAATTGGCATCCATTTTTGATTTAAAACTCTGTTCTCCAATCCCCTGCTGTGATATTTTCAAATCAGCTTGTTCAGAGATATTACCACGCACTTGTGGAATAGGTGGGATGTGGACTCAGACCTCCTGGCTCCGAAGTAAAGATAATACCACAAGAGCCCTTTTACTTTTTTAATTTTCTAATCAACCTATTCCGAGCAAGTGGGACTTGAACCTGGACCTCCTGGGGGCCTGCGAAGGGGCCGGTTTTAATGTCTTTAATAGTAGCTTCTAACATCACCACCAGTGATGTGCTAAGCTAACTGGCCTGTAATTTCCTGCTTTCTTCCCCCCCCCCCCTCTCTTGAACTGATTACCCAAGTACACCACAGCCATGGGCTGGAATCTAGTCCAGGCCAAAGCAAGCGCGCACAGTCTCCATTTCTCAGTTGCTTTTTTTTTAACACATAGCATAAATGATAGATGTAAATTTAATGAATGCAACTAGCATTTCCATTTGTTTTTATGAAGTTCTCAAGCAGAGCAATTTTAGTGGGTTAGTTGGTCAAATGTCAAGCATTGTAGTAGATTGAAATACTTCAGATATTTTGCTGTCAGTAGTTTGCAGTTCCTTTCCGATATCCTGACACTCGAGTAAGTGGCTGACAGAAAAATTAATTTGCCATTTCTGATTTATAAAAACACAGATTCAGTCTAATTAGGTGTAGGTTTGCTGTTTCTTATGCTTCAAGCCAAGGTTTCGATGTTCCCGGGTTGGTTCCCTGGTCTTTTCACTGTTAACTCTTGAAGGCCAAAGCATAACATGGAATTCTTCAATATCTCACAGTTGCATAAGGCAAGATCAGCTACAATTGCAGCTTCTGGTCACTAATTAGAAGGCACAAAAGAGAAACAATTACAATGCTGGAGTTCAGTTTTGCATCTGAGAAATGGAGGATGGGGGAGGGTGGTTGGGGGGTACATTTCGCTGACTGGTTAGCCCTGCTTCCTCAGCACCAAAGACCCAGGTTCAATTCCAGCCTTGGGCAACTGTCTGAGTGTGGTTTACATGTTCTCCCCGCGTTTGCGTGGGTTTCTTCTGGGTCCTCCAGTTTCCTCCCACAATCCAAAGATGTGCAGATCAGGTGAATTGGCAATCCTAAAATTACCCAGTGTTCAGGGATGTGTAAATTTGGTGCATTAGTCAGGGGAAATGTAGAGTAATAGGGTAGGGGGAAATGGTCTGGGTGGGTTACTCTCCAGAGGATCGGTGTGGACTTGGGCCAAATGACTTGTTTCCACACGAGGGATTCTCTGATTCTATGATTTCAATTTTTCTACTTCTCAGTGGGCAGTGAGAAAGTTGCAAAGATGACAACTACAATAAATCTAAACTATCTCAAAACAAATTCAAAGTGCTAAATTGAGTAAGTAATAGAAATTGCTATTTAAAATTTCCAAGCAGCAAAGCTGAAGAATAAGATGCAGAACTAGAGAGAGAAATAGAATCAGCCTCGGTTCATTCCCTTATTGGTCAGAGTATGGAGTACAGGAGCTGGGAGGTCATGTTGCAGTTGTACAGGACATTGGTTAGGCCACTTTTGGAATATCGTGCAATTCTGGTCTCCCTCCTATCTGAAATATGTTGTGAATCTTGAAAGGGTTCAGAAAAGATTTACAAGGATGTTGCCAGGGTTGGAGGATTTGAGCTATAGGGAGAGGCTGAACAAGGTGGGGCTGTTTTCCCTGGAGCTTCAGAGGCTGAGGGGTGACCTTACAGATGTTTACAAAATCTTGAGGGGCATGGATAGGGTAAATAGACAAAGTCTTTTCCCTGGGTTGGTGGAGATCCGGGTTAGAGGGCATAGATTAAAGGGTGAGAGGGGAAAATTATAAAAGGGACCTGAGGGGCAACTGTTTCATGCAGAGGAAGTGCTGGAGGCTGATACAGTTACGACATTTAAAGGCATCTGGATGGGTATATGAATAGGATGGGTTTAGAGGAATATGGACCAGTGCTGGCAAATGGGACCAGATTAGGTTAAGATATCTGGTCGGCATGAGTGAGTTGGACTGAAGGGTGTCTTTGTGCTGTATCTCTATGAATCTATGATCATAAGGGAAGGGGGTGGCAAAGGTTTAATGAGTCTTGACCTTGAGTTGCCTCTGGAATGCTCTGAGTTGGCGATAGCAGAAATCACATGAAAGAGGTATTGGAATTGAGTTGACTTTCATCCTGAGATTTCTTCCCTTTGTTTACTTTCCCATTTTAAAATTTATTTGTGTGATGTGCCTGTCCTAGTTGTCCCTTGAGGTGGGGGTGAATTGTTGTCTTGAACCTCTGCAGTCCATCTGCTGTTGGTTGACCCACAAGGCATTCGGGAGGGAATTCCAGATTTTGACCTCACGTCAGTGAGGCAACGACAATATATTTCCAAGTCAGGATGGTGAGTGGCTTGGAGGGAACTTGAGGGTGCTGGCATTCCCATGTATCTGCTACCTTTGTCCTTCTAGGTGGAAGTGACTATGGGTTTGGAAGATGCTCAGGATTTTTGGTGAATTTCTGCAGTGCATCTTATAGTGGTAGTTGTAACTGAGTATTAGATTAGATTTCCTACAGTGTTTTCCTCCTGTTCTGATTGGTCCTTTTGTAATTTGATTCTAGTTGTAAATCATTACACTAAAGTCCTTTTACCCGAACTTGCAGCCATGCTTGTGCATTTCTGTAAAATCACCTGATCAACACGTGCTCTGTTTTTGTCGATGACAAAAGGCCTTCGACCTTCCAGCAGCCGTGTGATTGGCTCGCCAGTGGCTGAACAGCTTTTTGGTATGAATATTTGGGCAGAAACCATCGGATCTCCAGAAAGGAAAGAGCTGTCCATTCCTGCAATAAAAAAAGAGCCTGAAGAAAGCTGGTTTATTTTTCCTCATCAGTTGTGTAAGTCAGGCACATCGATATTATAAATTGGTCACCTGTGGCTTCTGCAAGCAAGTTAAAGTACCTGGAGAAGGAAGGTTGAGAAAGAACAGCTCATGACAATCTGGAAGGTTTATCTCAGCAAACCTTGCAGACAGATCATTAAGCTGTCTTCCCAGTTAGGATCCCTGCCTTTTCCGATATATAACACATAGGCATTTGAATAAGTATTATGCTGCAATCTGAACCTTGGGAGTTCGTGGCAAAATTTTAATATTTTGCCAAGTATGTAAACCTTGGAAAGATTATGAACTGTGAGGAGCATAGTATTGAACTTTAAAAGAGCACAGAATGAGGAGGCAGATGAAATTTGATAGAGAAGTGCGAAGTGATTCATTTTGGTAAAAAGAACATCGACAATATCAAGGATAGTTTTTTAAAGGGATGCAAGAGCAGAGGGACTTAGGCGCATATGTGCACAAATTATTGAAGGTGGCAGGACAGGTTAAGAGCATGCTTAATAAAGTATGTAGTAACCTAAGTTTTTAATAGGAGCATGGAGTGTAAAAGCAAGGAAACAATATTAAATTTGTCTTAGATCATTGATTTAGCCTTGCCTGGAGTATTATGTCCTGTTCTGGGTGCTATACTTTACCAAAGAATGTGAACTTATTAGCAAGAGTGATTCCCTGGATGAGGAACAAAAGCAACATGCATCAGATTTGAAATACAAAGCAAATGCTGAAGAAATTCAGATGGCTGGCAGCATCTATGGAGAGAAAAACAGAGTTAACGTTTTAGAACTGAAGGCTGGAAAATGGTGCATTTTGTGCTGTTGACAAAGAAGGATAAGGAGCAAATTGAATAGACTGTGGTGGTCTACATTCCCTTCAGTTTTTCCATGGCAGCCAATGCGTTTGCTTCCACACACTGGTCAATGTGCGCAAATGATCTGACCATATATGTGGCTGCACAGCTTAGATGCAATATTGGTAATGGAGCCCGATGAAAGGTTCCAACCTGAAACTTTGACTCCCGGCTCCTCTGATGCAACTTGACCTGCTGTGCTTTTTCCAGCTCCACAGTTCATCGACTCGGCCAAGACCAAAACAGAGAGAGTGCTCATGGTAGAAAAGGAGAGATCTAGGTTACAAAATAGGTGTTAATTACACCAAGCATGAAAATTGGCATCCATTTTTGATTTAAAACTCTGTTCTCCAATCCCCTGCTGTGATATTTTCAAATCAGCTTGTTCAGAGATATTACCACGCACTTGTGGAATAGGTGGGATGTGGACTCAGACCTCCTGGCTCCGAAGTAAAGATAATACCACAAGAGCCCTTTTACTTTTTTAATTTTCTAATCAACCTATTCCGAGCAAGTGGGACTTGAACCTGGACCTCCTGGGGGCCTGCGAAGGGGCCGGTTTTAATGTCTTTAATAGTAGCTTCTAACATCACCACCAGTGATGTGCTAAGCTAACTGGCCTGTAATTTCCTGCTTTCTTCCCCCCCCCCCCTCTCTTGAACTGATTACCCAAGTACACCACAGCCATGGGCTGGAATCTAGTCCAGGCCAAAGCAAGCGCGCACAGTCTCCATTTCTCAGTTGCTTTTTTTTTAACACATAGCATAAATGATAGATGTAAATTTAATGAATGCAACTAGCATTTCCATTTGTTTTTATGAAGTTCTCAAGCAGAGCAATTTTAGTGGGTTAGTTGGTCAAATGTCAAGCATTGTAGTAGATTGAAATACTTCAGATATTTTGCTGTCAGTAGTTTGCAGTTCCTTTCCGATATCCTGACACTCGAGTAAGTGGCTGACAGAAAAATTAATTTGCCATTTCTGATTTATAAAAACACAGATTCAGTCTAATTAGGTGTAGGTTTGCTGTTTCTTATGCTTCAAGCCAAGGTTTCGATGTTCCCGGGTTGGTTCCCTGGTCTTTTCACTGTTAACTCTTGAAGGCCAAAGCATAACATGGAATTCTTCAATATCTCACAGTTGCATAAGGCAAGATCAGCTACAATTGCAGCTTCTGGTCACTAATTAGAAGGCACAAAAGAGAAACAATTACAATGCTGGAGTTCAGTTTTGCATCTGAGAAATGGAGGATGGGGGAGGGTGGTTGGGGGGTACATTTCGCTGACTGGTTAGCCCTGCTTCCTCAGCACCAAAGACCCAGGTTCAATTCCAGCCTTGGGCAACTGTCTGAGTGTGGTTTACATGTTCTCCCCGCGTTTGCGTGGGTTTCTTCTGGGTCCTCCAGTTTCCTCCCACAATCCAAAGATGTGCAGATCAGGTGAATTGGCAATCCTAAAATTACCCAGTGTTCAGGGATGTGTAAATTTGGTGCATTAGTCAGGGGAAATGTAGAGTAATAGGGTAGGGGGAAATGGTCTGGGTGGGTTACTCTCCAGAGGATCGGTGTGGACTTGGGCCAAATGACTTGTTTCCACACGAGGGATTCTCTGATTCTATGATTTCAATTTTTCTACTTCTCAGTGGGCAGTGAGAAAGTTGCAAAGATGACAACTACAATAAATCTAAACTATCTCAAAACAAATTCAAAGTGCTAAATTGAGTAAGTAATAGAAATTGCTATTTAAAATTTCCAAGCAGCAAAGCTGAAGAATAAGATGCAGAACTAGAGAGAGAAATAGAATCAGCCTCGGTTCATTCCCTTATTGGTCAGAGTATGGAGTACAGGAGCTGGGAGGTCATGTTGCAGTTGTACAGGACATTGGTTAGG
Organism: Chiloscyllium punctatum; assembly: GCF_047496795.1. Lineage (NCBI taxonomy): Eukaryota > Metazoa > Chordata > Chondrichthyes > Orectolobiformes > Hemiscylliidae > Chiloscyllium > Chiloscyllium punctatum. The sequence continues at coordinate 87,641,003 of NC_092762.1, read as the reverse complement.
CCACTTTTGGAATATCGTGCAATTCTGGTCTCCCTCCTATCTGAAATATGTTGTGAATCTTGAAAGGGTTCAGAAAAGATTTACAAGGATGTTGCCAGGGTTGGAGGATTTGAGCTATAGGGAGAGGCTGAACAAGGTGGGGCTGTTTTCCCTGGAGCTTCAGAGGCTGAGGGGTGACCTTACAGATGTTTACAAAATCTTGAGGGGCATGGATAGGGTAAATAGACAAAGTCTTTTCCCTGGGTTGGTGGAGATCCGGGTTAGAGGGCATAGATTAAAGGGTGAGAGGGGAAAATTATAAAAGGGACCTGAGGGGCAACTGTTTCATGCAGAGGAAGTGCTGGAGGCTGATACAGTTACGACATTTAAAGGCATCTGGATGGGTATATGAATAGGATGGGTTTAGAGGAATATGGACCAGTGCTGGCAAATGGGACCAGATTAGGTTAAGATATCTGGTCGGCATGAGTGAGTTGGACTGAAGGGTGTCTTTGTGCTGTATCTCTATGAATCTATGATCATAAGGGAAGGGGGTGGCAAAGGTTTAATGAGTCTTGACCTTGAGTTGCCTCTGGAATGCTCTGAGTTGGCGATAGCAGAAATCACATGAAAGAGGTATTGGAATTGAGTTGACTTTCATCCTGAGATTTCTTCCCTTTGTTTACTTTCCCATTTTAAAATTTATTTGTGTGATGTGCCTGTCCTAGTTGTCCCTTGAGGTGGGGGTGAATTGTTGTCTTGAACCTCTGCAGTCCATCTGCTGTTGGTTGACCCACAAGGCATTCGGGAGGGAATTCCAGATTTTGACCTCACGTCAGTGAGGCAACGACAATATATTTCCAAGTCAGGATGGTGAGTGGCTTGGAGGGAACTTGAGGGTGCTGGCATTCCCATGTATCTGCTACCTTTGTCCTTCTAGGTGGAAGTGACTATGGGTTTGGAAGATGCTCAGGATTTTTGGTGAATTTCTGCAGTGCATCTTATAGTGGTAGTTGTAACTGAGTATTAGATTAGATTTCCTACAGTGTTGAAATAAGTCATTTGGCCCAAAAAATGTACACCGGCTCTCCGAAGAGTAACCTACCCAGACTCTTTTCCCTCTGACTAATGCATCTAACACAATGGGCAATTTAGCATGGCCAATCCACCTGACCTGCACACCTTTGTGGGAGTAAACTCACGCCGACACAGAGAGAATGTGCGAACTCCAGACAGTCGCCTGAGACTGGAATCAAACCTGGGTCCCTGGCGATTCGAGGCTGTCGTGCAAAACACTGAGCCACCGTGCTGCCCTTACTGGTGGAGAGAGTAGATGTTTGTGGATGTAGTGCCAATCAAGCAGGCTGCTCTGTCCTGGATGGTGTCAAGTTTCTTGTGTTGTTGAAGCTGCACACATCCAGGCAAGTGAGGAGTATTCCATTCACACTCCTAACTTGTGCCTTGTAAGTGATGGACAGGCCTGGGGAGTCAGGTCAGTTACTTGCTGCAGTATTCCAAGCCTCTGACCTTTCCTTCTCTCCCTTTCTCCTTTTTTTCTCTGCAGTCTGATCCCTTTACCTCTCTTAAACACCCCTTCCCCCACCATTATGCCCCTCCCCATCTATATCCCTTCTCACTCTGTTACCTCTTCACCCTGTCTTACTCTGCCCTGTTTAACTTCAAGGAAATAGTCCATGGGGCTTTGAGCTCATAATTGTATGAGCAGTTTCACCCGACCAGCAAATACTTGGTGTTGAAATGAAAGCAGTCAAGTTTTTATTCCAGAGAGACTTGATTCCAATCATTTCCCCCTTTACTGGCATGGATAATTCCACTACTAGTTCCCTTCTGCATCCAACCCTTGTCTTCTCCCTATGGTGCGATTCTCATCTCCTCTTTCCTTCTGCCCAGGTCATATTATTCCTGATAGCTGTTTGTTCCCCTAATCCCCTCGCAGGCAAACTGCCACTGCATCAGGCCTCAGGCTGCTCATGGCTCCCCCAGACACCAGTTGGTTTTCTCCCAAATTTGCTGTTGATTGGTTAACCAATAAGCCTGTAAGACACATGCAGGAAAGAAAGGCTCCTGATTGAAGGAGCAGCTCCTTGAAAGATCTTCCAGTTTTACTTATCAGTATTTAAAACTCTGACTTCAAATAAAACACAAAACAAAAAAATTCAAAAGCAATAACCTTTCACTTTAAGTCACTCTTTTCTCATCTGTAGTTACTGTATGGCATTATGTAGTTATTAATTATGGGAACTGTATGAACAAGCATTACAATTCATCTCCATTTGGGTAGAAGTCTGGTTGTATGAAATACTCCGGTGGGCTGTAGGTTCAGTACACCAGGGCAATGGAACGTAAACTGGGAAATGTGAAGTGTTACGTTTTAGGAAGAATGAGGAGAGGCAAACTAAGTAAATCAATTTTGCAGAGTGTATGGGAGCACACCTGGGAGTGTATATGTGTAGATTAATCTACCAACAGATTCAGATTGCTGTTAAATAGCACATTGAAATTCTTGGCTTTATCCATAGAGGCATGGAGTAGAAAACAAATTGTGCCAAAAGTACAAAAAACACTGGTTAGACCCCAGAAGGAGTATTGTAGTTCCATACTAGGCATTTGCACCTTCAGAAGCTGTCAGAATCTTTGTGACGATGCAGAGGGGGTTTAAGATTGCTTAAGGTGTCACAAATCTAAAGAGATCGACAAAATTACTGAAGCATACGGTCAGTTCTGCTATAACAAGTGTTTCTTCAGCTCGAATTGACTTTAACACTATTGAAGAAATTAGACCGTTATTGTAGAACACAAACTTTCTTTAGCCATATTGGCTATAACACAATTCCAGCCCCATTGATTTAAATGGCACGAGATCACACAAAAACAGAACCAACCGTATGTTGGTGTAGCATTGTGATTTGGAATACACTGCCTGAAAGGGAAGCACATTCCGCAGTAACATTTAGAAGTGAATTGGATAAACACTACCGAATGGGGAAATAGCAGGGGATTGCATTCGTTGGTTACTATGTGACACAGTTAGACTATGAGTAATAGGATCAAGCATAGACCATTCAGCTCCTCGAGCCTGTTCTGACAGCCAGTAGAATAGTGGCTGATCTGACACTCCTCACGTCCACTTTTCTGCCATTTCCCCATTTCAGAACATGCAGCTGTTAACTGCACAAATTAAAATGACTAGCTCCACAGGCTAGAGTTCAGCCAACTAGATCAAGCTGACAAACTCTTCCAAGTTGATGACACGATTAGAAAGTAAGTACTGCATGAGGAGAATATGACCCCAAAATTACTGCTGTGTAAATAACTACCACAAAGTAAATTGCACTAACATACTGTTTAATAGTCTGTAGACTCTGTTATGAACTGAACATATACCAAATGAAAGCCTCATTGGCATGTACGTTTTGCAACATTTAAAAAGAAAAGACTCACCATTTCAAAGTTATGATCTAAAGGAGCTGGTGTTGGATTGGGGTGGACAAAGTTAAAAATGACAACACCAGCTTATAGACCAACAGGTTTAATTGAAAGTGCAAGCTTTCGAAGCGCTGCTGCTTCATCAGGTTGTGAAGCAGGATCATCAGACACAATTTATAGCAAAGAATTACAGTGGCATGCAGGTGAAATGATGTATCGAACAAACCTAGATTAACTATTTCATCTTTTAGAATGGGTTTGTTGGTTTTGGTTGGCAAAGTTGCAATAGTAGAAAGAATCAGATCTTTAGCCTGTCTTTAAAATACAGAGATAAAGGGTAACTTCAGACTCGAAAACAATAACTGGCTTTGCACATTCCAAAAATAGGACTCAAAAAAACCCACCCGTTTTCAATATTTGCATGAGCTAGGGTTCCCAGGAGACCTGTCGCTATATCGTTTTGGGAGGTTAATTGAAATGTATTTGACCAAGTGCCCAGCTGTTTTTACCAGAAAAACCGATGCGGTTAGCTGTATTAACCGGAGCTCTATAATTTGCATAGTTTTAAAGTAATTGTGCATTTTTTACTTCAATGTGTGTGCAATTAACACCTTCAATGGTTGCAGTTCAATTGTGCAGCACTTAATGTTACCATTTTATCCCCACCGCTTCTGAAAATACAGACTTTTGAAGAAGAGTTTCTAGGAGGCCAGTCACACCCTCACTCATAGCCAATCCTTATGGGAGTAGTAGTCACTTACTCCAGAAGGATCACACCATCAACTTAATCCTGTTCTCTCTACGCATCCATCCATACGTTTTGAGGTATTTTATCCTCCCTCCCTCACTTTGCATTTTTATTCCACGTTTCATGAGGTTCACCTTCAAGGCAACCTTGATGCTTTAAAAACCCAGGCTACCTCTCAGGTGGTATCCAGGTTTTAGAATTTTATCATCAGTCGTATGACTCTGTGTATTCATGTCCAATGTTTGTGATCCAGAGTCTGATACGGAGTGCTGCAATTTCAGGTATTTCTGCTCTTTAAAGTATCTTAATGTTGGGCATTTTGTACTTCCATTTGATGCCTATAATGTGGAGAATGCAACTCGTGGCATCTGTTCAGGGGAGGTGTCAGAGGTCAGTTCTTTATACAGTCGTGGGTGCGTGGAATGCACTGCCAGTGGTGGTAGTCAAACCAGGTACATTAAGGACATGTAAGCAACTCTTGGATAGGCACATGGATGATAGTGAATTGAAGGGTATGTAGGTTAGTTTGATCTTAGAGTGGGATAAAAGGTCGGCACATCATCCAAGTGTCGAAGAGCCTGTACTGTGGTGTACTATTCCATGTTCTATGTCCTTAAGCTGGTGGTTAGCCCATAGTCGTCAACCACTTTTGGAAAAGCAATTCCTGATCCTCTGAAGGCCATGCTCAGTGGGACATGAGGCCAGAGTCATCAGCAAACAGCAATCCCGTGCAGTTATCTCTGAAAGCTGAAGATTGCGGTCATCTCAGATTGAAGAGATTGTCTTCTGCTCTGAATTAAATGTATATTCCATCAATATTTCCACCAAAAGTCCAGAAAGCATGGCAGCAAAGAATATGTTGAACAGCACACACCCATGACACACCCTACCTCTCACCAAATGTTACGTTAAAAGGGACGGTTATTTGGTCATGCATCACAGTCAGAGATTCCGGCCATCGTTCCATTGTAAAAAGATTTTAATAATGTAATGTCGCTGAGCAGATATGATTCCCTAGTAACTGTCTGTATTATCCAGCAAGGACATGCAATTGCATGGAAGTATTGCAATTTCTGATGTTTCTGCAGGAGATGTAGATTTCACTCAGCTTGGACTAAGAATCAGTCATGACTCAATGTGGTGATGTTGCAATCTATTGGAAAACATAGAAACAGGATGTTCCACCATTCAGTGAGATCATCACTGATCTGTGGCCTAACCCCATATGCCTGCCTTGGCCCATATCCCTTAATACCTTTTGTTTAACAAAAATGTATCCATCTCAGATTTAAAAGTAAAAATTGATCTAGCATCAACTGCCATTTATGGAAGAGTTCCAAATCTCTACCACCCTCTTTGTGTCAAAGTGCTTCCTAACATCTCTCCTGAGTGGGTGATAATGGAATCAGGCTTAGTTCTGATTACTTCTCAACTGAGTTGTTCATTTGTGAATACTGGGCTCTTTGAAAAGGAAACTTTAAACATCTTTGTAATCACTAAAAACACAGAAATAGAAAACACACACCACACTGTCAGAAATCAGATGCATCAAAGAGGAAGAAAAGGACAACCAATTCCCATTTCTAGACGTGATGGTACAGAGAACACTGAACAGAGAATTCAACACAAAGGTATAGAGGAAAGCCATACACACAGACCAAGTCCTAAACTACGAAAGCAACCACCCCAACACACACACAAGAAGTTGCATCAAGACACTGTTCAAAATGGCCACAACACACTGCAGCACACCAGAATTGCAAAAAGAGGAAGAAGAACACCTCTACAATGCATTCGCCTAAAACGGATACCTCTGCAATTTCATCAACAGATGCCTAAGGGAAAGACAATGGAATGAGGACGTGCCACAACCCAAAGGACTAGCCACGTTACCATACATCAAGAACATTTCCGAACTGACAGCCAGACTACTGCGACCACTAGGACTCATAACAGCATGCAAACCAACAGCCACTCTCCGACAACAACTCACCAGGACTAAGGACCCGATACCCAACATGAGCAAAACCAACATAGTGTACAAAATCCCATGCAAGGACTGCACAAAACACTACATAGGACAAACAGGAAGACAGCTAACGATCCGTATCCATGAACCCCCAACTAGCCATGAAATAACACGACCAGCTATCCTTAGTAGCCACACACGCAGATGACAAGCAACATGAGTTCGACTGGGATAACACTACTTTGATAGGACAAGCCAAACAGAGAACAGCCAGGGAATTCCTAGAGGCATGGCACTCATCCACAGATTCTATCAACAAACACATCGACTTGGACCCAATATACCGGCCACTGCAGCGGACAGCTGGAACTGACAACTGGAAGCAGCAGAGACAAACCACTATAAATGCCAGAGGAAAGATCACAGAAGCGCTTCACAGGAGGCTCCCAAACACTGAGGATGTCACCTAGACAGGGGACGAAACGTCTACAACACAAATTCCCAGCTCAGCGAACAGAACCACAATAACGAGCACCCGAGCTACAAATCTTCTCACAAACTAGGAAACTTTAAACTCATCCCAGTTTAGTTTAGTTCAGGAATCTTGGATACATCTTTCAGATGTTTCCTTATAAACAGAGCCCCTATATAAACTATCTCTTATTTGTAAATTTGCAAATCTTTTTCTGACATAAGCAGAGTTCTCTCCCTTGTTGGAGGTGCTGACTATCACTGGAAAATCAGTTGCCCTCAGCTTCATTGGCAGTACCTTGCAGAAGAGGATAACTTTCCCACACCTAGGGTGAGTCTGAAGGTGGCAGTACAGTTTGTACATTTAGAGCAAACAGTAGTCATGGCAAGGTGTTGGTGTGGCAGTGCGCTCCTTGCGCTATTCTCACATGGCTTCTGAATTCTCCCGTTGGTAAGTCTTGAGGTGTTTGATGTCTTCCCAAATGCTCCTCTACCACTTTGGATGGTCTTGGGCCGGTGATTCCCAGGTGTTTGGGGGGGGTGGGGGTGGGGATGCTGCACTTTGCCAATGAGGTCTTGTGGGTAGCACTGATGCGCTTCCTTTGTCCACCTGGAGCTCGCTTGCTATTTCAGAGCTGGGACTACGGCACCTACTTGGAGTGACTTGTGTTGGTCATGCATATTCTGTGCCCAACGCATCATAGCCATTCAAGGGTAGTCAGTGCCTCAGTGCTGGAGATGTTTACCTGGTCAGGGACGCAGGTATTGGTACATCTGTTTTCCCAGCGGATTCACAGGATCTTGTGCAGGCAGCATTGGTGATACTGCTCCAGCACCTTGAGGTGTCTGTTGTAGACAGTCCATGTCTCAGACCCATATAGGAGGGTGAGAGCTACCATAGCTGTAAACCACAAACTTGATGTTAGATCTGATGTTGTCTTTGAACACCCTGTTCCTCAGGTGGCCAAAGGCTGCGCTAGCTCACTTGAGGTGGTGCTAGAACTCTTCCTCAATAACTGCTTTCGTCGTTCGGACACTCCTGAGGTATTGGAAGATCTGTGGCCTCCCCCGGACCTTGATGATCAGGGGTAAAAATCACGTTCATTGTGTTCCTCTGTGATCGGATGCTGTAGTGCGATTCATTGAGGATTCCCTCAGCCACAGGAGGAGACAGTTGAGGAGGACCTTGGCGATGACTTTTCCAATGGTTAGCAGCATGGAGATTCCCCTGTAGTTACCACAGTCGGACTTGTTCCCTTTTTCGAAAATGCTCATGACAGGGATGATCTCAGAACTTTTCCCAGGATGCTCTCCTTCCAGATAAGGCAGACATAACATGTAGCTGCAGCAGGAGTTCTTTGCTTATATACTTCAACACCTCCAACACAGTCTGCTTCAGTAGCTTTGTTCTTAAGCTTGCAGGCCTTCTTCGTGCAGGGGATGTGTTCAAGGATGCTTGGATTGATGTCAGCCTCCTGGTTGGGGAGGTCTCTGAAGTGCTTCCCCCAGCGTTGTGTGTTGACTTCTTCTGTTTTTGTTAAGAGTCTCCTTGGTGAGCAGTGAGGTGGGTCCTTGGGTGTTTGGTCCATAAGTGGTCTTGACAGTACAGAAGAAACTGTATGCATCGTGGTTGTCGGCCATTTGTTGGACCTCCAGTGTTTTCTCCACACATCTGTTCTTTATGTTGCAGGTTTGACATTGCACCTCGGCCTTCGGTCGCCTGTCGGTTTGCCTTCTCCCTTCCATGTGCGATTGCTGATTTACACTCGAATGCCATGTGCTTCTGGCTTATCAGTTCTTGGATCTCTTGATTATTCTCATCAAACTAGTCTAGGTATTCTCTGGTTGAATGACCAACTGAGTTTTTGCAGGCATTGAGGGCAGATCAGAGGCTGTTAGAATCTTGCAACTCCATGTCACCAAGGGTCGTGAGAAGTTGGTTGTATGAGATTATTTTGTCTGAGTCTTTGAGTGCCTCAATGTTGAACTTCTTGCAGCACTGTTTTTGTTGTCTCTGCTGCGGTGGGACTATATTTATATTGATCCTGGCTCAGATCAGGCGATGATCCCTCTGGCGATTATCGACTCCTGTCATGGCGTATGTGATTCTAACACCTTTCTAATCTCTTGCTCTGGTGGTGATGTAATCAAGGAGGTACCAGTGTTTGGGGCATAAGTGCTGCCAGGTGGTCTTGTATTTGTCGGAACGGTGTGTTGGCGATGAGGTTGTGTTTGTGGTATTTGGACAGGAGAAGGGTGCCTTTTGAGATTTGCTTTCCTACTCCCTCTTTCTCTATTATATTGCCCCAGTTGCTGACTCTGGCTTTGAAGTTGCTGAGGATTACTTGTTTGCTGCAGAGACCCGAGAGAGAGATTGGACAAGGCTGCATTAGAATTCCTCCTTGTTCTCAGTTGCTGCATCAAGCGTTGGTGCATGTGCACTCAACACCATGACATACTGGTTCTGAGTAAGAGTGAATTGAATTGTCATGAGGTGTTTGTTTATTCCGCAGGGGGAGTCTTTGAGTTGACCCCATTCTTTGATTGCAAGGATTCAGCGCTTTTCTTCGGCTTTACCTTTCACCACCTTGCTCTCCGAGCTCTCCTTCCCCTGCATGCTGGGTTTCACACAGGCCGTCAGTGTCAATATTGTAGCATCCAAGTTCCTGGGCAACAATGATGGCGCAGCGTTTTGGTGTGGGACTGTGCATAAGGGTCCTGACATTCCAGGTCCCAATCTTCTTGAGAGAGTGGAAGGTGCCTGTGCAAGATGAAGGGAAACAGTTACACGTTGGCTACCACGTGGGCTTAGTAGGACAAGGTGTTGGTCCAGTGGCAAGATGTGGCCAAGACAACTGGAGATCAGGCACTGCTGTTTGACCTGAAATTACCTGCAATGGAGTGCAGACACAGTTCGGCACTGCTTAGTGCGAGGTCCAAGGTGAGGAAAGTGGGTAGAAGGGGAGAGAACTGGGGGATGTCCTATAAATTACTGGGGTGTTATATAAACACTAGCTGGAGGTAAGGGAAATCTCACTGTAGTAGCAGTTCAGGCGAGCTTGCTTCGAGCGCCAGAAAATGCAGTTTGGAGCCCGTTAGGAGATGAAAGGAGTGGTGCTCAGGCCTCGGTCTCGGGAGCTGCATGAGCAGGAGAGGTCGAGCCGAATGTGAGGAAGGTGAGGGAAGTCAGGCAGGCAGTTGCAACAGACGCCTGAATGAATGTGGGAAGAATAGACGATATTGTGAGAGAAACAGCAGAAACCGGGAGAAAAATTTGGTGGGAAAGAAGTCTCTATTACTTCACTAAGAGGCTAACCTTATGTTGTGTGGCAGTTCTAAAGAAAGGTCACTGGATATAAAATGTTGACTGCTTTCCTCTGATGCTGCGAAACCTGAGTTTCTTCAGCTGTTTCTTATTTTGTTTATAATATGTGAACTTAGAGGGATGAAGAATACTAGGAGAGAATTTGGATGCTATAAGCTGAGGTTGATTCATCCTTGTCAAGATTTCTATGCATATCCTTCCCAGGACCAGTGACTAAATAATGCCTGGAGATGCTAAGGCACCTTGAGGTGCCCCTAGCCTGAGATCCACTCATTGGTTGAGCCAGAAATCCCCAGGTTATATTGTTCCATTGAATCATAGGATTAACAACTGAACCATCACAATGGAACCATCCAGGAAATTGAGGCAACTTACATTAGATTCAAAAATTACTATTTTCCAGGTAATGTTTGTTCTTCCATATATCTAATCTCGTTCGATAATTAAAAGGCGAATTAGTCAGGAAAATTTGCACCTTCCACAGACTAT